>NC_060174.1:55510911-55858411 GCF_021184085.1 Oncorhynchus gorbuscha | reverse complement strand
TTCCCACACCGGCAATAGCATCTGATAAATGTGTATGCGACCAATAAAATTAGATATGATTTGAAATGTTTACACAAAATTGTGACTAGCTCCAAATGGTGTTTTGACATCTGGATAGTTTGATTAAATAAATGTTTGTACAGATTTCCATTCATTTGTCGATATGTGTGCATTTGAAACATCAGTGTGGAGACAAATCTTCCAATTTGAAATAAAGTAGTTTTGGTTTAAATGAACCGAACTGCCTTTTCAAGTGAACCTGGATGTACATTTTTGGAACTTGGTATGAAAGTGTCCTAAAAAGTGCTTTGCCTTCCTTTGCAGAATGCTGACCTGAAGAAGCAGCTCCACGAACTTCAGGCTAAGATCACAGCGCTTAGCGAGAAGCAGGTATTTCAGGAGATGATGCTGACACAACACAAGGCTGTCCCAGGTTGCCCTACATGAGAGCAGACACACCAATATTGATATGCGTTTGAAATACATGATTTTTACAAATTAAAATGTGTAAGTTGGTCCTTTTAGACAGACTAATTTGTTTCTTTAAACATCATATTCGAAGATACTCACAAATTAATCATGTATGTTTATTTCCTTTAAGGCTTTATAAATCCCAATGAGTAATTTGTCACTCCCTCTGTGCAGTGCTGTGTGCATGGGCAAGTGAACACTGAATAGACACGCACACAAACATATTGTTTACACAGCTAATGTCTTGTGATGGATGCTCTGAGGCAGAAATGAAAGCACATTATTTGGAATGTGTGTTCTCTTCCCAATGTGCTCTGTCTCTGTTAGCAGTGAGGTGAGGCCGCTGTGAGGCTCACCTAGTGTGACTTCCACAACGACTTGTTTTCCTGCTGCTTTCTCCATTCTGTCAAGGGGGCTGACTAATCAATGCGGTTTGTGACACACTGACTGTTCTCTGGAACAATTCAAAGAACATGGAATATATTCAATATATAGAGTGGTGTCTCCTTTAGTTAAAGGGATACTTCGGGATCTACTTCCCCAGAGTCAGATGAACTTGTTGATCCCAGTTTTATGTCTCTCTGTCCAGTATGAAGGATCCGATACCCATAGACTTCCAGCCATTGCACTAGTTAGCATTGGCTTACAATACTACCTATAACGTCCTTCATACTGGACACATAGACATAAAAATGGTATCCATGAGTTCTTCTGACTGGGGTAGTAGATACTTTTTCTTGCCACTGTATGTGAACCCTTTGGAATTACTTGGATTTCTGCATACATTGGTCATCAAATTTGTTCTGATCTTCATCTAAGTCACAACAATAGACTAACCTAGTGTGGTTATAATAGCACACATTAGTGTATTCAATATAGACATCATTTAAACATTCACAGTGTAAGTTGGAAAAAGTATGTGAATCCCTAAGCTAATGAGTTCTCCAAAAGCTAATTGGTGTCAGCTAACCTGGAGTCTAATCAATGAGACGAGATTGGAGATGTTGGTTAGAGCTGCCTTGTCCTATTAAAAACACTAACACAATCTGCTATTCACAAGAAGCATTGCCTGATGTGAACCATGCCTCAAACAAAGGAGTTCTCGGAAGACCTAAGATTAAGAATTGTTGACTTGCATAAAGCTTGGAAGGGTTACAAAAGTATGACAAAGCTCAATGAGGTTAAGAAGAGTGTCGGCTAAAGACTTAAAGAAATATCTGGAACATGCTAATGTCTACGATTCGTAAAACACTAAACAAGAATGGTGTTCATGGGAAGACACCACAGAAAAAGCCACTGCTCTCCCAAATTCTGAAGTTTTCAAAAGTGCACCTGAATGTTCCACAGCACTACTGGCAAAATATTCTGTGGACGGATTAAACTAAAGTTGACTTTTTTGGGAGGAACACACAATAATATGTGTGGAGGGGAAAAAAGCACAGCACACCAACATCAAAACCCCATCCCAACTGTAAAGAATGGTGAAGGGAGCATCATGGTTTGGACTGCTTTGCTGCCCCAGGGCCTGGACAGCTTGCTATCATCGACGGAAAAATTAATTCCCATGTTTAGCCTAACATTCTCCTGCAAAATGTCTTTATATCTGTCCGCCAATTAAAGCTCAACAGATGGGTGATGCAACAGGACAACGACCCAAAACACAGTAGTCCTGACCTCAACCTGATTTGAGATGCCGTGGCATGACCTCGAGAGCCGTTCACACCAGACATCCCAAGAATATTGCTGAACTGAAAACAGTTTTGTAAAGAGGAATGGTCAAAAAATTCCTCCTGACTGTTGTGCAGGTCTGATCCGCAACTACAGAAAATGTTTGCTTGAAGTTATTGCTGCCAAAGGAGGATCAACCAGTTATTAAATCCAAGAGTTAACATATACTTTATCTACCCTGCACTGGAAGTGTTTACACGGTGTGATTAATAAAGACATGAAAACGTATACCGTAATTGCTGGACTATTAAGCGCACCTGAATATAAACCGCACCCACTGAATTATTAAAACATGTATTTTGTACATAAATAAGCCGCACATGTCTATAAGCCGCAGGTGCCTACCGGTACATTGAAACAAATGAACTTTACACAGCCTTTAAACGACACACGGCTTGTAAGAAATTAAACAGTGGCCTACCAAGAAAGTCATTGGTCACTATCTTCCTCCTCCTGTGCAATGAAACCACTGAAGCCATCTCCTTCGGTGTCGGAGTTGAATAGCCTCAGAATTGCTTCATCCGATGTTGGATCGTTTTCATTGTCGTTCTCGTCACTTTCATCCGGAGGCAAATATCCCGCTGAGCTCATGCTGCCCCTTCAACACGCAGCAGTCCAGCCTTTCGAAACCCGTTGAGGATAGTGGATTTTTTGACAGTGCTCCACGCTGTCAGAACCCACTGGCAGACTTGACCATAAGTTGCTCTTCGCATGCGGCCCATTTTAGTGAAGGATTTCTCCCCACTTGTCATCCAAACCTCCCACTGAACTTGGAGCGCCACCTTAAATGCACGATTTACACTGATGTCGAGTGGCTGCAAAGACTTTGGGCCATCTGCTTTTCTTCCCTCTGAAAGCTGTTGTCTTTTTGCACAGAGTCAGTTCCTCACGCTGCTTTCCAACGTCTTATCATCTACTCATTAAGGCCAAGCTCCCGTGCAGCAGCTCTATTTCCTTTTCCAACAGCCAGATCGATCGCCTTCAACTTGAAAGCTGCATCATATGCATTTCTCCGTGTCTTTGCCATGATGAGGGTGACAAAATTACTACCGTAATCAGAATGATAGGAAATTTCAGCGTGCTCGATTTACGTCACATTATGTGACGGTGCTCAGTTTTTTGGCGGCATGAATCTTGTGAAAGCGGGAAAAATCCATAAATTAGCCGCGTCATTGTATAAACCGCGAGGTTCAAAGCGTGGGAATAAAGTAGCAGCTTATAGTCCGGAAATTACGGCAATTGTTTGTGTTATTAGTTTAAGCAGACTGTCTATTGTTGTGACCTAGATGAAGATCAAATTTTATGACCAAAGGGTTTACATAAATACTTTTTCTTGCCACTGTAAATGGCCTAATTGCCAAAATCACAAAGTATCCCTTTTATGATCCAGGCTGTATCACATCTGGCCGTGATTGGGAGTCCCATAGGGTGGCGCACAATTGGCCCAGCGTCGTCCAGATTTTGCTGGGGTAGGCCATCATTGTAAATAAGAATTTGTTATTTAACTGACTTGCCTGGTTAAATAAAGGTGAAAAAAATGTGTTTAGTGTTGGGCTGTCCAAAAAATTGGATCTTGGTCGACCGAAAGTTGTTCTTTTGACCAGTCTAAGGTTCCTTTTCTTATGTAGATGTAACAGTATAGACTTTACGTCTGTCCCCTCGCCCCGACCTGGGCGCGAAACAGGGACGCTCTGTACACGTCAACAGTCACCCTCGAAGCATCGTTACTCATCACTCCACTAAAGCCGCGGCTCTTGCAGAGCAAGGGGAACCACTACTTCAAGGTCTCAGAGCAAGTGACGTCACCGATTGAAACGCTATTAGCGCGCACCACCGCTAACTAGCTAGCCATTTCACATCCGTTACACTGACACACCTTGAATAAAATCAACTATATGCATTGAGCTTGTCTGAGGGTTTAAACGCACTGTGTGATGAAATAAGACGCACATGACTCAAGAGGGAGCCAGAGATCAAGATAACCAGAAGAAAAAAATCCTTAACCTGACCCAATCATCCTTCTCCTGCTGGCTTTCTAACTCCTGAAGTTGCTGGTAATAAGCTACATGAGTGGTCTGCAACTTTTTCTCATTTGGAATGCAAATTTATCTTACCATTTCCACTTACCATTCCATCTGCGTGCAAGTTATGGTTTTCATGTGCAAATTTTCGTGGAACAGTTGAATTTGTAATGACGTCTTCGTATCTCAAAATCATTGTTGTGTTTAATCAAAATTAGATCTAAATGAAAATGATTCAAACCTAAAATAACTTATATTGCCATCTACGTAAAAAAATAGCTTGCATTAAAGCCAACAAATAAAAACATTACAGCCTGCAGGCAGAAAATATCCTGATTTAATAGAGAGAACGATTTATTTAAGTTATCTTTCATCACATTCCCAATGTGTCAAAAGTTTACATGCTACCAAATACTAATTGAGTCTATTGCCTTTAAATTGTTTAACTTAGGTCAAACGTTTCGGGTAGCCTTCCACAAGCTTCCCACAATAAGTTGGGTGAATTTTGGCCCATTCCTCCTGACAGAGCTGGTGTAACTGAGTCAGGTTTGTAAGGCCTCCTTGCTTGCACATGCTTTTTCAGTTCTGCCCACAAATGTTCTATGGGATTGAGGTCAGGGCTTTGTGATAGCCACTCTAATATCTTGACTTTGTTGTCCTTAAGCCATTTTGCCACATTTTGGAAGTATGCTTGGGGTCATTGTCCATTTGGAAGACCTATTTGCGACCAAGCTTCAACTTCCTGACTGATGTCTTGTGATGTTGCTTCAATATATCCACACCATTTTCCTTTCTCGTGATGTCATTTATTCTGTGACGTGCACCAGTCCCTCCTGCAGCAAAACACCCCCACAACATGATGCTGCCAACCTCGTGCTTCACGGTTGGGATGGTGTTCTTCGGCTTGCAAGCATCCCCCTTTTTCCTCCAAACATAATGCTGGTCATTATGGCCAAACAGTTCCATTTTTCTTTCATCAGACCAGCGGACATTTCTCCAAAAAGTACAATCTTTGTCCCCATGTGCAGTTGCAAACCGTAGTCTGTCTTTTTCATGGCGGTTTTGGAGCAGTGGCTTCTTCCTTGCGGAGTGGCCTTTCAGGTTCTGTTGATTTTAAAGGACTTGTTTTACTGTGGATATAGATAATTTTGTACCTGTTTCCTCCAGCATCTTCACATGGTCCTTTGCTGCTGTTCTGGGATTGATTTGCACTTTTCGCACCAAAGTACGTTCATCTCTAGGAGACAGAACGTGTCTTCTTCCTGAGCAGTGTGACCGCTACGTGGTCCCATGGTGTTTATACTTGCGTACTATTGTTTGTACAGATGAATGTGGTACCTTCAGGCGTTTGGAAATTGCTCCCAAGGATGAACCAGACTTTGTTTTTTTTGAGTGCTTGGCTGATTTCTTTTGATTTTTTTTCCCCCATGATGTCAAGCAAAGAGGCACTGAGTTTGAAGGTAAACCTTGAAATGCATCCACAGATACACCTCCAATTGACTCAAATTAGGTCAATTAGCATATCAGAAGCTTCATGACATTTTCTGAAATTTTCCAAGCTGTCAACTTAGTGTATGTAAACTTCTGACCCACTGGAATGGGAGTGATCAGTGAATTATAAGTGAAATACTCTGTAAGCAATTGTTGGAAAAATTACTTGTCATGCACAAAGTAGATGTCCTAACCGACTTGCCAAAACTATAGTTCGTTGTCAAGAAATTTGTGGAGTTGTTGAAAAACGAGTTTTAATGACTCCAAGCTAAGTGTATGTATAAACTTCAAACCTCAACTGTATATACACTGCTCAAAAAAATAATGGGAACACTAAAATAACACATCCTATATCTGAATGAATGAATTATTCTTATTAAATACTTTTTCTTTACATAGTTGAATGTGCTGACAACAAAATCACACAAATTATCAATGGAAATCAAATTTATCAACCCATGGAGGTCTGGATTTGGGGTCACACTCAAAATTAAAGTGGAAAACCACACTACAGGCTGATCGAACTTTGATGTAATGTCCTTAAAACAAGTCAAAATGAGGCTCAGTAGTGTGTGTGTGGCCTCCACGTGCCTGTATGACTTCCCTACAATGCCTGGGCATGCTCCTGAGGTGGCGGATGGTCTCCTGAGGGATCTCCTCCCAGACCTGGACTAAAGCATCCGCCAACTCCTGGACAGTCTGTGGTGCAACGTGGCGTTGGTGGATGGCGCGAGACATGATGTCCCAGATGTGCTCAATTGGATTCAGATCTGGGGAACGGGCGGGCCAGTCCATAGCATCAATGCCTTCCTCTTGCAGGAACTGCTGACACACTCCAGCCACATGAGGTCTAGCATTGTCTTGCATTCGGAGGAACCCAGGGCCAACCGCACCAGCATATGGTCTCACAAGGTGTCTGAGAATCTCATCTCGGTACCTAATGACAGTCAGGCTAACTCTGGCGAGCGCATGGAGGGTTGTGCGGCCCCCCCAAAGAAATGCCACCCCACACCATGACTGACCCACCACCAAACCGGTCATGCTGCAGGATTTTGCAGGCAGCAGAACGTTCTCCACGGCGTCTCCAGAATCTGTCACGTCTGTCACGTGTTCAGTGTGAACCTGCTTTCATCTGTGAAGGGCGCCAGTGGCGAATTTGCCAATCTTGGTGTTCTCTGGCAAATGCCAAACGTCCTGCACGGTGTTGGGCTGTAAGCACAACCCCCACCTGTGGACGTCGGGCCCTCATACCACCCTCATGGAGTCTGTTTCTGACCGTTTGAGCAGACACATTCACATTTGTGGCCTGCTGGAGGTAATTTTGCAGGGCTCTGGCAGTGCTCCTCCTTGCACAAAGGCGGAGGTAGCGGTCCTGCTGCTGGGTTGTTGCCTTCCTACGGCCTCCTCCACGTCTCCTGATGTACTGGCCTGTCTCCTGGTAGCGCCTCCATGCTCTAGACACTGCGCTGACAGACACAGCAAACCTTCTTGCCACAGCTCCCATTGATGTGCCATCCTGGATGAGCTGCACTACCTGAGCAACTTGTGTGGGTTGTAGACTCCGTCTCATGCTACCATTAGAGTGAAAGCACCGCCAGAATTCAAGTGACCAAAACATCAGCCAGGAAGCATAGGAACTGAGAAGTGGTCTGTGGTCACCACCCACAGAACCACTCCTTTATTGGGGGTGTCTTGCTAATTGCCTATAATTTCCACCTGTTGTCTATTCCATTTCCACAACAGCATGTGAAATGTATTGTCAATCATTGTGTTGTTTAAGTGTTCCCTATATTTTTTTTGAGCAGTGTATATTTCTGTACCAGTCAAATGTTTGGACACCTAATCATTCAAGGGTTTTCTTTATTTTTTACTATTTTCTACCATGTAGACATCAAACTATGAAATAACAGATATAGAATGATGTAGTTACCAAAAAAGTGACAAATATATTTGAGATTCTTCAAAGTAGCCACCCTTTGCCTTGATGACAGCTTTGCACACTCTTGGCATTCTCTCAATCTGCTTCATGAAGTAGTCACCTGGAATGCACTTCAATTGATATGTGTGCCTTGTTAAAAGTTTATTTGTGTAATTTCCTTCCTTATAATGCGCATTAGCCAATCGGTTGTAATGTGACAAGGTAGGGGTGGTAGAAGATGGCCCTATTTGTTGAAAGATCAAGTCCACATTATGGCAAGAACAGCTCAAATAAGCAAAGAGAAACGACAGTCCACCATTTCTTTAAGACATAAAGAACATTTCAGTCACATAATCCATCAGGCGCTATAATGAAACTGGCTCTCTTGAGGACCGCCACCGGAAAGGAAGACCCAGAGTTACCTCTGCGGCAGAGGATAAGTTCATTCGTTACCAGCCTCAAAGTTTCAGCCCAAATAAATGCTTCACAGAGTTCAAGTAACCGACACATCTCATTTAACATTTAACATTTAAGTCATTTAGCAGACGCTCTTATCCAGAGCGACTTACAAATTGGTGCATTCACCTTATGATATCCAGTGGAACAGCCACTTTACAATAGTGCATCTACATATTTTAAGGGGGGGGGGGGTGAGAAGGATTACTTTATCCTATCCTAGGTATTCCTTAAAGAGGTGGGGTTTCAGGTGTCTCTGGAAGGTGGTGATTGACTCCGCTGTCCTGGCGTCGTGAGGGAGTTTGTTCCACCATTGGGGAGCCAGAGCAGCGAACAGTTTTGACTTTGCTGAGCGGGAACTGTACTTCCTCAGTGGTAGGGAGGCGAGCAGGCCAGAGGTGGATGAACGCAGTGCCCTTATTTGGGTGTAGGGCCTGATCAGAGCCTGGAGGTACTGAGGTGCCGTTCCCCTCACAGCTCCGTAGGCAAGCACCATGGTCTTGTAGCGGATGCGAGCTTCAACTGGAAGCCAGTGGAGAGAGCGGAGGAGCGGGGTGACGTGAGAGAACTTGGGAAGGTTGAACACTAGACGGGCTGCGGCGTTCTGGATGAGTTGTAGGGGTTTAATGGCACAGGCAGGGAGCCCAGCCAACAGCGAGTTGCAGTAATCCAGACGGGAGATGACAAGTGCCTGGATTAGGACCTGCGCCGCTTCCTGTGTGAGGCAGGGTCGTACTCTGCGGATGTTGTAGAGCATGAACCTACAGGAACGGGCCACCGCCTTGATGTTAGTTGAGAACGACAGGGTGTTGTCCAGGATCACGCCAAGGTTCTTAGCGCTCTGGGAGGAGGACACAATGGAGTTGTCAACCGTGATGGCGAGATCATGGAACGGGCAGTCCTTCCCCGGGAGGAAGAGCAGCTCCGTCTTGCCGAAGTTCAGCTTGAGGTGGTGATCCGTCATCCACACTGATATGTCTGCCAGACATGCAGAGATGCGATTCACCACCTGGTCATCAGAAGGGGGAAAGGAGAAGATTAATTGTGTGTCGTCTGCATAGCAATGATAGGAGAGACCATGTGAGGTTATGACAGAGCCAAGTGACTTGGTGTATAGCGAGAATAGGAGAGGGCCTAGAACAGAGCCCTGGGGGACACCAGTGGTGAGAGCGCATCAACTGTTCAGAGGAGACTGTGTGAATTAGGCCTTCATGTTTGAATTGCAGCAAAGAAACCACTACTAAAGAAAACCAATAAGAAGAGACTTGCTTGGGCCAAGAAACACGAGCAATTGACATTAGACAGGTGGATATCTGTCATTTTGGTCTGAGTCCAAATTTGAGGTTTTTGGTTCCATCTCCCGTGTCTTTGTGAGACGCAGAGTAGATGAATGGATGATCTCCGCATGCCTCCACAATTATCATCAATCCAATTGAGATGAGTTGGACCGCAAGAGTGAAGGAAAGCAGCTAACAAGTTCTCAGCTTATGTGGGTACTCCTTCAAGGGAACTCCTTCAGGCATTCCAGGTGAAGCTGATTGAGAGAATGCCAAGAGTGTGCAAAGCTATCATCAAGGCAAAGGGTGGCCACTTTTGATTTGTGTAACACTTTTTTGATAACTACATGATTCCATATGTGTTATTTCATAGTTTTGATGTATTCACTATTTTCTACACTGTAGAAAAAATTAAAACAAAGAAATAACTCTTGAATGAGTAGGTGTTAACAAACTTGGCTGGTTCTTTATATAGACAGTGCTTTCGGGAAAGTATTCAGATGCCTTGACTTTCCAGATTTTGTAACGTTCCCACCTTTAAAAAAAAAATGGATTAGATAAATACAATTCCTCAGCAATCTACACAAGATACCCCATAATGACAAAGTGAAAACAGGTTTTTAGACAGTTTAGCAAATGTCAAAACAATTTACATAATTATTCAGACCCTTTGCTATGAGACTCGTAATAAAGCTCAGGTGCATCCTGTTTTCCATTGGTCAATCTTGAGATGTTTCTACAACTTGATTGGATTCCACCTGGGGTCAATTCAGTTGATTGGACATGATTTAGAAAGACACACACCTGTCTATATAAGGACCCACAGTTGACAGTACACGTCAGAGCAAAAACCAAGCCATGAAGTCGAAGGAATTGTCCATAGAGCTCCGAGAAAGGATTGTGTCGAGGCACAGATCTGGGAAGGATGCCAAAAATGTCCGCAGCATTGAAGGTCCCCAACAACACAGCGGCCTCCATTCTTAAATGGAAATAGTTTGGAATCACCAAGAATCTTCCTAGAGCAGGCCACCCGGCCAAACGAAGCAATCGGGGGAGAAGGGCCTTGGTCCTTCGGTCACTCTGACAGAGCTCCCCTGTGGAGAAGGACATCCATCTCTGCAGAACTTTATGGGAGAGTGTTCAGAAGGAAGCCACGCCTCAGTAAAAGGTATGACAGCCTGCTTCGAGTTTGACGAAAGACATCTAAAGGACTCTTAGACCATGAGAAACAAGATTCTCTGGTCTGATAAAACCAATATTGAACTCTATGAATGCCAAACATCATGTCTGGAGGAAACCTGGCACCAGGCCTATACGGTGAAGCACGGTGGTGGCAAGGTCATGCTGTTAGTTTGTATTTTAACAACAGGGACTGAGAGACTCGTCAGGTTCGAGGGAAAGCTGAACGGACAACAAACCGAAGCACACAGCCAAGACAAAGCAGGATTTGCTTCAGGACACTGGAGGAGATTGTTTCTTTTCTAGAACGTGGGAGTGGCCATTCAGTGAAGGAAGAGCCCTGCACATTTGACAAGTCTTAAAAGGCCCAGTGCAGTTTCAAACGTGAAATCCTGTGTGTTATATATATTTCCACACTGAGGTTGGAATAATACTGTGATATTGTGAAAATGATAATGCCATTTTAGAGTAAAAGCTGTTTGAAAAGATCGCCTGAAATTTCAACCTGTTTTGCTGGGATAGTGTTTTGGCCTGCCCGGTGACATCACCAGGCGGTCAATTAGTTAATAGACCAATAAGAAACAGAGTTTCAAACCTCTTCCAATAATGGCTAGTTTCCACCTCCAAACTCAGACCACTCCCAGACAGTCCTAGCTAAATTCTTGTTTTAGAAATTTATCTTTGCTAAGAAGCTATTTGTATTTATTTTTGACCATTTCACAGTAAGGTGCTTAATTGTTACCCAGAAATGATTTGATATTGAGATCAAAACAGCTGCATTTAATTTAGTCATGCTAGAACAGCCAACTTGTGACATGTCTGTTACACGTTGTAGATGTCGGTGTCTTTGGTATTCTTATAGATGGCTGTGGCCTTTTTCTCCGCTTGTGGGTGGTAGGTGATAATTATCTCGGCTCACAAATTTAGTAGGCATACCTCACCAGCACAACTCTTCTTCTGTCTCACTGAGGAAAGACTTTACAGTTTACACCTGTGCTGCACTGGGCTGCAGTGTTGCTAAGCAACAGACACATGTCTCTGGAACGGAGTCTGCATGTTTGTGTCTGTGCATGCTGACCTGTTGTGTTACTAAACCACTCAGGTGTACTTTGATTTATTGCGGTCGATAGGCGTCCCACTGATATCCCCGTCACCTCTCAGGCAATGAGCCACGCTCACACTCGCACACACACTTGACACTTGGCGGAGTCCAGTCCAACAGGGCTAGTGTTCTTTTCAGGTTTTTACCTCTAGAGCATAATGGAAGAACAAATGTTATATTAAACTTTAACTGTTACTTATAGACTTGATTTGCTTAGAATAAACCATTAGACTCCAAGACAGGAAGCATGTATAATGACTTAGAGTCATAACCAGCCCATAGCCAGCTATCTTCTGTATATTGGGTATTTTGGTGTCGGAGATGGGCGATGTCTGAAGTAGCCAGGCTGTAGTAGGCCTATATGTGCTATATGGACTATGTGCTGGATTTTATCCCTGCAGATAAGAGCTTCCCTCCCTCTGCATCCAGCTGAGCCCTCCTGGCCGGCTCCCTCCCCTGGAGGGGTCTAAAAAAGGTTACTAGGAGCTCAAGTGTAGCTCTCAAGTGTCTGAAATGGGCTCGTCCTGTAATCACATCTTTGAGGATTGCCCTTCGATGGGCTAGTAATTATACTCATCCAACCAGAGATGCTCTTCCCCCAGATTTCCCTAGAAGGGCTGTCTTGTTTGCAGTTGTTGATTTAACAGTATTTAGGGCTGCCCCATGCCAGGTCCTGTTAAAAGACGAACACAGTAAACCGTCTGATTTAAACAGTAGCCAAGGAAAAAAGCAATCTTGATTAACATGGAAATTGGCTTTTTGGCAAGAAGACCTAGCCATGTCTCTCTGAAATGGTCTCATAAAGAACTGCCAATAGACTGACGCATAAAAGGCAGAAGAGGGATTTGCTGAATTTCCCCTTTTTTCAGATGTGCCCTGCTAAACCACATAAGGAGCATTCCACTTTTCAATAATGGCCATGTGCTAATAGCTGACCTAACTTGTCATAATATGGTCATAACACCTTCATAACACATATATTTACACCTGTTGTGACATATTGCATTATTTTAAGGCTAGTTGTCACAGCTACATAAGTGTCTCGACCCACATTTTATGCAAAATGATTTTTTTCCCTGCCAAGACGTTTCATTTAATTTTTCTTAACTTTTTCATATCTCTTAACAGTCGCCCCAGCATGAGTTGTTTTATGCACGTCATGTCAGAATGCACTCACTGTTAACACTCGCTGCGTGCTAATTATCTGTAGACTATGTTTCAATCTATCAATTTAAAATGTTCTAATAAGTTGTATTTTCTAACAGTTTGAATTGAGGTGTGTTCTGCCTCCTCATTAATTCACATTGAAGTAGCCCATTTCAGTGTTGCGGACAATTTATGTTTGAGGCTTTACTGAGCCGGTCAAATACCCCTCTTCGGGGAGAGCCTTTCCCCATTTTTTTTTTCTGCACATATGCGGATATTTGCGCAGTCTTGCACGAACTGGCACATTTTCTGGCTGGTGCTCGCATTGCCTCCATTGTTTTTCTTACAAATAACTTTGGACTTGTGCGTTCCTATCAAAGTACCTTACTTTCTGTATATGGTGTTTCTGTTTCTACAGTAGTATGTATGTATGCATGCATGTATGTGGCATAATGTATTTACAGTTTTATTAATGTTTTGAAGTGAATGAAGGGAAGCGAATGATCGTAGACAACACACTACCTTCAACATGCATACTGCAAACAGACACACTCATCTTGTCTCTTATCTTCTGGTTTACACTGAAAAAAACAAACATGCAGAGATGCAAACTGGGGGGGTGGGATCACTACTGGCTGTAAGCGAACGAGTGATGCGCGCTTGGAGCAATACTGGCTGTATCCAAGGCTCAGCCAGTCGTTCGCATAACAACAGAATGCAGCGCAGCACACGACTGAAGAAAGAAGAGACAACCAATTGACTAGTTACAGCATCAGCGCGCCCTCTGGAAAGTCAGCTTGTCAGTTACAGCATCTCGTCCCCTGAACGATAACGAAGAGGTAACATTAGGTGAGCAGCCTGACCATGGAGATGGTGGGTGAGAAGGTGATGAAGTGTACTTCATGAGCTGTAACCGGAAAACAACTGGCGTTTGGAAAGTTTGAGGTAGGGGAGAAAGTGTGTTGGAACAAGTATTAGCATTGTTAAGTACCTTGCTAACTGGATCAAATTCTCTGTTAGCTAACCAGAAATGTTGAGCAACATTAGCCAACTCATCTGATCAAATAATTTAGTTTATGGTGTGAAAATTTGCTTGCTAATAAAGTCAGACAGCTAATGTTAGTTAGCTCATCTGATGTTGTAATGTTAGTTAACATTAGTAACCTAACCAAATCGCTATAGTATTTACTCGTATGCGACTCCTTGCCGTTCCTCAAGTTATAACGCGTTAGTTGCTTACTGGACCCTGGAAATCTGAAATGTTAACAAGCTTTTTGTTGTGTTAAACTTGACAGTAACATGTGTACAAGCATTTCGCTACACTCGCATTAACATCTGCTAACCATGTATATGTGACCAATAACATTTTATTTGTGTGTGAGGGAGTGAGGGGGGATTATATATTTTTTACTCAGTGACCGTTAATTTTGCACACGTAGTAGCCTTGTGCACTTGATCGATATCAATAGTGGCCACTACAATGGAGCAAAAATAGAATGTGTGTTTGTTTCATTCTATTCTACTTTAAGATGTTTTTTCCCCAAGTGCAACATTTATGTGTGGTCACAAGCGTTCAATTATAAAGGCTGTCATGGCGAACTGCAATATTAGTGTTGTTTTTTTCATCAAGACTTGAGTGTCATTTGCAGTAAAGTCTAGTCAACGAATAACATTGGATTGCTTTCTTTACATTTTTTTAGCTGTGAGTTAGGTTCACATTAACCACTTATTTTACACACGGAGACTGATCATGTAGATCATATTCTTTGTTGTTTAATTAGTTAACCTGCATTTCCCCCTGCAGGGATTTTTTTTTGCATGTTTCAGTGCCCTCGGCAGTTTGCATCCCTGAACATGGCTGCGCACACAAACTACTCATCGTTGGATTACTTTGGATTTCTAGAAAGTGTGTTGAGCTCACCCATAATGTGATGCATGATAAATAGTTATTGCTATTAGCTAATTAATATTGTGGTTTCTGTCAGCCGAGAGTTATCTAAATATGGCCACTTGTGTTATGTCAATATTTCCTCAGTTAGCGCTAGGACTAATGTAGCTTACATTGATCTGTTTGGATGATTATGTATGCTGTTCCTACTTCTGTGAATGTCTGAACATTGCATCCAAAAATAAACTTGTCACATTCAGGACAACTTTGTAAGGACTGTGTTTCTGTAAAAGTGTGGCTAGCTCAAATGCTGTCAATCGAAGCTGGATGTTCTAATCAAACCAGTTTGAGGTATGCTGCAGGAACCACTGTAGAATGATAACACCCGTTGTTGGTTCATGTGAAACGTTATTTTTTTTGTTCACCTTTCTTTAACCAGGCAGGCTAGTTGAGAACAAGTTCTCATTTACAACTGCGACCTGGCCAAGATAAAGCAAAGCAGTGCGACACAAACAACAACAAAATTACACATGGAATAAACAAGCATACAGTCAATAAATAAGTAAAGTCTACATTCAGTCTGTGCAAATGGCGTGAGGTAAGGCAATAAATACGCCATAGTAGCAAGTAATTACAATTGAGAAAATTAACACTGGAGTGATAGGTGTGCAAAAGAGCAGAAAAGTAAATAAAAACAATATGGGGATGAGGTAGATTGGATGGGCTATTTACAGATGGGCTATGTGCAGCGATCGGTTAGCTACTAAGTTCGCTGATGTTCAAATTTAATGAGGGCAATTCGTTCAGTCATTGGCAGCAGAGAACTGGAAGGAAAGGCGGCCAAAGGAGGTGTTGTTTTGGGGATGACCAGTGAGATATATCTGCTGGAGCGTGACCAGTGAGCTGAGAAGGTAGAGCTTTACCTAGCAAAGACTTATTTTATTTTATCTTTATTTAACCAGGCAAGTCAGTTAAGAACAAATTCTTATTTTCAATGACTGCCTGGGAACAGTGGGTTTAACTGCCTGTTCTGTTATGCAGGTGAATGAGGACCCAAAAGCGACTTGGCGAAAACAGAGTTTTTAATCCAGTGAAGTAACTTTACAATCAAAAGGCATAATTCTACTCGTAATGACGAGAACAGACTGGAGACTTGATCAAGAACTGCAGGTTGCCTCGGGAAGGCACTTGAACGTAGCAGACTCAGACACCTGCTCACCACGCAGCATCTGAGGGAAACACGACACGACAGGGCGATACATAGACACAGCACGGTGAACAATAGACAAGGATCCGACAGGACAGGAACGGAAAACAAGGGAAGAAATAGGGACTCTAATCAGGGGAAAAGATAAGGAACAGGTGTGGGAAGACTAAATGATTGATTAGGGGAATAGGAACAGCTGGGAGCAGGAACGGAACGATAGAGAGAAGAGAGAGAGGAAGGGAGAGAGAAAAAGGGGAACGAACCTAAAAAGACCAGCAGGGGGAAAACGAACAGAAGGAAAAGCAAAATGACAAGATGATATAAGACAAAACATAATAATAATAATAATATATGCCATTTAGCAGACGCTTTTATCCAAAGCGACTTACAGTCATGTGTGCATACATTCTACGTATGGGTGGTCCCGGGGATCGAACCCACTACCCTGGCGTTACAAGCGCCATGCTCTACCAACTGAGCTACAGAAGGACCACAAAACATGACAGTACCCCCCCACTCACCGAGCGCCTCCTGGCGCTCTCGAGGAAGAACACTGGCGGCAACGGAGGAAATCATAGATCAAACGGTCCAGCACGTCCCGAGAAAGAACCCAACTCCTCTCCTCAGGACCGTAACGAAAAACGATAAGGGAAACTAGGGTACTACTCTAAAAAAAAAAAAATGAGACACGGGTAGAGAACTGAAAACTTTAGAGCAAACAGGACCAAACAGGCCAGGAGAGTAACAACTAGGGACAGACTGAGACACAGCAAGGGCAGGAACAAGAACAGGAGAGAAGCGATGGCAGGGAACAGACTGAGACCCAGCAAGACCAGGAGCAGAAGCAGAAAAAAAAAAATTACCAGACTTCTTCTGCGCGCAGTCCGAACACGCAGCCACGAAACGGCGCGTGTCACGCTCCTGAGTAGGCCACCAAAACCGCTGGCGAATAGAAGCAAGCGTACCCCGAACGCCGGGATGGCCAGCTCACTTGGCAGAGTGAGCCCACTGAAGAACAGCCAGACGAGTAGAAACAGGAACGAAAAGGTTACTAGGACAAGCGCACGGCGACGCAGTGTGCGTGAGTGCTTCAACCTGTCTCTCAATTCCCCAGACAGTCAACCCGACAACACGCCCAACAGGAAGGATCCCCTCGATTGAAGCCACAGAAGAACTAAAGAGACTGGATAAAGCATGAGGCTTGGTGTTCTTAGTTCCACGGGCAATAAGAAATAACGAACTCGGGAAAAACAACGCCAACGAGCATGACGCGCATTCAGTCGTTTGGCATAACGGATGTACTCAAGGTTCCTTTGGTCAGTCCAAACGACAAAAGGAACTGCCCCCTCCAACCACTGTCGCCATTTGCCTAGGGCTAAACGGATGGCGAGCAGTTCGCGAGCCACATCATAGTTACGTTCCGTGACAGGCGATGAGAAAAATACGCACAAGGGTGGACCCCATCGTCAGTATCGGAGCGCTGGGACAGAATGGCTCCCACGCCCACCCCCGACGCGTCAACCTCAACAATAAACTGTTTAGTGACGTCAGGTGCAACAAGGATAGGAGCGGATGCAAAACGCTTCTGGAGATCAGAACAACAATCATACGACCGGTGAGGAGGAAGGGAGTTGGTTCTGGACCGACTGAAGACCGTGCGCAGACCATGATATTCCTCCGGCACTCCTGTCAAATCACCAGGTTCCTCCTGAGAAGAGGGGACAGAACAAACAGGAGAAATAGCAGACATTAAACACTTCACATGACAAGAAACGTTCCAGGAAAGGATAGAATTACTAGACCAATCAAAAGAAGGATTATGACACACTAGCCAGGGATGACCCAAAACAACAGGTGTAAAAGGTGAACAAAAAATCAAAAAAGAAATGGTCTCACTATGGTTACCAGATACAGTGAGGGTTAAAGGTAGTGTTTCATATAATATATTCATGGGGAGAGGACTACCATCCAAGGCAAACATGACCGTGGGCTCCCCTAACTGTCTGAGAGGAATGTCATGTTCCCGCGCCCAGGCTTCGTCCATAAAACAGCCCTCTGCCCCAGAGTCTATTAATGCACTGCAGGAAGCTGCCGATCCGGTCCAGCGTAGATGGACCTGTAAGGTGAGTACATGTACTTGACGGAGAGGACCGTCTAGTAGCGCTTATCAGTCGCCCTCCGCTTACTGATGAGCTCTGGCCTTTAACTGGACATGAAATGACAAAATGACCAGCGGAACCGCAATAGAGACAGAGGCGGTTGGTGATTCTCCGTTCCCTCTCCTTAGTCGAGATGCGAATACCCCCAGCTGCATGGGCTCAACACCTGAGTCAGTGGGGAAAGACGGTAGTGTCGGAGAGAGGGGAGACACAGTTAACGCGAGCTCTCTTCTATGAGCTCGGTGACGAAGATCTACCCGTCGTTCAATGGAATTTCAATCAAAGAATCCACGCTGGATGGAACCTCCCGAGAGAGAATCTCATCCTTACCCTTAGCGTGGAGTCCCTCCAGAAGACGAGCAGCAACGCCTGCTCGTTCCAGTTACTGGAGGCAGCAAGAGTGCAAACTCTATAGAGTAATCCGTTATGGATCGATTACCTTGACATAGGGAAGACAGGGACCAGGAAGCTTCTTTCCCAAAAACTGAGCGATCAAAAACCCTTATCATCTCCTCTTTAAAGTTCAGATAATTGTTAGTACACTCAGCGCTTGCCTCCCAGATAGCTGTGCCCCACTGCCGAGCCCGACCAGTAAGGAGTGATATGACGTAGGCAATCCGAGCTCTCTCTCTTGAGTATGTGTTGGGTTGGAGAGAGAACACTATATCACACTGGGTGAGAAAGGAGCGGCACTCAGTGGGCTGCCCAGAATAACATGGTGGGTTATTAACCCTAGGTTCCGGAGGCTCGGAAGAACCGGAAGTAGCTGGTGACACGAGATGAAGACTCTGATACTGTCCTGAGAGGTCGGAGACCTGAGCGGCCAGGATTTCAACGAACGGCATGCCGAGCAGCAGACAATTCCTGCTCGTGTCTGCCGAGCAGAGCGCTCCCTGGAACTCGAGAGTAGAGAGACAGAATCCATAGTCGCTGGGTCCATTCTTGGTCGGATCCTTCTGTTATGCAGGTGAATGAGGACCCAAAAGCGACTTGTCAAAACAGAGTTTTTAATCCAGTGAAGTAACTTTACAATCAAAAGGCATAATTCTACTCGTAATGACGTGGAGACTTGATCAAGAACTGCAGGTTGCCTCGGGAAGGCACTGAACGTAGCAGACTCAGACACCTGACCACGCAGCATCTGAGGGAAACACGACACGACAGGGCGATACATAGACACAGCACGGTGAACAATAGACAAGGATCCGACAGGACAGGAACGGAAAACAAGGGAAGAAATAGGGACTCTAATCAGGGGAAAAGATAAGGAACAGGTGTGGGAAGACTAAATGATTGATTAGGGGAATAGGAACAGCTGGGAGCAGGAACGGATGAGAGCAGAGGATAGAGAGAAGAGAGAGAGGAAGGGAGAGAGAAAAAGGGGAACGAACCTAAAAAGACCAGCAGGGGGAAAACGAACAGAAGGAAAAGCAAAATGACAAGATGATATAAGACAAAACATGACATGTTCAGGGGCAGAACCTTCTCACCCACCATCTCCATGGTCCGGTTACTAGTCCAACGCTCTAACCACTAGGCTACCCTGCCGCCCCAGATTACCTGGTTAAGTCTGTTGTTGTAATTAATTCTTTCCAGTAATTTTCATCAAGCATTATGACCAGGGTTCGCCAACTGGCGGCCTGCCAGTTTTCTGAGCAAAATAAAATAATACAAATGTTATTGTTGAATTAATTGTTGGACATAAAACTATAAAAACACCAGGAAATCAAGATATTAATGTACTTTGATGTGAAAAGTGCAAATCAATCCCAGAACAACAGCAAAGGACCTTGTGAAGATGTTGGAGGAAACCGATACAAAAGTATCTATATCCACAGTCAAACGAGTCCTATAATCGACATAACCTGAAAGGCCGCTCAGCAAGGAAGAAGCCACTGCTCCAAAACCACCATAAGAATGCCAGACTTTGATTTGCAACTGCAAATGGGGACAAAGATCGTACTTTTTGGAGAAATGTCCTTTGGTCTGATGGAAAAAAATAGAACTGTTTGGCCATAATGACCATCGTTATGTTTGGAGGAAAAAGGGGGATGCTTGCAAGCCGAAGACACCATCCCAACTGCGAAACACGGGGGTGTGCACTTCACAAAATAGATCGTGAGGGAGGAAAATGTTGTGGATATATTAAAGCAACGTCTTCCAAATGGACAATGACACCAAGCATACTTCCAAAGTTGTGGCAAAATGGCTTAAGGACAACAAAGTCAAGGTATTGGAATGGCCATCACAAAGCCCTGACCTCAATCCTATAGAACATTTGTGTACAGACCTGTGTTAGTGTTTATATATTGGAGAGTCGAGACCAAATCACGGGTGCTGGACAGAGTAATTTCAGTTGTAACAAAAGGCAGTTTTAATGAGTCAATAGATATCTTGTGCCGCAGTTTTACGTGCACGGATTTAGTTCATATAACTCTGTAATGAGTCAGGTGAAAAAGAGAGCTTATACAAAG
Organism: Oncorhynchus gorbuscha; assembly: GCF_021184085.1. Lineage (NCBI taxonomy): Eukaryota > Metazoa > Chordata > Actinopteri > Salmoniformes > Salmonidae > Oncorhynchus > Oncorhynchus gorbuscha. Next base: position 55,837,894 of record NC_060174.1, on the reverse strand, counting down.
GTTACATTCATTTTTATACATAGAATAAAGTAGGTAGAGTCTTGTCGTGACGCCTTCTGAATGGTCCCGTAGGGTTGGAGGCGGACCCGCTCTAGCCAGAGTAGAAGCCCCCATTGGGGCACAGCAGTCTTTGTTCTGGGCACCCGACCAGTAGAAGGGCACTAGGAGATGTTTGTGTAAAGGGGTTCGTGAGGTAGAGGGGCAGTTTTTATGGCTGGGTGTATGTGTTCATGCGATGGAATGTCTTTGTTTCCTGGGGTCGGGAGACAACAAAGCTGAGGGGATAGTGTTAGGGGGGTAGTTTTGTTGCTGGCTGTGTGAGCTAGTTCCTGTTTTAGCAGGGGTACGTAAGATGACTTGACTCAGGCGGATTAGCTTAGCGCTGTATAATATATGAGCTATGTATATGAATGTTTATATATATATATATATATGACACCTGAAAAAGTTTGCGAGCAAGGAGGCCTACAAACCTGAGTCAGTTACACCTGCTCTGTCAAGAGGAATGGGCCAAAATTCACCCAACTTATTGTGGGAAGCTTGTGGAAGCCTACCTGAAATGTTTGATCCAAGTAAAGTATTTAAAGGCAATGCTACCAAATAGTAATTGAGTGTATGTAAACTTTTGACCCCACTGGGAATGTGATGAAAGATATAAACACTGAAATAAATCATTCTCTCTACTATTATTCTGACATTTCATAAGTCGCTGACCTAAGCCGACATTTTTAATAGAATTTCATGTCAGGAATTGTGGGAAACTGAGTTTAAATGTATTTGGCTGTGTATGGAAACTTACGACTTCAACTGTACATTTGTGTGTATAAACCCTATTTCAGGACCCTGTTTTTAAAAGATAATTCGTAAAAATCCAAATAACTTCACAGATCTTCATTGTAAAGAGTTTAAAAAACGTTTATCATGCTTGTTCAATGAAACATACACAATTAACGAACATGCACCTGTGGAACAGTCGTTAAGACACTAACCACTTACAGATGGTAGGCAATTAAGGTCACAGTTATGAAAACTTAGGACGCTAAAGAGGCCTTTCTACTGACTCTGAAAAATACCAAAAGAAAGATGCCCATATGTGTGAGCGTGCCTGAGGCATGCTGCAAGGAGGCATGAGGACTGCAGATGTGGCCAAGGCAATAAATTGCGATGTTTGTACTGTGAGACGCCTAAGACAGCGCTACAGGGAGACCGGATGGACAGCTGATCCTCCTCGCAGTGGCAGACCACGTGTAACAACACTCGCACAGGATTCGTACATCCGAACATCACATCTGCTGGACAGGTACAGGATGGCAACAACAAGTGCCTGAGTTACACTAGAAATGCACAGTCCCTCCATCAGTGCTCAGACTGTCTGCAATAGGCTGACAGAGGCTGGACTGAGGGCTTGTAGGCCTGTTGTAAGGCAGGTCCTCACCAGACATCATCGGCAATAATGTTGCCTATTGGCTCAAACCCACCGACAGGACTGGCAAAAGGTGCACTTCACTGACGAGTCGCCGTTTTGTCTCACCAGGTGTGATAGTCGGATTTGCGTTTGTCGTCGAAGGAATGAGTGTTACACCGAGGCCTGTACTCTGGAGCGGGATCGATTTGGAGGTGGAGGGTCCGTCATGGTCTGGGGTGGTGTGTCACCGCATCATTGGACTGAACTTGTCATTTCAGGCAATCTCAACACTGTGCGTTACAGGGAAGACATCCTCCTCCTTCATGTGGTACCCTTCCTGCAGGCTCATCCTGACATGACCCTCCAGCATGACAATATCACCAGCCATACTGCTCATTCTTTTCAGTATTTCCTGCAAGACAGGAATGTCAGTGTTGCCATGGCCAGCGAAGAGCCCGGATCTCAATCCCATTGAGCACGTCTGGGACCGGTTGGATCGGGGGGTGACATCATGTTCATATCTGTGGAACTTGTTCAGGTTGTTGAAACTTATGTTTAAAATTTGCTTGAAATTAACACAGGTGACAGTGAGAGGACGTTTATATATAGCAAACTAGTGAACAACAATGCTTAGGCCTTTATTTCCAGCTTATACATACTATATGCGTTTTATGGACAGTCTATTTTACAATAGTTTTATTTTGTTTGTTTTTAACTCTTGTCCTTCCTCAACCTCTCCCATATATTTATGATGTCCATCCGGTTTGATTTCCTTTTGACAAACTATTTCCAAACCTATATACGTTTTATGGGCACAGTACACATTAGTTATCTTGTTGTTATTAGTCCCAACCTTCAGGTTCATTCAATCCCTCCCATCTATCTCTTAACACCGTCCATATTAAATTTCTATTTGCCATTTTTTTCAACTGTGCTGTGATGTTTCACAGAAGCTCTGAACCTTTCCATTCTCATCGTTTCTGCAGATTGTAAATTGAAAATATTGTTCTTTGCTAAAAGTATTATATTATTTATCTATTGACCATGACTTTTCAGATCACCCATTAGTGCTATCTGCAGGGTTAGCTCCAGGTAAATATTGCAATTATTCAGCCATACCTGAACCTGTGACCAAAAACAAGCTACATATGGACAATACCGAAACAAATTATATAATGTTTCTGCCTCTTCGCAGCAAAATCTTCTGTTGGTTGCAAGAATTCCATATTATAATTGATATTGAAAAATGCTACGTTTTGTGTCCGGCGTCGTCTTGCATATCAGTTCTTAATACCATGTACCATCACATCGGCACGTCAAAAAATCTAGGGCCGACAGACAAGTTCCTTACATTTTGCCCCTTCCACTTTCCTCTTCCATTTTTGCGGTAATGCTGCAATTAGTTGATTTGTTATTTTGGGTAGAGCAGACATTTCCATATGTTTTAGTTAGCTGCATGTATGTCATAACTCCACCAGTCATGTTGTATCATTTATGAAGATTATACCTGTTTTACATTTTTAATTCATTTTCAATTCATATATTTGTGTTTAACCATATTTGTTCTGTTTTTTTCTGGTGAATTAAATTGAAATTGCAACCAACTTTCTATGGCTTGTTTTAAAATAGCGATATTTGAGAGATGGTTTCCTTTTCAAATAACTGGAAGTGAGAGGTTGTAATCTGAAGAAAGTGAAAAAGGCCTTTCTTGAACATAGGGTGAGATATTCTTACAAATTTACTAGAGAACCAGTTTGGATTTAAGTATAACTTTTGTTTGACTGAAGCCTTTAGTGAGAGGTCTTAATGCTTTCATTTAAAAAAAAAAATTCTGCCCTCCGAATTCATATTCATTATATAAATAGGCCCGTTTAATTTTGTCTGGCTTGCAGTTCCCAAAAAAATTGAATGTTTTTTTCTCATATAATTAAAAAACAGCTCGCTAGGTGTAGGCAAGACCATAAGCAAATAGGTCAACTGGGATATGACTAAAGAGTTAATTGGGGTGATTTACCTTTCCGTGTTTGCAAGATCTTATCTAATTTTGCTATATTTCTATGAAAATGTATTGGAGTGAGATCATTTATTTATTTCGGGATATGTATACCACATCACCATCAGACAATTTCATTGGTAAACTACACGGTAAAGTCAAAGTAGTCTTTTTTGTGATCCAATACTTAATATAGTACACTTATTATCATTTGGTTGTAATCCAGAGAGGTTAGAAAATGATCTAGATCCTCTGAGGCTGTGGAGGGATCTAAGTTGTGGATTTAAAAGAAAACATGAGTCATCAGCGTACAATGACACCTTTGTTCTTAAGCCTTGTATTTCTAATCCCTTGATATTATTGTTGGATCTGATTTTTATAGCTAACATTTCAGGGGCCATAATAAATAGATCTGTCAATAGTGGACAATCTTGTTTTACTCCTCTTGACAGTTTAAAACTGTGCTGCACAACCAACCCCTTCCATCACATGCAACTGAAACACGCGGTGGAATGGGAGGAATGCGTGAGACTACGGCAATGCCGATTCCAGTCACCCGATTCCCAAAACGTCATGGAGGAAGCCCTGCCGAGATTATATACTGCTACCCACGAAAGAGTCGCAGAGAAGCTGGCTAGTGTTTCTTATTTTTCCACCACATCCAATCTATGGTTGAGCAGAACATCAGAGCCATAACTAAGTTTGACAGTCCACTACATAAATGAAGACTAGAAATTGCAAAATGTCTGCCTCCAGACATCTTACTTCCCCGATGATCATACGGGTGATTTAATAGCCCAGGGTCTCAAAGACTCTCTGGCATCGTGGAAGATGAGCGAATATTGACAGGTGTGCATGACAACTGACATCAGAGGCAACATGATAAAAGCATTGTGCTTGAACAACTGGACCCGCCTGGAGTGCTTTTGGGCACAGGCTTCACCTCGCCATCGGTAAGTGTGACATTGGATAATTAAAGTGCATTCAAAAAGGTTATGTTCAGGCCAGCTGTAGGCTGATGTGTTAGTAGTTGTGTCATTCTGCCAATCGAATAGCAAATAACCACAGGCTGTTTTAATACTAACAACAAATTAACTAATACATTTTAAATCAAAATTATTATATAAATTACATATTCAAATAGCTAGTGGTCAAACATTGCTAAGCAATAGAATAGACGTGTGGGTGTGTGTTGTTCATTTGTGTTGCACAAATAGGCTTTGAGGCCTTGTATATTTTTTAAACATTTTAATCAAGAAAATTCAATTAAGAAATTCAATGTCTTGCTTGGCATTTTTAAAATTTGTTTAGAGGAAAACAAGAAATCGAGATTAGAGGTCGACCGATTATGATTTTTCAATACCGATACCTATTATTGGAGGACCATAAAAAGCCAATACAGATTTATCGGCCGATTTTTTTTTTTAATGTATATATATATTTGTATTAATGACAATTACAACAATACTGAATGAACCCTTATATTTTAACTTAATATAATACATAAATAAAATCTATTTAGTCTCAAATAAATAATGAAACATGTTCAATTTGGTTTAAATAATACCAAAACACAGTGTTGGAAAAGAAAGTAAAAGTGCAATATGTGCCATGAAAAAAAGCTAACGTTTAAGTTCCTTGCTCAGAACATGAGAACATATGAAAGCTGGTGGTTCAATATTCCCAGTTAAGAAGTTTTAGGTTGTAGTTATTATAGGAATTATGACGCGTCGACTGTTTCTCTCTACCATTTGTATTTCATATACCTTGGACTATTGGATGTTCTTATAGGCACTTTAGTATTGCCAGCCAAATCTCGGTTTGCTTGAAGTCATAAACAGCGCTGTGCATCAAGCATCGCTAAGACCGGCTCACAAACGCGGTAAAGTGCTGTTTGAATGAATGCTTACGAGCCTGCTGTTGCCCCCCACCGCTCAGTCAGACTGCTCTATCAAATGTCAAATCATAGACTTAATTCTAATACACACACATAAATATGAGCTGGTGGCAACCCTAAAGTCTAAATATTGCTGTTACATTGCACAACCTGCAATGTTATGTCATAATTATGTAAAATTCTGGCAAATTAATTACGGTCTTTGTCAGGAAGAAACACAGTTCGCAATGAGCCAGGCGGCCCAAACTGTTGCATATACCCTGACTCTGCTTGCACTGGACGCAAGAGAAGTGACACAATTTCCCTAGTTAATATTGCCTGCTAACATGAATTTATTTGAACTAAATTAGCAGGTTTAAAAAATATATACTTCTGTGTATTGATTTTAAGAAAGGCATTGATGTTTAATTGCTTGCACAATTGTGCGACGAATGTGATTGTTTTTCGTGAATGTGCTTTTGATAAATCACCCGTTTGGCGAAGTTTAAGTAGGCTATGACTCGTTGATAAATTAACAGGCACCACATTGATTATATGCAACACAGAACAAGCTAGTTAACCTAGTAATCTCATCAACCATGTGTAGTTAACTATTGATTATGTGAAGGTTGATTTTTAAATTTTTTTTATAAGATAAGTTTAATGCTAGCTAGCAACTTACCATGGCTGCAAGGAGCCAAGGTCCTTTTGACGCTGCACCCGTGTAACAGGTGGTCAGCCTGCCATGCAGTTTCCTCATGGATTGCGATGTAATTGGCCATAATCAGCATCCAAAATTGTTGTCAATTACCGATTGTTATGAAAACTTGAAATCAGCCTTAATTAATCAACCATAATCGGTCAACCTCTAATCGAGATATTATCATGATCGTCCAAACATTTGAAAATAAATGTAGATGTACTTTCAACACTTTAAAAAAAACTTTTGGTGCCAACGAGAATGGCATAAGAAAGAAGTCAAGATGACTAGCTTGATTGAGCCTCCGCCATGTATGTCTCAATAGGTCAGGATATTTAAGCCTCCATATATCTATTAGTTCCAATATATCCATGACATTCATGATTTCCTTTGCTGTCCATTGAGGAATTTAAAACAGTATTATAATCTCCCACCATAATAATAGTCTTGTATTGCTTGTAGGATGGATTATTTGTTATACACTGCTCAAAAAAATTAAGGGAACACTTAAACAACACAATGGAACTCCAAGTCAATCACACTTCTGTGAAATCAAACTGTCCACTTAGGAAGCAACACTGATTGACAATAAATGTCACATGCTGTTGTGCAAAATGGAATAGACAACAGGTGGAAATTATAGGCAATTAGCAAGACACGCCCAATAAAGGAGTGGTTCTGCAGGTGGTGACCACAGACCACTTCTCAGTTCCTATGCTTACTGGCTGATGTTTTGGTCACTTTTGAATGCTGGCGGTGCTTTCACTCTAGTGGTAGTATGAGACGGAGTCTACAACCCACACAAGTGGCTCGGGTAGTGCAGCTCATCCAGGATGGAACATCAATGCGAGCTGTGGCAAGAAGGTTTGCTGTGTCTGTCAGCGTAGTGTCCAGAGCATGGAGGCGCCACCAGGAGACAGGCCAGTACATCAGGAGACGTGGAGGAGGCCGTAGGAGGGCAACAACCCAGCAGCAGGACATGATTTCCATTGATTAATTTTTGTGTGATTTTTGTCAACACATTCAACTATGTAAAGAAAAAAGTATTTAATAAGAATATTTCATTCATTCAGGTCTAGGATGTGTTATTTTAGTGTTCCCTTTATTTGTTTGAGCATTGTACTTAAACAGCTGCAGACGGAATGTTCCTGTGTAGTCTTAATTTTCTTCACTCAAGAAAGTTTCAGAGTGTCTAGCCATTCCATACCTTTCACCTCACCCTGTTGGTCTCGCTGGCCTATAGAGTGGTAGCCATTTCATTGTGGGGACGCACGTTCTCTGTACTTTAGTTTTGTAGATTTCTTAACCATTCGTGACATTGTCTGCCTGCTTGGTCTCTAGTTTTAAACCATTTCTCAGCCATGTAGCCACCGCTTCACACTGTCTGGTCTAATGCACATTAGAAGTGGGTTTTATTGCGAAAAGGGGGCGTTCCATGACGCCGACATAATGTATGTGCTCACGCAGGTGTGGTCGATGGCTAGTTAAGACTTTACATGAAAAACAATTCTCTCATAAGGCTAAAATCACATTTAATCTTTTCACAAATAGTTTCATATTCAATCATATAAGTTCCCCAACATTTGGATGTGAATCTGATCACTGGGAAATATGCACATTCAGAGATGTTGTTGTACATCACAAATCAACCCACAATACACACACACTCAACCCCTTTCCCCCATTCTCAACCATAAGCTCAGATGCTCAAAGGTTGTTACATCCCAGAGCCTAACTCAGGAAAGGACCTGCTTTATGAATGAATATACAGTTACAGCTGTTTGAGAAAGCATGCAAGATTGAGCAAAAATTGGAAAAATGTGCCATGGTCAAGTCCAAGGTGATGGAGATCAGATCCACGCCCGCTCCCCTGAAACACAGACGCTGGTCCCCCGTTTGTGACCATTTCCCCAAACATCTCTGTGCAGTCAGACCTTTGATTATTTGGTGCCACCAGGGCCACAATAGTATGACCCCTCTCTTACTGCAGCTAGTGTTGCCAGCACTGCCACTTCCTTGGTGGAGACACCCCACCAGAATCCCCACTGGCTTGGTACAAGGTCGTCAAGGTTCTCATTAGAAGCTTTGAGAATTTCCTTGTATATTATGCTCTCCCATCAGGGGGCTTTGGCTTTGTAGGACCAACCTTGCCAGGCAGGCTCAGTAGGTCTCTGACCGCATTTATCTTTCTGTTTTGGCTATACAGTTGGGCAAAAATGTATTTAGTCAGCCACCAATTCTGCTAGTTCTCCCACTTAAAAAGATGAGAGAGGCCTGTAATTTTCATCATAGGTACACTTCAACTATGACTGACAAAATGAGAAAAAAAATCTAGAAAATCACATTGTAGGATTTTTAATGAATTTATTTGCAAATTATGGTGGAAAATAAGTATAGGGAGGTCAGAGACCTGGCATTGTGGTGCCAGGACTACAACCTCTCCCTCAATGTGAGTAAGACAAAGGAGCTGAACGTGGACTACAGGAGAAGGTGGGCCTAACAGGCACCCATTATCATCAACGGTGTGTAGTGGAGCGAACTACAGTGGTTCCTCCTTTAAAAGTTGTGTTTCTATGTCACATTATTTAATTGTCAGACATTTTTTACATGAATGCAATTTAGTGCTAGGTTGACCACCAGAGGGCATCTTTGAGAAGCATTTGATAGTCTGCCATATTGGCATTACTAGGGAATTTAAAACCTTTTTTGTAATAACATAGTACATGGGATTGATTTTAAGAAATTTGGCTTAATTAATTTTATTAATATTATGGCGTTTGATTTCCGAGAAATGTTTTAAACGAAACCCTCAGGGTTTCCATTTGGATGGATTGGAAAATATTGCGCTCGGGAGTAGGCGACAACATAAAAGGATTGGAGGATTCTAAATTCATTTCTAAGCGGCATAACATTTCCTCACCCTAATTGTAATCTGAATTAAGGGCCAAAATATAGCCCTGCTAATAGCCATAATGATGCTGTACAATGTGCCTACGTGTGTTTGAAATAGTTTTCCAGTAAGCAACAATATGTTTGGATTCATTAGAACAATTTTGTTCCAATAATTCTGTAATTCAGTGATATTTATTCCCATAGTAATTCGTTATGGATCCATAACTAAATCAACATCTGCAGTTTTAGAGAGTATTTTTATCAACAGAAGCTGATGAAGAAATACATTACTGTACAGTATATGCTTTTACATTTCGATAATAAAGCATTTCAAGCATTTTGAAGATATAAGCCACCTGCATTTGTTTATTAGTGGACTGTGCAGTCTGACAAGAAAACATAGCCTACAATACATACTGTAATAAACATGGGGAAAGTGTCTAATTCCTTACATAAAGGAGAGCAGTCCATGTCCAGACTCTCTCGGTGACCTCAAGTACCTTCAATAATGGCTGTTCTAAAGAATGCGGATACGTGGGAGACTGGGGTTTAATTCCCCGACGGGGAGGAAGGAGTATGCTGTCCTTGTAAATAAGAATTTGTTCTTAACTTACATGTCTAGTCAAATAAAGGTTACACTAAGAGCATTTCGGCACCCTAAATTTTAAATTCCAGTCTAACCAATACCCAAACGGAGATTCAGTGAAAATAAAAATCACATTGATTTATCAAGACCAGTCCCCATGCTTGTCTCAGAGCATCGCGAAATGGTGCTAAAATAGTTGTATGCTTTTGCTTCAAATCCTATTGCTTGTAAATGCAATATGCTCTTTAAATAAATAAGGCATACACAACTTTTAACAGAACATTACTCATGACATTAGACAATTCTTTAGTAAAGGTTGAATAGTCTATTGTTGAGCTAATAGCCCTTCCTAGAAACATTGTTTGCAATTCACAGCCTGCTACAGTACGCTTGTGGAAAACAAAATGCTTCCAGCTGTCGAAACACTACATATCTAAGGGGCTTTTATATAATTATAATGCAGTGTTAATGTTAATAATAATAATAATGATACTTTTTCCCCTTTCCACTTGTTAAATAGCCTGGATTGTTACTCCCATCTCATTCCTCGCTCTCTTCCACGTTTCATTGTCTGCCTGAGTGGCTCACTTGTGGGCTTGCTGGCAGGATATGGCAGCACATTCAGTTGTGCGTCAAGAATACAGCATAGCAAGTTTGTATGAAGTTCTGGTTATTCACAGGCAATAGTAATATGCTCTAAACCGTTCTGGTAACAGACATACTTTCCTGCCCTGTTTTCAATCGTCCACATGGCTGGGAGAACCTATTCAAGGTTGTAGCAACAATATATTATTAGCTACAGTAACTAGCTACAGTGCATTTTAACCCAATTGAGCTGCTAACATAGCTAGCTAGTTTACACACTGTATAGATAGCTAGCTAAGTTAATTACATTTGACCAGCTACCTAACTTCATATTAGCTAGATATCTTGATATATTTGTATTTTATGAAGAAAAAAAACAAAGCTTAATAATGCTCTCTCTCTATCCATCTGTCTCTCGTCTGCAGGTATGTTTTGATGTGAGAGAGGAAGCCAGTTCCATCATCGCCACCTCACCCACTCTTAGGATAACCTTCAGGCCGACTGGGGGCCAGAGGCTGGTTAGGAGACACCGCTAGAGACACTAGCACTGTAGCACTGTAATTCATTAATCATATGCTGTCTTCCCAGCTCCTCTGCTCTTACCTCTTTCCCTGTCGATCTTCTACACCTATCCTTCCATCTCATTTTTCTTCCTCTTTTTTTTGAAATAATGCACACCATATGTGCTTTGTAGTGTACAGATTGAACTTGTATTTTAGAATATGATATTACAATAATAATATTTATAATGCATGTATTATATATTTCTAACACCTGGATAATGAACTTTCAGTAAAGTGTTTCACATTCTCCGAAATTAAGTATCTCTTTGAAATACTATCCTGTGTCCTCAGATGAATATAGATGAAGGGAGTTAGATATGCATAGGAAGTATAGTGTACTGTTTATCTGTATATATGAATTACAAATCAGCCTTTACTTAAATCAGGTCTCTAGTCTATTGCATAGTTACAATGTGTAATCATTGATGTCCCAGGAGCAGGAGTGGTAAACACTGAAGTGTATAAATGTAATACATACTTGCAGACGCACCATGATTCAAATAATTTGTTTGATACACCTGGTATTGGATATGACTGAAAAATAATGTCTCACAGAGATTCATACCTGAACCTCACGTTTATTTGCCAAAGGAAGAGTACATAATCAGTGAATACAGTGGGGCAAAAAAGTATTTAGTCAGCCACCAATTCTGCAAGTTCTCCCACTTAAAAAGATGAGAGGCCTGTAATTTTCATCATAGGTACACTTCAACTATGACAGACAAAATGAGAAAATAATATTCAGAAAATCACATTGTAGGATTTTTTATTAATTTATCGGCTACATACTGTAGCTAGCTACACATCCATATGCATCCATTTATTTTTATCCTCCACTACACAATAAGCAAGTAAATAGTTAGCTAACTATGTTACTTCAGCAGCATTGCATTGCAAGCTTACACAATTGTACATTCAATTTGCAGTAAATGCTTTAGCTAGCTAGATTCTTTACATCCACTGTTTCAGGTTTTCTCAGGAGTCCCTAAAATATTAAACAACATGAATTACAATTTCATACTCATGTCATAACACTAGCTAGTTAGCTGGCTAATATTAGCTAGTCAGCTAACTTACTAAATAGCGATTTACGTTTAAAAAAATGTTTGTCTCTACATTAACATAGTCCTCTCAATTGTATGTTTTTTGCTTGACTCGTTATGATGTTATCACTTTCATTTGCTTCCACTGTAATGTTTTGTCAGCCATCTTTGCTGAAGAAAGTCACCAGCGACGGGGGGCTTGCGTCAAATTCGTCATTGGAACTACTCGATATGATTGGTCATATAAAAACCTTGGGACCCAATGCATAATGAGTGCTCCAACTCCCCTCTTGCGGTGGTCTGGTGCAATGAAGCCGTGATGCTCGGTACCTCTAAGTCCTGCGGTGTAAGCTCGCAACTTTTAAAGGAGGAACCACTGTATTATGGTCCAAACACACCAAGACAGTCGTAAAAAGGGCACAACAACACCTTTTTCACCTCAGGAGACAGAAAAGATTTGGCATGTGTCCCCAAATCCCCCCCAAAAGTCTATAGCTGCACCATTGAGAGCATCCTGACCGGTTGCATCACTGTGGCAACTGTTCTGCATCTGACCGTAAGGTGCTACAGAGGGTATTGCATACGGCTCAGTACATCACTGGGGCCAAGCTTCTTGCCATCCAGGATCTATTAAACTAGGCGGTGTCAGAGGAAAGTCACAAAAATTGTCCAAGACTCCAGTCACCCAAGTCATAGACAGTTCTCTCTGCTACCGCACTGCAAGCGATACCGGAATGCCAAGTATAGGACCAAAAGGCTCCTTAACAGCTTCTACCCCCAAACCATAAGACTTTTATTTATTTAACCTTTATTTAGCTAGGCAAGTAATTTAAGAACAAATTCTTATTTGCAATGACGGCCTACCAGGGAACAGTGTGTTAACTGCCTTGTTCAAGGGCAGAACGACAGATTCTGACCTTGTCAGCTCGAGGATTCAATCCAGCAACCTTTCGGTTACTGTCCCAACACCACTAGGCTACCTGCCACTGAACAATTCATCAAATGGCCATCCGGACTATTTACATTGACCCCCTCCATTTGTTTTTACACTGCAGCTACTCACTGTTTATTATCAATGCATAGTCACTTTACCCCTACCTACATGTACAAATTACCTCGACTAACCTGTACCCCCGCACATTGACTCAGTACCGTTACCCCCTTTATATAGCCTTGTTATTTTATTGTTACATTTTATATACTTTTTTACTTTAGTTTATTTTGTAAATATTTTCTTAACTCTTTCTTGAACTGCATTTTTGGTTATGGTCTTGTAGGTAAGCATTTCATTGTAAGGTCGACACCTGTTGTATTCAGGGACACGTGGAAAATAAAGTTTGATTCGAATGTCCGAAATGGTTCCAACAACTCTTCTCCTGTTGTCCTTCTTTGTAGTTGTCCGGTATCCGGTGACTTGTCGTGTAGTCCTGAACAGATCTTATGAGTTGATTTTCCTTCCATTCACTCCTAACGATGCTTCTTTGAAGATTGGATTAGCCAGCTGTATTGATGGTTGAGCAGAGTAACAGGATGATCCTACTTAAATTCACTTTTGAAGATAGCTATTGTCGTTCTTTTAACGCAACGTAACGTAAACAACACTACTAGCTAGCCAGCTAGCCCCCGAATAGCAGCACTGTAGAAACTATTACACTCAACGGAACGACTTGATTAGTGTAGTGTCAACAACGCACCCACTGCCAGCTAGCCTACTTCAGCAGTACTGTATCATTTTAATCATTTTAGTCAATAAGATTCTTGCTACGTAGCTTAACTTTCTGAACATTCGAGACGTGTAGTCCACTTGTCATTCCAATCTCCTTTGCATTAGCGTAGCCTCTTCTGTAGCCTGTTAACTATGTGTCTGTTTATCCCTGTTCTCTCCTCTCTGCACTGACCATACAAACGCTCCACACCGCGTGGCCGCGGCCACCCTAATCTGGTGGTCCCAGCGCGCACGACCCACGTGGAGTTCCAGGTCTCCGGTAGCCTCTGGAATTGCCGATCTGCGGTCAACAAGGCAGAGTTCATCTCAGCCTATGCCTCCCTCCAGTCCCTCGACTTCTTGGCACTAACGGAAACATGGATCACCACAGACAACACTGCTACTCCTACTGCTCTCTCTTCGTCCGCCCACGTGTTCTCGCACACCCCGAGAGCTTCTGGTCAGCGGGGTGGTGGCACCGGGATCCTCATCTCTCCCAAGTGGTCATTTCTCTCTTTCTCCCCTTACCCATCTGTCTATCGCCTCCTTTGAATTCCATGCTGTCACAGTTACCAGCCCTTTCAAGCTTAACATCCTTATCATTTATCGCCCTCCAGTTCCCTCGGAGAGTTCATCAATGAGCTTGATGCCTTGATAAGCTCCTTTCCTGAGGACGGCTCACCTCTCACAGTTCTGGGCGACTTTAACCTCCCCACGTCTACCTTTGACTCATTCCTCTCTGCCACCTTCTTTCCACTCCTCTCCTCTTTTGACCTCACCCTCTCACCTTCCCCCCCTACTCACAAGGCAGGCTATACGCTCGACCTCATCTTTACTAGATGCTGTTCTTCCACTAACCTCATTGCAACTCCCCTCCAAGTCTCCGACCACTACCTTGTATCCTTTTCCCTCTCGCTCTCATCCAACACCTCCCACACTGCCCCTACTCGGATGGTATCGCGCCGTCCCAACCTTCGCTCTCTCTCCCCCGCTACTCTCTCCTCTTCCATCCTATCATCTCTTCCCTCCGCTCAAACCTTCTCCAACCTATCTCCTGATTCTGCCTCCTCAACCCTCCTCTCCTCCCTCTCTGCATCCTTTGACTCTCTATGTCCCCTATCCTCCAGGCCGGCTCGGTCCTCCCTCCCGCTCCGTGGCTCGATGACTCATTGCGAGCTCACAGAACAGGGCTCCGGGCAGCCGAGCGGAAATGGAGTAAAACTCGCCTCCCTGCGGACCTGGCATCCTTTCACTCCCTCCTCTCTACATTTTCCTCCTCTGTCTCTGCTGCTAAAGCCACTTTCTACCACGCTAAATTCCAAGCATCTGCCTCTAACCCTAGGAAGCTCTTTGCCACCTTCTCCTCCCTCCTGAATCCTCCTCCCCCCCCCCCCTCCCCTCTCTGCAGACGACTTCGTCAACCATTTTGAAAAGAAGGTCGACGACATCCGATCCTCGTTTGCTAAGTCAAACGACACCACTGGTTCTGCTCACACTGCCCTACCCTGTGCTCTGACCTCTTTCTCCCCTCTCTCTCCAGATGAAATCTCACGTCTTGTGACGGCCGGCCGCCCAACAACCTGCCCGCTTGACCCTATCCCCTCCCCTCTTCTCCAGACCATTTCCGGAGACCTTCTCCCTTACCTCACCTCACTCATCAACTCATCACTGACTGCTGGCTACGTCCCTTCCGTCTTCAAGAGAGCGAGAGTTGCACCCCTTCTGAAAAAACCTACACTCGATCCCTCCGATGTCAACAATTACAGACCAGTATCCCTTCTTTCTTTTCTCTCCAAAACTCTTGAACGTGCCGTCCTTGGCCAGCTCTCCCGCTATCTCTCTCTGAATGACCTTCTTGATCCAAATCAGTCAGGTTTCAAGACTAGTCATTCAACTGAGACTGCTCTCCTCTGTATCACGGAGGCGCTCCGTACTGCTAAAGCTAACTCTCTCTCCTCTGCTCTCATCCTTCTAGATCTATCGGCTGCCTTCGATACTGTGAACCATCAGATCCTCCTCTCCACCCTCTCCGAGTTGGGCATCTCCGGCGCGGCCCACGCTTGGATTGCGTCCTACCTGACAGGTCGCTCCTACCAGGTGGCGTGGCGAGAATCTGTCTCCTCACCACGCGCTCTCACCACTGGTGTCCCCCAGGGCTCTGTTCTAGGCCCTCTCCTATTCTCGCTATACACCAAGTCACTTGGCTCTGTCATAACCTCACATGGTCTCTCCTATCATTGCTATGCAGACGACACACAACTAATCTTCTCCTTTCCCCCTTCTGATGACCAGGTGGCGAATCGCATCTCTGCATGTCTGGCAGACATATCAGTGTGGATGACGGATCACCACCTCAAGCTGAACCTCGGCAAGACGGAGCTGCTCTTCCTCCCGGGGAAGGACTGCCCGTTCCATGATCTCGCCATCACGGTTGACAACTCCATTGTGTCCTCCTCCCAGAGCGCTAAGAACCTTGGTGTGATCCTGGACAACACCCTGTCGTTCCCAACCAACATCAAGGCGGTGGCCCGTTCCTGTAGGTTCATGCTCTACAACATCCGCAGAGTACGACCCTGCCTCACACAGGAAGCGGCGCAGGTCCTAATCCAGGCACTTGTCATCTCCCGTCTGGATTACTGCAACTCGCTGTTGGCTGGGCTCCCTGCCTGTGCCATTAAACCCCTTCAACTCATCCAGAACGCCGCAGCCCGTCTGGTGTTCAACCTTCCCAAGTTCTCTCACGTCACCCCGCTCCTCCGTTCTCTCCACTGGCTTCCAGTTGAAGCTCGCATCCGCTACAAGACCATGGTGCTTGCCTACGGAGCTGTGAGGGGAACGGCACCTCAGTACCTCCAGGCTCTGATCAGGCCCTACACCCAAACAAGGGCACTGCGTTCATTCCACCTCTGGCCTGCTCGCCTCCCTACCACTGAGGAAGTACAGCTCCCGCTCAGCCCAGTCAAAACTGTTCGCTGCTCTGGCCCCCCAATGGTGGAACAAACTCCCTCACGACGCCAGGACAGCGGAGTCAATCACCACCTTCCGGAGACACCTGAAACCCCACCTCTTTAAGGAATACCTTTAAGATTTAGATGCACTATTGTAAAGTGACTGTTCCACTGGATGTCATAAGGTGAATGCACCAATTTGTAAGTCGCTCTGGATAAGAGCATCTGCTAAATGACTTAAATGTAATGACTTAAATGTAAATCTTACTTAGGATAGCTAATCAGCCATACCTGTGATGGCTGATTAGGGAGGTGAGTTTGTCTCTACCTCATGTTGAGATTCAATGTTCAAGCCATTTAAATGCACAGCTGCAGCTTCACGTTTTTCCTGGTTCAATGTGTTTTTTTTCTTAACTCGTAATTTATACCTTTTGCTCGAAAGGGGCGGTCTGGCAGGCTGGCACCCTCCCTCACCTCACTCCAGGGTGGTGATTACTCACTGTGCAAACTTATGGAAAACAATTATCTCTTAACTTCTTAAATCACATCCCTTCCTTAACAAAAACACTAATCATTTTTAATATTACATGCACAACGCACAGTATGGAAACGTCAAAAATGTAGTGGGTATACTTTCCAAGTTACAGTATTTCTTTTATAACATTTGTAATGACATCACAAAAGAACAAACAAATGACATTAGTGTTCTATAGATCGCCTCTGAACATTCCCTACATTATATACTAGAAATATTGTTCCAGTATTTGTTTTTGAATGTGTTAGAGTTTCAGCGGGAAATAGGTCTGTTGAGACAAAGCACAATCCTTTGGTGAATTTGGAGGCCTGGATCTTCTCCCTTGATTTACAACAGGACGTGAGTTGTTAAACCCCACTAGTTATATCCATCCCCCTCTACGGGTGAGAGGGGGTCTGATTGAAGTTATTCATTGCAAATCTGATATTTTGGGATTTTCGTGGACAGTTATGACACCACTGAGAGTTCGCACTAGAGGTCGACCGATTATGATTTTTCAATGCCGATACCGATTTATTGGAGGACCAAAAAAGCCGATTTTTATTTATTTATTTGTAATCATGACAATTACAACAATACTGAATGAACACTTATTTTAACTTAATATAATACATCAATAAAATCAATTTAGCCTCAAGTAAATAATGAAACATGTTCAATTTGGTTTAAGTAATGCAAAAACAAAGTGTTGGAGAAGAAAGTAAAAGTGCAATATGTGCTATGTAAGAAAGCTAACGTTTCACAATCCCTACATAAGTGACAACCCACAAAACATACCACATCATAGCTTACTTATCAACAGTATGTTTATGTTATATAATATTTTCTGAAACTGACCATATTAGCAGTTCTACAGAGGGTAGTGCATACCCGCACTTCCTTGCTCAGAACATGAGAACATATGAAAGCTTGTGATTCCTTTTAACATGAGTCTTCAATATTCCCAGGTAAGAAGTTTTAGGTTGTAGTTATTATAGGAATTATAGGACTATTTCCCTCCTATACCATTTGTATTTCATTAACCTTTGACTATTGGATGTTCTTATAGGCACTTTAGTATTGCCAGTGTAACAGTATAGCTTCCGTCCCTCTCCTCGCTCTTACTTGGGCTCGAACCAGGAACACATCGACAGTAGCCACACTCGAAGCAGTGTTTCCCATGCAGAGCAAGGGAAACAACCACAGGCTCAGAGCGAGTGACATTTGAAACGCTATTAGTGCGCGCTAACTAGCTAGCCATTTCAATTAGGTTACACCAGCCTCATCTCGGGAGTTGATAGGCTTGAAGTCATAAACAGTGCAATGCTTGACGCACAACGAAGAGCTGCTGGCAAAACGCACGAAAGTGCTGTTTCAATGAATGTTTACGCGCCTGCTTCTACCACTGCTCAGGCAGATACTTAGATACTTGTATGCTTGTATGCTCAGTCAGATTATATGCAACGCAGGACACGCTAGATAATATCTAGTTAACCATGTGTAGTTAACTAGTGATTATGATTGATTGTTTTTTATAAAATAAGTTTAATGCTAGCTAGCAACTTACCTTGGCTTAATGCATTCCCGTAACAGGCAGTCTCCTTGTGGAGTGCAACAAGAGAGAGGCAGGTCGTTATTGCGTTGGACGAGTTAACTCTAAGGTTGCAAGATTGGATCTCCCGAGCTGTCAAGGTGAACAGCTGTCGTTCTTCCCCTGAATGAGGCAGTTAACCCAACGTTCCTAGGCCGTTATTGAAAACAAGAATGTGTTCTTAACTGACTTGCCTAGTTAAATAAAGGTATACATTATTATTTATTTATTTTTGGCAAATCGGCGCCCAAAAATACCGATTTCCGATTGTTATGAAAACCTGAAATCGGCCCTAATTAATCGGCCATTCCGATTAATCGGTTGACCTCTAGTCCGGACACCCGTTTTAACATCCCATCCAAAAGACGGCACCCTACTTAGGGGAATGTCCCCAAATGAAATCTAGGTTTGGTCAAATATTATATCTGTTTAGGCTTCTTGAATTCAATTTGCAATCTATTTTTCTGATTATGTTCTGGCCCCCTGACCATCCGCTAAAAAAGAAATTGGCCCGTGGCTGAATCTAGTTTATCACTGGTTATGACCATCCTCGGTCACTTTACTTGGACAAAGAAAATTCACTTTATGACACTGTCAAGAAGCATTATAACCATCATAATCAAATAAGCAAGATAGGCCTCTCACGTACATGCCCTTATGTCAGTCATCAGTCAAAAAGAGGGTGTCTCGTCCTGCTCCTGAAATCTGCTCCTGTATTCATCTGTCATCAGCAACAGAGCATTGGGTAGGGATGTCTGACATCAATTTGTGCGCAATAACAATGATAATTTTATAAGATCAGTTTCAGAAAATGTTATTTAACATAAACATACTGTTGATAAGTAAGCTATGGTGTGGTTGGTTTTGTGGGTTTTGTCACTTATGTAGGGATTGTAACCAGACATAAAATAATGCCATATGTAACAACAGGTTTAAATGTGTCATGACAGTGTTATTACCATATTATGACAGGATATGACAATGTGTGAAAGGCAGCTCTATGCATACTGCAGCTAATATGATGAGCAAAACAAAGAGAAGCAGCTGGATGTATGCATTTTTGGAAGTATTTACACATTTATTGGTTTGACACAGTGAATGCATATATAATATATTATTATTATATTATTATTATATTATTCAATGGCCTAAGCCCTGTTCCATATGAGTTAATATTTACTAGAGAGAATGAGAGTGCACTGCAACAGTACTTATTTCATACTTGCCTGTTCCTCTACTCCCCAGTCTCTACTCCTCCTCAGAGCAGGTCTAATTCCAAGTCGGGAAAATCGTTTCGAGTTAGCGTAGTAGCGGAATTAGCTATTGAAATGACTTGGCATTGCTGCATATACTAATTTGGTATTCTGCTCTTGTGAGAACTGCAGTTGTTGTCAAAGGGAAAGGTCAGAGCCCCCGGCCTCAAATTTAAGTCACAAAAGTTGGTTTCGTCTTAAAGCCAAGTATTCTAAAACATGAATTAATCAACTATGTCAACATGGAACAATGAAAGTGATTTGATTTGACGACCAATTGTTAGCAAATGTTGATATAAGAGACTTTTGAGTAGTTACCATAATACATTGTTAATCACCGGTTGGGGTTATTGCCAAAAAAAAGGTACAGAACATTTAAAGGGAACAGTGACACTAAACTCAATTGGAGTTTTATTCAATCTGCTTTCCTTCATCTTGTTTCTTCTCCCTTCATCCCCTCTTCTCTCCCCATCCTCTACACCCCTCCCTCTCTTGCCCTCTTCTCACTCCCCATGCTCTTCACCGCTCTTTTCCCACTCTTCTCTCACCATCCTTCACCCCTCTTCGACTCCCCCTCTTTCTCTACCCCTCTCACTTCTGTCCTCCAGAAAAGCGTTGTGGAGCAGCTGAGGAAGGACCTGCTGGTGAAACAGGAGCCAGAGGTGACGGTGCAGGTGCCGGCTGCAGACAAACACGTCCTCCAGATCCCCTCCTCTGCCACTCTGCTGGCCCTACAACAGACCACACACACCCAGGCCCTGCAGCAGGTAGCCACACAAGTCCACAGACACTGTCAACCTTAGCTCAACTCAGCTGCTTGTTATGTTGCACAAAGGCTTGTTGTGTCATAACTTTGCAGTAGCCTAGAAACATTCCTGAAACTTTCCCAGGTTTTTCAGAAATACCATTTGGATGATTCCTTGTTGGATAACTTATTCTCTCCTGCTTATTCCCTCCTGATCCAAGGAATCCTCCAACCAGGATTTCTGGAAAACCTAGGCAGTTTGGGAAAGTTTGCAACACTAGCCTGCCCTGAAAAGCCCCAAACCTGTCAGTGTTCATAATCGTTTACTACTATAAAGATAGAGAGTGAAGAATCATGCTAAGAAAAAGTCCCAGATACTCTGGATGGTTCTCTGTACTGGCATTAGCTCCGTTATCAGAAGTCCTTCAGCCATGCCAGTTCTTTCAGGTAGTACTCCTTCGTTCCTATGACCTCGCGGACCACGTTCCCCGCTAGACAGAAACAGCCATGTTGTAAACCCTCCATCATTCATGACTCTGTAGATTTATCTCCAGCTCTTAGTGAGATGTACGTGCTCGGCTGGCAGATTTCCTGTGGTGTTTGATATAACCGGGAGGAAAGATTCACTCCTCCAGAGAATGGCTTAATAATGGTAGCCGTAGTAGTGAGTCACTAGGCTTCACATTAGTTCATATTTCTTGGATTTAGCATTATTATGCTCACTTTTCCACTCTCTCTTTTGACCCCATCTCATCTAATTTCTCTCTCTTCTGTCTCCGATTTATCAACTCTTTATTTATTTGTATTTTTTCTCTCCTCTCGCTGTCAGAAGATGCTGGCAGTCACCCCAGTCATCACCACTAAGTCTCTACCTCTAGTGCTGAAAGCTGCCACTCCCACCATGCCTGCCTCTGTCATGGTGCAGCCCCCCTCCATGGTCACTGCCATCAGCCACACCTCCAAGCCCGGTGCCATCATCTCTGACAACTCCAACTTCCGAAACATACCAGTCAACCTCCAGGTGGCCAGCAAGTTGACCAATCAGGTTTCAGAGTCCGTGCGTCTGGTGTCAAAGAATTCAGTTGTGGTAAGGGGCCTTCACTTCCTGTACATTCTACAGTACTATCATTGTCATCCTTTGTAGTTCAACTCTTTCAAACTCTTTCTCTTGTAATTGGTGTCAGTTTCGGATCCCCAGAGTGTGTTCAAATTAAGCAGTAAATATTCAACCAGTTTTTTTCTGTTTTACAAAGTCCCTTAGAGCAAGGTGGGTTGAACGTCTTTGTATGGAAATATGCATGGTCAAAATTGAGAATGTCTCTTAATGAGGAGGTGCTTTGGGGCAGTGATGGCACTTGGCACAAAGTAATCTTTTTCTCTGTAAAACTACCTGCGGTATCCAAATATTTGTTCAGATCTAACTGTTGTCTGCAGCTCCAGTAGAGAATACCGTATTTGCTGGGGTTTTTTCTCCGGTGCAGGACACCACCACCCCCACCTCAGCACAGCCAGTCAAATTTCCTCAGTTTGTCTCTCCTAAAATGACGCCTCAACCCACCTTTCAACCAAAGTTGCGTCCTAGTAAGACCTGCCCCCTAACCCTAATCCCCACCAATACTTTCCAATGTGTGAGTGGACACATGAGGTATTTAACTCAGACGTCACTAGAGGGCGACAGTGTATCCAAGGACACAAACCCAGTGCAGTCACAGTCTTGGCTCCATGGCTCCAAGCTACTGTTTGCATTGTGCTGCTTTGTTCATACCCTTTCCTCTAGTCTTCTTCAGCTTTCAGAATGATGGGTGCTCATGTTGTTGCTTTGATCTGTGTTAATACCTTCCTTTGCAGGCTGTTGTGTCTTTATGGTGAAAGCTCGTTGTTTTGGCTGTCAGTGTGATGACCTGTTTTTAACCCTGGGTGTGAATGTGTGATTTAATGCCCTGCTATTGAGGTGTGTAATGCCCCTGGGATCTCAGAGTCCCTCAACACTGGGCTCATTCTGACAGTTACACAAAAAAAAGAAGCCCTGGAATGAGTAAGTGGGTCCAAACTTTTGACTGGTACTGTAGAAAATTGTAAAAATTAAGAAAAACCCTGCAGTGAGTACTTGTGTCCAAACTTTTGACTGGTACTGTATCTATATATGTACTTTAACCTTATTTATAGGGATATACAATTGCTCCTGTAGCAGATGATACATTATTGGAACCAACCCTCACGGGTTAATTGCTTGTTTATTATCTCTTCAATAGGGCTGGCAGTGAGACAAGTAAGGGAGCTTCCCGACCATATTGACTAAACTTCGTAGCTGGAGGTGTCTCCAAAATGTATTCTGTGGCAACCTATATTTCTTGGAAATTTGGGAAAAGCTTAAGAATTGCTTAGAATGCTCATCAAATAGATCCAACAGATAATTGATTCCTAGTTGTTGCCACTGTACCCCAAAAATGGTTTTACTTCCAATTAGGATACTCTTATTTTGCCACAGAGGGGCCTGAGGCGATGTATGAAGGTCCCAGTGTCCAGCTCTATGTATCTTACCCCACAAGGTTCGGGTGTTTGTAACATTGGGGTGATCCATCAGTTGTGGTCCAAGCCAGGGCGAGACTCCCCCACAGGCCTCAGACTCCCCCACAGGCCTCAGACTCTACCTGGTACCAGCCTGGTTTAGCCCCTCCCTTCTAATATGGCCACCACATACTGATATGTTTGACATTGATATTTATGGATACCAAATCCACCTTTTGGGTGTGGGGGGGGGGGGGTCTTTTTTATACCTAAATGGATCTGTGAGTTACCCCAAAGAAAATCTAGGACATGCCTGTCAATATCTTTAAAGTAAGAATCTGGAATATATAGAGGGAGATGAGCTAGAAGATAATATATTACAGGTGCCAGCAACATTTTAATATAATTCATTTGACCCCATAATGTAGCTCAGTTGGTAGAGCATGGCGCTTGTAACGCCAGGGTAGTGGGTTTGATCCCCGGGACCACCCATACGTAGAATGTATGCACACATGACTGTAAGTCGCTTTGGATAAAAGCGTCTGCTAAATGGCATATATTATTATTATTATATATATTTTTGACCATTTAGCAAAGCCATTCTTCATTTTTAAAAGTAAGGGTTTTTATATTCTCTCCAACAATATCCCTGTGGCTAGGTGTTATTAGTATGCCAAGGTATTTGATACCCTAAGGGGACCATGTACATTTCTATTGGTTGAAGAGATTGGATGGGCTTAAGCCAGATAAAAGATGAGCCTCAGATTTATGCCAGTTAATATGATAACTAGATTATGTAAATTCCTCAGCAGTGTCGTAAATCAGGGACAGATATCTCAGGTTGAGACAAGAAAGGTAACATGTCATCTGTATAAAAGCATGAGGTTATGCTGAATGTTGCCCACCTTAACTCCATGAATAAGTGGGTTACCTCTGTTTCTAGGCCAGGGGTTCCAAAGCTAGCACAAATAAACTGGGGCTTGAAGGGCATCCTTGTTTTGTACTTCTATGTAACTGGAAAGGGTTGGGTATGAGACCATTTGTTAAAACGCAGGCATAAGGAGTGCCATATAACGTTTTATCCAATTCACAAAGTTCTCCCCAAAGCCAACTGTTGTCAGAGATTTAAAAAATATAGCCCCATTCCACACAATAAAAGGCTTTGGCAGCATCTAATGACAAAGCAATTGTTGGAGTGCTTGAGTCCTGGACAGCACACTGTATTTATGTGCTGTAAGGTTATCTGAGCTGTAACGGTGGGGGATAAAGCCAGCCTTTACAGGTTAATGATACTACTGTCGTGACGTATTAGTTAATGTAACGACTGTTGCTCATCGAATGATTACAAGTTTCTAATTGCGTGATTAACTGAATCAAGCAATTATTAACTCATTAACCTGGGGCACCATGGGAAAACTAGTTTTTATTGAGTTTCTATTTCCCAAATTAACTCAAAGAATATCAGAATATCGATTTTACAACAGCCGCTAATTAACCAGTTGCCTCTACCAATCTCGCTCTGAACCTCGTATAGCCTGTGAATCTGCACGGACCCTGGTCTCACCAATGAGTTCGTACCACACCAATCTTAGTTGAATATTTGATGATAATAAAAGATACATGATGATAAAAGATACATGTAGACAAAACACATTATAGGCTATTGATTAGAACTTAGTATAACGGGCCAACACACTATTGCGCGTGTTACCCAAAATGGGGATTTCAAAGAGAGAGAAAAAAGAAAGTACACAATAAAAATATACATTTGGGTGAATTTGTCAGCTATGCTTATTCAACCCTAGCCTTGCCCCAAACTGCCGCTCTTATGGGTCAGAATATGATTATGTAATTACGTGGGGATGATCTCCGAGGATTCTCTGCGTGGACCATTCAGGGGAATGTTCAGGTTGCTCGATGACACACCTCTCCGGCGCACCTCTCTGATCGTCCTCCCGATGTCAGCGTCCTTTTGGCTTAGGAGTCTGTTCCCTGAGGACAGACAGCTCTGTAGCTCAGAGCTCACAGCATAGGAATGAAACCTTTTAGATACCACGATTCGCTGGGATTGGATGCTTAGGGGGTCCGGCTTGAATTCACCCGCTTAGACACAGCTACTCATCCGTAGCTTGGGTAGAAAATAATTTTGTTGTCTTCAAACTTACTCCTCAACCCTAAGTAGTGCATCTAAATAATCTCTATCCTTATCTGAAAGTTGGGGTAAATTCAAGTCTGAAAAAAATCTATCCAACTTTTGTTTGTCCAGTATACCCTGAGATGTACAGTGGTTCCTCCTTTAAAAGTTGCGAACTTGCACCGCAAGACTGAGTCACAGCTTCATTGCTCCAGACCACCACAAGGGGGAGTTAGAAAACTCATTATGCATTTGGGTCACAAGGTTTTTATATGACCAATCATATCGAGTGGTTCCAATGATGAATTTTGAAGCGAGCGACCCTTGCCTTTGTGGCATTGTTCAACAAATATGGCGGACAAAACATTATGGTGGAACCAGATGTAAGTTCTTATAACGTCATAATGAGTCAAGCAAAACATTTACAATTTGAGAGGAATATGTTAGTTAATGTAGAGACAAATGTTAGTGCATAATTTTTGTCGTAAAGTTAATTTACGAAATCGCTATTTTCGCAAGTTATCTGACTAGCCAACATTAGCCAGCTAGCTAGTGTGATGTTGAACAAACCAACAAACATAAAAAATAACCTACTGGTAAGAAACAGTCCAGTCAAATCCATCTCTAGGGCTGAGTCTAATCATAGCAATGCAAAGTCAAAGGCACTTATCAGACAGACGTTGATAGTCCTACATCCAATATAATTCTGGATTCAGCGGCCCTCCCTGGCAGATCTTCTCTGGATGAAGGCTGATGCTTCATCTTGTCAGTCAAACGTGTGATCTTGGTTCCATTGAGTTTGGTCTCCAGTGTAGCAGAAAAATGCAGAAAACGCATGAACTCGATCTTCCGCGATTTTAGATCGATCTTGACATGTTTGAATGCCATCCTCCGATCGTTAACTCGTTTAGAATAATCTGGGAAGAACATAATTGTAGATACCTGCCATGTCACCTGTCTTCTCTCTTGCTGTTCTGAGAATTTCTTCCTTCACCTGGTAACATAGCATGTCGAACATAATGGGCTGTGGCCGGCATCCCTCTTTCGGGTCTCTCCTCGGCGGGCCGGGGGGGAATCTATGTGCCCTCTGTACCTCAAGTGACCTCTCAAACTGGCATTCCAGCACATTTGGGATTTTCCTCTGTAGGAACTGTATCATGTCTTTGATTTCTATCATCTCGGGAACACCCAGGATTTTAATATTACAGTGATGCCCTCTGTTATCCAAGTTATCAACATGGTCCTGTCATTTTTAAAATTCTTTATGGATTTAATCTAGTTGACCTTTCGTTGAGACGGCACCATTCTCCTATGTTGCAACATGGTCCTCTGCGTCTCTAAAGCGGGTGGTCAGCGAATAAATGTTCCTTCTATTTACTACTTTTAGGTTCTAATTCTCAGAGAAAAAAACTCTACAAATACTATGAAAGCTTAACTTCTTTGGAATAGGGGGCGGTAATTTTGACGTCTGGATGAAAAGCGTGCCCAAAGTAAACTCCCTGCTACTCAGGCCCAGAAGCTAGGTTATGCATATAATTGCTAGATTTGGATAGAAACCACTCTAAAGTTTCTAAAACTGTTAACATAATGTATGAGCATAACAGAACTGAAATGGCAGGTGAAACCCTGAGGACAACCCCCCCCCAAAAGAAATGTCATCCTACCACTGATTTCAATTGGCTGGCACTTTTATAATAAGGTGAAATCGTGCCTGATTGCAGTTCCTATGGCTTCCACTGGATGTCAACAGTCTTTAGAAAGAGTTTCAGGCTGGTTTTTGGAAAGATTTGCCAGAAATTGTAGTTTTTCTAGGTGGCTCCCATTTTGGCTGTAGTGTTTCCAAGCGCGTGAATGAGAGAGCGTTCTTTGGTATTTTTCTCCGGTAAAGACAATAACGATTCTCTGTCTTAAATTTGATAGTTTATTTGCGTATTAGGGTACCTATTGATTGATTATAAACGTTGATTGACTTGTTTGGATAAGTTTATTCGTAACGTTTGGGATTCATTTTGAATGCATTTTGAAGAAGGGAAACCGAGTGGATTATTGACTGAAGCACGCCAGCTAAACTGAGTTTTTATGGATATAAAGAAGGACATTGTCAAACAAAAGGACCATTTGTAATGTAACTGGGACCTTTTGGACTGCCAACAGAAGAAGATCTTCAAAGGTAAGGCATATATTATATCGCTATTTCTGACTTTCGTGTCGCAACTGCTTGGTTGAAAATGATTTGTTATGCATTTGTGTGCTGGGCGCTGTCCTCAGATAATCGCATGGTTTGCTTGCGCTGTAAAGCCTTTTTGAAATCTGACATGGCGGCTGGATTTTAATCTTTATTTTAATGTATTTCACTTGTCATTTCATGAAAGTTTAATATTTATAGTAATTTCATTTCAACTTGGTGCTCTGCAATTTCACCACTCACTAATCTGCAAGAAGTTAAACTAGTTTTTTCTGCCCATAGGATCAATACAGCTGCATTAGACAAATACATTTTCACACAAGCACTGATATTGAACCTTCCTCATAGTCTGAGTCTCCTACCCATCTGTACAAACATCGTTCTTTACTGCTAGGCAGGACACTAGTGATACGGGCCATAAACGTTTATTTCTCCTTTAAGGTGGTGATCTGGACCTGACCTCAACCCCCCTCCATCACCAATCCATGGCTCTCTCTCCTTATCAATGCCTGCCACATGTAATCGCTTACCTGCACTCAACACATTCCATGCTTCGTTGCACACACTATATACCATCCTCCTATAATCATTCACTTCTGGTGTAGACCCTCTGAACCTCAGCACTCCATCAGTGACATAAGTATATTTTCATATTCTCAGAACCCAACAGTCCCCCTTGTTGAACAATAGCTTCCTACTGTTCAACTTACATGCACTTGGAAATTACTTATAAATAAACAAACAATGATAACAGAACATTAGCAAAAAATAAATAAAACATGATTATAAATGAACAAACAGTGATAACAAACATTCACCGTGAGGTTCACAAACTCAAAGACTTATGGTCTCTGTTCTATGATCACACCATACACAATCGTATTTCCATTTCACATCACAGCTGAAGCTGGTGACTTCCTCCACTTCAGCTGGAGCTCTGCTTTTAGTTTCTCCACTTTCTCCTTCTGGGTCCTAAGAGAGTGATAGCATAAGACTTGGAAAGCAACAAAAAGACACATAAAACATAACAGTATTAACTTCTTATGGGTATGTGGGATGCTACTGTCCCACCTAGCCAACATCTGGTGAAATTGCAGAGTATCAAATTCAAAAATGGAAATACTCATAATAAAAATTCATAAAACAGACAAGTGTTATACATCGGCTTACAGATTACCTTCGTGTTAATCCAACCGCGGTGTCAGATTTCAAAAAGGTTTTACGGTGAAAGTATACCATGTGATTATCTGAGGACAGCACCCAGCTCACAAAACATTACAAACAGTTACCAGCCAAGTAACCAGCCACAATAAATGTTTTGTTCGATAAAGTCCCTCTTTATTTCCAAAAACATTTTGTTGGAGTTTTGTTCAGTATGGCTCAAAGGCAGTCACAACAGGCAGACGGAAAATCCAAATAGTATCAGTAAAGTTCGTAGAAACATGTCAATGATGTTTATAATCAATCCTCAGGTTGTTTTTAGTCATAATAATCAATAATATTTCAACCGGACAGTATAACAAGAAAGGCGCTCTCGGGTCGCGTGCAGCAAACAGGTCTGGGGACTTCCCAGGGTCCACTCACTCGGAGTGGTCTTTCTCCCTCGTGTTTCAGAATACAAGCCTGAAACCATTGTTGACATCTAGTGGAAGCCATAGAACGTGCAATTTGAGTCCTAAGTCATTGGATACTGTATAGGCATTCAATATAAAACTACAACTACATTTTTCCCAGGTTTTCACCTGCCATATCAGTTCTGTTATACTCCCAGACATTATTTTAACAGTTTTGGGAACTTTAGAGTGTTTTCCATCCAAATCTACCAATTATATGCATATCTTAACTTCTAGGCCTCAGTAACAGGCATTTTACTCTGCACACGCTTTTCATCCGGTGGCGAAAATAGTGCCCCCTACCCTAGTGAGGTTAACGATGTGGTAAGCTGTGCATAATTATATATGCATGAAAACCAAAGTTTGAGACCATGACAATTCCCACTCTCTCTTCACCTGACTCCATGCCTTCAGGATACTTTACTGCTGGATTCCACAAAAATGAATGCCCTAAAAAGCCTCCTCATGCTTTCGCTCAGTCTTCGCCTTTCTGGCCCCAGGTTCCGAGAGGTGTTCCCAAGCCATGTCATTTTCACTTTGTTCCCCATCTCCTCCATTGTCACCTGATAGACACGTCACCTGATAGGCAAATGCATATCCCTAATCAACACTACATCCTCTTGAGGTAACTCAGCACTGTATATGCTTTCACAAGAATGCCTTCAAAATGTTGTTTAGAGTACAATTACCCCAACATCTATCCTCTTTCATATGATGCATTAACCAATAAGCAGCTAAAGCCCAACTATGATGTTAAAGTAGCAGCTCCCAGACCCAACCCATCTGCAGGTCTTACAGTGGAATCTAGTCTCTCTATCTCTCTCTCTTTGGCCCCGCTTCCTCTGTCATGGTGTCTTCAAGCTCACACATGATGCAGCTGGACCCAACTTCTCGTGAGAACTACGTATGCACCCACCAAGGAGAAACATGATGATCTTTCCCGGTGCTGTATGGAGTACTGTGTGTGGATCAGACCAACGCTGTCCCAACACCCCTGCCTGGTGTATCTTGATGTACACTCACCCTTTTTACAGATCTCGCAGAGGAAAACCTCCACTCGGGACCTATCCTTGAAGGATCCCACCCCAGACCTGTTTTTTTTACCTGGATATCGCAGAGGAAAACCTCCACTCGGGACCTATCCTTATGGAACCTACCCTACACTGGGCTGTATCACAACAACCGTAAGGCTCTCCAGAGGCGTTGTGTAGCCCGCACTACCATCACTGGGGGCAAACTACCTGCCCTCCAGGACACCTACATCACCCGATGTCACAGGAAGGCCAAAAATGCTGCTGCCAACATACAGGCTCAAATCTCTAGCCACTTTAATAATTAATAATTGGATGTAATAAATGTATCACTAGTCACTTTAAACAATGTCACATTATATAATGTTTACATACCCTATTACTCATCTCATATGTATATACTGTACTCTATACCAGCTACTGCATCTTGCCTATTCCGCACGACCATTGATCGTCCATATATTTATAAGTACATATTCTTATTCATCCCTTTACACTTGTGTGTATAAGGGAGTTGTTGTGTTATTGTTAGATTACATGTGAGAGTCTCTTCCTACCCTTCTGTACAAACATCGTTCTTTACTGCTAGGCAGGACACTAGTGATACCGGCCATAAACTTTTATTTATCCCTTAAGCTGACCTGACAACCCCCCTCCATCACCAATCCATGGCTCTCTCCCCTTATCAATGCCTGCCACATGTAATCGCTTCCCTGCACTCAACACATTCCAAGCCTAGTTGCACACACTATATACCTTCCTCTTATAACCCTTAACCTTTTTGGGATAGGGGGCAGCATTTTCACTTTTGGATGAATAGCGTGCCCAGCGTGAACTGCCTCCTACTTGTCCCAGATGCTAATATATGCATATTATTATTAGTATTGGATAGAAAACACTCTGAAGTTTCGAAAACTGGTTGAATGATGTCTGTGAGTATAACAGAACTCATATGGCTTGCAAAAAACAGAGAAAAATCCAACCAGGAAGTGGGACATCTGAGGTTAGTACTTTTTCAAAGATTGGCCTACCGAATACACATTGAGATGTGGATAAAGTTGCACTTCCTAGGGCTTCCAATAGATGTCAACCGTCTTTAGAAACTTGAATAAGGATGCTACTATAAAGGGGGGGCTCATGAGACCTCTTTGAGTCAGTGGTCTGCAGAGTGCCTTGGTCTCATGACCCGCGCTCCCGAAAGAGTTACCTCTCGTTCCAGTGCTTTTCTTCAGACAAAGGAATTCTCCGGTTGGAACATTATTGATGTTTTATGTTAAAGACATCCTAAAGATTGATTCCATATATCGTTTGACATGTTTCTAAAGAACTGTAATGGAACTTTTTGAGTTTTTGTCTGAACATAGTGCCTGCGCCTCATGAAGATGGATTACTGGTGTAACGGGATTCTTCCTGGGAAGGAGAGGAGGACCAAAATGCAGCGTGGTTGAAATTCATGTTTGTTTTTAATAAGAAAACTATACATGAATAAACTACGAAAACAACAAACATGTAAACCCGAAACAGTCCCGTGTGGAACAAACACTGACACAGGAGACAATCACCCCCAAAACCCAACACCAAACAGGCTACCTAAATATGGTTCCCAATCAGAGACAATGACTAACACCTGCCTCTGATTGAGAACCATATCAGGCCAAACACAGAAACAGACAAACTAGACACACAACATAGAATGCCCACTCAGATCACACCCTGACCAAACAAAACATAGAAACATACAAAGCAAACTATGTCAGGGTGTGACAACTGGGCTGAAAACGCTAACAACAAGTGGCTATTTGGACATAAATGATGGAACAAATCAGTCATGTATTGTCGAACTGGGATTCCTGGGAGTGCCTTCTGATGAAGATCATCAAAGGTAAGTGAATATTTATGGTGTTATTTCTAACTTTGTTGACTCCAAAATGGCTGATATTCCTCTGGCTGTTTTGGGTTCTGAGCGTCGTTCTCAAATTATGCTTTTTCCATAAAGTTTTTTTGAAATATGACACAGCGGTTGCATTAAGGAGAAGTTTATCTTTAATTCTGTGAATAACACTTGTATCTTTTATCAATGTTTATGAGTATTTCTGCAAAATCACCGGATGTTTTGGAATCAAAACATTACTGCACGTAACGCGCCAATGTAAACTGAGATTTTTGGATATAAATATGCACATTATCGAACAAAACATACATGTATTGTGTAACATGATGTCCTATGAGTGTGATCTGATGAAGATCATCAACGGTTAGTGATTAATTTAATCTATATTTCTGCTTTTTGTGACTCCTATCTTTGGCTGGAAAAATGGCTGTGTTTTTTTTTACTTGGGCAATGACCTAACATAATCATATGTTGTGTTTTCTCTGTAAAGCGTTTTTTAAATCGGACAGGGTAGATTAACAATGATGTTTATCTTTCATTTGCTGTATTGCACTTGTTAATGTTTGAAAGTTGCATATTTCAAAAAAATATTTTTGAATTTCGCCTGCTGCCTTTTCAGCGGAATGTTGTCGAGGGGTTCCGCTGGTGAATAGCCTCTAAACCTCAGCACTCCATCAGTGACATAAGTATATTTTCATATTCTCAGAACCCAACACTACATTGTGGTCTTAATTTCTGATGTGTCTTGTTCAATATTTTGGGTGGACAAACAAATTGCTCTGATTTCAGAGGCAAGAAAGGTCAGAGTGGGCTCGCAAGTTGCAGTGTCTGGCATATCTGGCCTGTAGGCAGCCTCAATTTCCTTGCTAAGCTTGGACAGTTGTGTCTGCAGTGAATCCTTTGTACGCTGTGATTTGCGGCTATCCAGTTTAGAACTGTTCATTTTCGTTGTAACAAAAATCTGCCTTTCACTTGTATAACTATGCCCCAAAATGAGTAAATAGCATTGCCAAAATCATTTCAGTTCCACGGAGCTACTCAACTACACAGCCATCCTCGTCAAGAGCACAAGTGACGTCCTGCTTGTAAGGGTTAGGAACACCAGCAAAGCCAAAAGGAACATCAGCAA
Organism: Oncorhynchus gorbuscha; assembly: GCF_021184085.1. Classification (NCBI taxonomy): domain Eukaryota; kingdom Metazoa; phylum Chordata; class Actinopteri; order Salmoniformes; family Salmonidae; genus Oncorhynchus; species Oncorhynchus gorbuscha. The sequence continues at coordinate 55,805,004 of NC_060174.1, read as the reverse complement.
AACCACCAAGGTCACCATTTTTTTCTGGTTTTGATGGTGAAATGAATGACTGCTTACATTTCACAACCTATCACAGGTTCATTTAACAGCTCAATTTTTGGGTTGTCACTTTTACTGACACCTTCCTTACCTAAGTGTTCATAGTTAAGTAGAGACTGTGATTATATAGTACAGTGGGGCAAAAAAAGTATTTAGTCAGCCACTAATTGTGCAAGTTCTCCCACTTAAAAAGATGAGAGAGGCCTGTAATTTTCATCATATGTACACTTCAACTATGACAGACAAAATGAGAAAAAAAATCCAGAAAATCACATTGTAGGATTTTTAATGAATTTATTTGCAAATTATAGTGGAAAATAAGTATTTGGTCAATAACAAAAGTTTATCTCAATACTTTGTTATATACCCTTTGTTGGCAATGACAGAGTTCAAACGTTTTCTGTAAGTCTTTCACAAGGTTTTCACACACTGTTGCTGGTATTTTGGCCCATTCCTCCATGCAGTTCTCCTCTAGAGCAGTGATGTTTTGGAGCTGTTGCTGGGCAACACAGACTTTCAACTCCCTCCAAAGATTTGCTATGGGGTTGAGATCTGGAGACTGGCTAGGCCACTCCAGGACCTTGAAATGCTTCTTACGAAGCCACTCCTTCGTTGCCCGGGCGGTGTGTTTGGGATCATTGTCATGCTGAAAGACCCAGCCATGTTTCATCTTCAATGCCCTTGCTGTTGGAAGGAGGTTTTCACTCAAAATCTCATGATACATGGCCCCATTCATCCTTTCCTTTACACGGATTAGTCATCCTGGTCCCTTTGCAGAAAAACAGCCCCAAAGCATGATGTTTCCACCCCCATGTTTCATAGTAGGTATGGTGTTCTTTGGATGCAACTTAGCATTCTTTGTCCTCCAAACATGACCAGTTGAGTTTTTACCAAAAAGTTATATTTTGGTTTCATCTGACCATATGACATAATCCCAATCTTCTTCTTGATCATCCAAATGCTCTCTAGCAAACTTCAGATGGGCCTGGACATGTACTGGCTGAAGCAGGGGGACACGTCTGGCACTGCAGGATTTGAGTCCCTGGCAGCGTAGTGTGTTACTGATGTTAGGCTTTGTTACTTTGATCCCAGCTCTCTGCAGGTCATTCACTATTCACACGGGGGGTGTGGTTCTGGGATTTTTGATCACCGTTGTTGTGATCATTTTGACCCCATGGGGTGAGATCTTGCGTGGAGCCCCAGATCGAGGGAGATTATCAGTGGTCTTGTATGTCTTCCATTTACTAATAATTGCTCCCACAGTTGATTTCTTCAAACCAAGCTGCTTACCTATTGCAGATTCAGTCTTCCCAGCCTGGTGCGGGTCTACAATTTTGTTTCTGGTGTCCTTTAACAGCTCTTTGGTCTTGGCCATAGTGGAGTTTGGAGTGTGACTGTTTGAGATTGTGGACAGGTGTCTTTTATACTGATAACAAGTTCAAACAGGTGCCATTAATACAGGTAACGAGTGGAGGACAGAGGAGCCTCTTAAAGAAGAAGTTACAGGTATGTGAGAGCCAGACATCTTGCTTGTTTATTATTGACCAAATACTTATTTCCACCATAATTTGCAAATTAATTAATAAAAAAATCCTACAATGTGATTTTCAGGATTTCTTTTCTCATTTTGTCTGTCATAGTTGAAGTGTACCTGTGATGAAAATTACAGGCCTCTCTCATCTTGTTAAGTGAGAGAACTTGCACAATTGGTGGCTGACTAAATACTTTTTTGCCCCACTGTATGCTTCCATCTACAGTGATATCTCAGAGCACCAAATTGGAATTACCTTTCCCTGGTCAGTCTCTTTTACACACATTTGTGAAGCTCCAATATGACACCTGATGAATGATTGGCTAACCTCTGATCCCTATCCTCCCAACTCAGGTCCGGGCGAAGCCCAACAGCGTGCCCATTGCCCCAGCGCCCCTTCGGCCCATGATGACGGCGCTCCAGCTGCTCCAGCGGGGCCCGGTGATGCTGACCAACAAGCTGAGCCCCTCCTCGCTGCCCTCCAGCGCCGGGCTCATCCACCAGGTGCGCATCATCAATGGTCAGCCCTGCGCTGCCAAGAGCGGCCAGCCCACAGGCATGTTGACGGGCATTGTCATCACGGCCCCGGCATCGGTGCAGACACTGCAAATCAGCGGCCTAACCTCCGACACCAAGGTCAGCACCACGGTTTGGGTGGGAAGTTACGATACTATTTACATTTACATTTAAGTCATTTATCTAAATCTAAATCTTAAAGGGGGGGGGTGAGAGTGAATACTTATCCTATCCTAGGTATTCCTTAAAGAGGTGGGGTTTCAGGTGTCTCCGGAAGGTGGTGATTGACTCCGCTGTCCTGGCGTCGTGAGGGAGTTTGTTCCACCATTGGGGGGCCAGAGCAGCGAACAGTTTTGACTGGGCTGAGCGGGAGCTGTACTTCCTCAGTGGTAGGGAGGCGAGCAGGCCAGAGGTGGATGAACGCAGTGCCCTTGTTTGGGTGTAGGGCCTGATCAGAGCCTGGAGGTACTGAGGTGCCGTTCCCCTCACAGCTCCGTAGGCAAGCACCATGGTCTTGTAGCGGATGCGAGCTTCAACTGGAAGCCAGTGGAGAGAACGGAGGAGCGGGGTGACGTGAGAGAACTTGGGAAGGTTGAACACCAGACGGGCTGCGGCGTTCTGGATGAGTTGAAGGGGTTTAATGGCACAGGCAGGGAGCCCAGCCAACAGCGAGTTGCAGTAATCCAGACGGGAGATGACAATTGCCTGGATTAGGACCTGCGCCGCTTCCTGTGTGAGGCAGGGTCGTACTCTGCGGATGTTGTAGAGCATGAACCTACAGGAACGGGCCACCGCCTTGATGTTGGTTGAGAACGACAGGGTGTTGTCCAGGATCACACCAAGGTTCTTAGCGCTCTGGGAGGAGGACACAATGGAGTTGTCAACCGTGATGGCGAGATCATGGAACGGGCAGTCCTTCCCCAGGAGGAAGAGCAGCTCCGTCTTGCCGAGGTTCAGCTTGAGGTGGTGATCCGTCATCCACACTGATATGTCTGCCAGACATGCAGAGATGCGATTCGCCACCTGGTCATCAGAAGGGGGAAAGGAGAAGATTAGTTGTGTGTCGTCTGCATAGCAATGATAGGAGAGACCATGTGAGGTTATGACAGAGCCAAGTGACTTGGTGTATAGCGAGAATAGGAGAGGGCCTAGAACAGAGCCCTGGGGGACACCAGTGGTGAGAGCGCGTGGTGAGGAGACAGATTCTCGCCACGCCACCTGGTAGGAGCGACGTGTCAGGTAGGACGCAATCCAAGCGTGGGCCGCGCCGGAGATGCCCAACTCGGAGAGGGTGGAGAGGAGGATCTCATGGTTCACAGTATTGAAGGCAGCCGATAGATCTAGAAGGATGAGAGCAGAGGAGAGAGAGTTAGCTTTAGCAGTGCGGAGCGCCTCCGTGATACAGAGGAGAGCAGTCTCAGTTGAATGACTAGTCTTGAAACCTGACTGATTTGGATCAAGAAGGTCATTCAGAGAGAGATAGCGGGAGAGCTGGCCAAGGACGGCACGTTCAAGAGTTTTGGAGAGAAAAGAAAGAAGGGATACTGGTCTGTAATTGTTGACATCGGAGGGATCGAGTGTAGGTTTTTTCAGAAGGGGTGCAACTCTCGCTCTCTTGAAGACGGAAGGGACGTAGCCAGCGGTCAGGGATGAGTTGATGAGCGAGGTGAGGTAAGGGAGAAGGTCTCCGGAAATGGTCTGGAGAAGAGGGGAGGGGATAGGGTCAAGCGGGCAGGTTGTTGGGCGGCCGGCCGTCACAAGACGCGAGATTTCATCTGGAGAGAGAGGGGAGAAAGAGGTCAGAGCACAGGGTAGGGCAGTGTGAGCAGAACCAGCGGTGTCGTTTGACTTAGCAAACGAGGATCGGATGTCGTCGACCTTCTTTTCAAAATGGTTGACGAAGTCGTCTGCAGAGAGGGAGGAGGGGGAGGAGGATTCAGGAGGGAGGAGAAGGTGGCAAAGAGCTTCCTAGGGTTAGAGGCAGATGCTTGGAATTTAGCGTGGTAGAAAGTGGCTTTAGCAGCAGAGACAGAGGAGGAAAATGTAGAGAGGAGGGAGTGAAAGGATGCCAGGTCCGCAGGGAGGCGAGTTTTACTCCATTTCCGCTCGGCTGCCCGGAGCCCTGTTCTGTGAGCTCGCAATGAGTCATCGAGCCACGGAGCGGGGGGGGAGGACCGAGCCGGCCTGGAGGATAGGGGACATAGAGAGTCAAAGGATGCAGAGAGGGTGGAGAGGAGGGTTGAGGAGGCAGAATTAGGAGATAGGTTGGAGAAGGTTTGAGCGGAGGGAAGAGATGATAGGATGGAAGAGGAGAGAGTAGCGGGGAGAGAGAGCGAAGGTTGGGACGGCGCGATACCATCCGAGTAGGGGCAGTGTGGGAGGTGTTGGATGAGAGCGAGAGGGAAAAGGATACAAGGTAGTGGTCGGAGACTTGGAGGGGAGTTGCAATGAGGTTAGTGGAAGAACAGCATCTAGTAAAGATGAGGTCGAGCGTATTGCCTGCCTTGTGAGTAGGGGGGAAGGTGAGAGGGTGAGGTCAAAAGAGGAGAGGAGTGGAAAGAAGGAGGCAGAGAGGAATGAGTCAAAGGTAGACGTGGGGAGGTTAAAGTCGCCCAGAACTGTGAGAGGTGAGCCGTCCTCAGGAAAGGAGCTTATCAAGGCATCAAGCTCATTGATGAACTCTCAGAGGGAACTGGAGGGCGATAAATGATAAGGATGTTAAGCTTGAAAGGGCTGGTAACTGTGACAGCATGGAATTCAAAGGAGGCGATAGACAGATGGGTAAGGGGAGAAAGAGAGAATGACCACTTGGGAGAGATGAGGATCCCGGTGCCACCACCCCGCTGACCAGAAGCTCTCGGGGTGTGCGAGAACACGTGGGCGGACGAAGAGAGAGCAGTAGGAGTAGCAGTGTTGTCTGTGATGATCCATGTTTCCGTTAGTGCCAAGAAGTCGAGGGACTGGAGGGAGGCATAGGCTGAGATGAACTCTGCCTTGTTGACCGCAGATCGGCAGTTCCAGAGGCTACCGGAGACCTGGAACTCCACGTGGGTCGTGCGCGCTGGGACCACCAGATTAGGGTGGCCACGGCCACGCGGTGTGGAGCGTTTGTATGGTCTGTGCAGAGAGAGAGAACAGGGATAAACAGACACATAGTTGACAGGCTACAGAAGAGGCTACGCTAATGCAAAGGAGATTGGAATGACAAGTGGACTACACGTCTCGAATGTTCAGAAAGTTAAGCTTACGTAGCAAGAATCTTATTGACTAAAATGATTAAAATGTATAATTGTATCGTCCATTTTCAGGGAAATTAATACATTTTGTGAGGTCAGCAGGACAGTTTGGATGGGAAAGTGACTTGTTCCCTTTTCATAATTGAAGTAATTCTACATGTATAACTCTGTTACTTTCATTGTTAATGTTTTAAGAGCGTTGTTTTCCTCCCTCTGTTTCCAGACTGTTAAAGCACGGGGGGGATTGGGGCAGAAGATGTTGGTGAGCAGGACCCCTCTGTCTCCAGCACCGAGACTAAAGAGAGAGGACAATCCTCAGGTACACTGGAGAAGGAGCTTATGCTTCATTCTGAACTTGGGGTCAAACCTGCATAACAAATACATACCATACTTTTTTGAATGTCAGCCTACAGATAGAACCTTAAAGTTATTAACAGATGACTCTGTAACGGGAGGCAGGCTTTGCCAAAGATGTAGTGTAAACATATAAAGTAATTTATAGATACAGTATACACTACATGAAAGTAGAGTGGCAAGAAAAAGTACGTGAACCCTTTGGAAATACCTGGATTTCTGCATAAATTGGTCATACAATGGTCATACAATTTGATCTGATCTTCATCTAAGTCACAACAATGTACAAACACAGTTTGCTTAAACTAATAACACACAAACAATTATACGTTTATGTCTTTATTGAACACACTGTGTAAACATTCACAGTGCAGGGTGGGAAAAAGTATGTGAATCCTTGGATTTAATAACTGGTTGACCCTCCTTTGGCAGCAATAACTTCAACCAAACGTTTTCTGTAGTTGCAGATCAGACCTGAAAAATGGTCAGGAGGAGTTTTGGACCATTCCTCTTCACAAAATTGTTTCGGTTCAGCAATATTCTTGGGATGTCTGGTGTGAACTGCTCTCCTGAGGTCATGCCACAGCATCTCAATCGGGTTGAGGTCAGGACTCTGACTGGGCCACTCCAGAAGGTGTATATTCTTCTGTTGAAGCCATTCTGTTGTTAATTTACATCTGGGTCGCTGTCCTGTTGCATCACCCAACTTCTATTGAGCTTCAATTGGCAGACAGGTAGTCTAACATTCTCCTACAAAATGTTTTGATGAACTTTGGAATTCATTTTTCCGTCGATGATAGCAAGCTGTCCAAGCCCTGAGGCAGCAAAGCAGCCCCAAACCTCGATGCACCCTCCACCATACTTTACAGTTGGGATGAGGTTTTGATGTAGGTATGCTGTGCCCTTTTTTCTCCACACATAGTGTTGTGTGTTCCTTCCAAACATCTCAACTGTAGTTTACTCTGTCCACAGACTATTTTGCCAGTAGTGCTGTGGAACATCCAGGTGTACTTTTGCAAACTTCAGACATGTAGCAATGTTTTGTTGGACAGCAGTGGCTTCTTCCGTGGTGTCCTCCCATGAACACCATTCTTGTTTAGTGTTTTACATATTGTTGACTCGTCAACAGAGATGTTAGCATGTTCCAGAGATTTCTGTAAGTCTTTAGCTGACACTCTAGGATTCTTCTTAACCTCATTGAGCATTCTGCGCTGTGTTCTTGCAGTCATCTTTGCAGGATGGCCTAGGGAGAGGAGCAACAGTGCTGAACTTTCTCCATTCATATACATTTTGTCTTACCGTGGATTGATGAACATCAAGGCTTTTAGAGATACTTTTGTAACCCTTTCCAGCTTTATGCAAGTCAACAATTCTTAATCTTATGCCTTCTGAGGTCTCTTTTGTTCAAGGCATGATTCACATCAAGCAATGCTTCTTGTGAATAGCAATCTCAGATTTTTTTTGTATTTTTTTATAGGGCAAGGCAAGCTCCAACCAACATCTCCAATCTGTCTCATTGATCGGAATCCAGGTTAGCTGACTCCTGACTCCAATTAGCTTTTGGAGAAGTCATTAGCTGTCACGCCCTGACCATAGAAATCTGTTTATTCTCTATGTTGTTTGGGGCGTGATAGTGACTAGGGTGGGTCATCTAGGTGAATTGTATGTCTATGGTAGCCTGATATGGTTCCCAATCAGAGGCAGCTGTTTATCGTTGTCTCTGATTGGGGATCATATTTAGGTAGCCATTTTACCCATTGTGTTTGTGGGATCCTGTCTACAGTTAGTTGCCTGTGTGCACACCAGTAGCTTCATGTTTTGTTTGTACTTGTTTGGTAAGTTTCAGTTAATATATGTGGATCTCTACTCTTGGTCCAATCATTACGATGAGTGTAACAGAAGATCCCACCAACAACGGACCATGCAGCTTGCCTGGGAGATAATGGCATCCTGGTCTCTGGAGGGGATTAGGGAGAGAACATCCTGGACTTGGGACGACATAATAGCAGGAGAGAAGAGCCCGCCATGGAGGCAGGCGGAAGCAGCGAAAGAGGGACAGTGACGAAGTCGGGGAGGTAGGCCACAGAAACCACAATATTATTTTGGAGGGGTACATGGAGCAGTCGGCAAAGTTGAGGGGTGAGTCAGAGACTGTCGGAGTTATTGGACAAATTGGAGGAAAGTGAACAGAGGGGAGAGTAAGTGACCTTCGAGAAGTTGTTGGACAAATTGGAGGAGAGTGAAGAGAGAGAGCTGTTGGTTTGGCGTGGTATGCGCAGCATTCGCCCTGAGGAGCGTGATAGCTGTCCGATGCCATCTGTGATAGTTCCTCGCACTTGTCCTGAGAAGTGTGTTAAAGTTCTGGTACAATTGATGCCGGCTATACGCACCAGGTTTCCAGTGTGCTTTCACAGCCCAGTACGTCCTGTGTCAGCTCCTCTTACTTGTCGTGCTAAAGTGGGTATCTGTCCAGGGCGGGTTGTGCCGGCTCAGCACTCCTGGTCTCCAGTGCGCCTCCAGGGTCCAGTACCTCCTGCGACGGTCTACGGTTCGGAACCTCCAGCGACGGTCTGCAGTCCAGAGTCTCCTGCGACGATCTACGGTCCTGTTCCTCCGGCGATGATCTACAGTTCGGCGCCGACACACGGTCCGGTGTCTCCAGCAACGACCCACGGTCTGGAGCTTCCGGCGAAGATCCCAGCACCAGAGCCGCCATGGATGATGATGTATCTGCGAGCGGAGTGGGTACTTCGCCCCGCACCGGAGCCACCCCTGACGCCCTGTGTCATCCTTTGTAGATGCCACACCCGGACCCGCCCCTATTGAGTCAGGTTTTGCGGTCGAAGTCCGCACCTTTGGGGGGTGGTACTGTCACGCCCTAACCATAGAGAGCTGTTTAATCTCTATGTTGGTTGGGGCGTGATATTGACTAGGGTGGGTCCTCTAGGTGATTAATGGTTTATGTTGGCCTGGTATGGTTCCCAATCAGAGAGAGCTGTTTATCGTTATCTCTGATTGGGGATCATATTTAGGTAGCCATTTCCTCATTTGTGATTTGTGGGATCTTGTCTACAGTTAGTTGCCTGTGTGCACACCAGTAGCTTCACCTTTCATTTGTGCTTTATTGTTTTGTTTATTGAGTTTCTATTTATTAAAAATATGTGGAACTCTACGCACGATGCGCCCTGGTCCAGTCATTACGAGGAGCGTGAGATTAGCCGAGGGGTTACATTTTCCAAACTACATGTTACGTTCCCCAGTTTGTGTTGTAGTTTGTGTATTTGCATGTGTTTATTTCAGGAAATGGCTTCCTGAAATCCCTCAAGCAGCTGATTGGTCGACTCCATGGCTAAGTGGAGAGCTGACCCCGCCCCCTCGTCAAGACACAGCTGTCTCCAATTATCCATTCCTTCAGAAGATATATAAAAGCCAGTGTTCTGTTCAGGAGGGAGGATTTTGCTGGAGGAGAATTTTGCTGGAAGTAGATTTGCTAGAGTTTTTTGCTGGGAGGTCATTGCAGATATTTTGCTAGAGAGATTTTGCTGGGAGTTCATTGCTGAGAGTTGGTATGTTTTGTGAGTTTGTTGCTCACATAGAGCTTATTTGATGTCCTTTGTTTCTTAGTTTGTTTGTGAAATTGTTTAATATTCTGTTTCATTTGTTCCCAGGGGGAAAGGGAAGGCACCTAGGGAGTGCTTAGGCAAGAGGCCCGCGGGCATACATATACCCGTAGCATATTCGCTGTCTAGGCACACTAGGTAAGACCTGGGTGGACCACCCCCTGTATTTTGGTTAGGGCACCAGGTGGTGCTAAATTAGGTAAGTAGTGGGTTAGGCAGGTAAGATAGGAGAGGGGGGGCTTTGAGATTTACTTTCTTTGCTTTGGTTCCATCCAGTCCCTTTTCCCCATATTACCGTGTAAAGGAATAAAGTCCTTGCAAACGGTACCACATTCTGTCTGTTGTCATCCTTACTCGCACCTACTGTCCATACCTTTTTCACTACACGGAGAGTTTAGTTGTAGCAGGGTGTTGCGTTCCCTCTTCATAGAGGCGTGCGTAACACTACATATATTTTCCAACCTACACTGTGAATATTTAAATAATGTATTCAAAATAGACAAGAAAAATACAAGAATGTGTCTGTTATTAGTTTAACCACACTATGTTTGTCTACTGTTGTGACGTAGATGATCAGACCAAATTTGATGACCAATTCATGCAGAAATCCAGGTAATTCCAAAGGGTTCACATACTTTTTCTTGCCACTGTTATAGATATCTACTCATCGACCATCTCATTCCAAAATCATGGGCATTAATATGGAGTTGGTCCCCCCTTTGATGCTATAACAGCATCTACTCTTCTGGGAAGGCTTTCCTTCTAGATGTTGGAACATTGCTGCAGGGACTTGCTTCCATTCAGCCAAATTCAAATGTATTTATTTATATAGCCCTTCTTACATCAGCTGATATATCAGAGTGCTGTACAGAAACCCAGCCTAAAACCTCAAACAGCAAGCAATGCAGGTGTAGAAGCACGGTGGCTAGGAAAAACTCCCTAGAAAGGCAAAAACCTAGGAAGAAACCTAGAGGGGAACCAGGCTGTGAGGGCTGGCCAGTCCTCTTCTGGCTGTGCCGGGTGGAGATTATAACAGAACATGGCCAAGATGTTCAAATGTTCATAAATGACCAGCATGGTTAAATGATAGTAATCACAGTGTAAAGGTCAGGGTTCCATAGCTGCAGGCAGAACAGTTGAATCTGGAGCAGCAGCACAGCCAGGTGGACTGGGGACAACAAGGAGTCATCATGCTAGGTAGTCCTGAGGCATGGTCCCAGGGCTCAGGTCCTCAGAGAGAGAGGGAGAGAGAGAATTAGAGAGAGCATACTTAAATTCACACAGGACACTGGATAAGACAGGAGAAATACTCCAGATATAACAGACTGACCCTAGCCCCCCGACACAAACTACTGCAGCATAAATACTGGAGGCTGAGACAGGAGGGGTCAGGAGACACTGTGGCCCCGCCACGAGAGCATTAGTGAGGTTGGGTACTGATGTTAGGTGATTAGTAGCTTTCTCCTGGCATCCACCAAATCCAGATTCGTCCGTCGGACTGCCAGATGGTGAAGCGTGATTCATCACTCCAGAGAAGGCGTTTCTACTGCTCTAGAGTCCAATGGCGGCAAGCTTTACACCACTCCAGCCAACGCTTAGCATTGTGCATGGTGATCTTAGGCTTGCGTGTGGCTGCTCAGCCATTGAAACCCATTTCATGAAGCTCCCAACGTTATTGTGCTGACATTGCTTCCATTGGCAGTTTGGAACTCGGTAGTGGGTTTTGCAACCAACGACAGACTATATTTTTACACGCTTCAGCACTTGGCGGTCCAGTTCTGTGACTTTGTGTGGCCTACCATTTCGTTGCTAAGCTGTTGTTGCTCCTAGACGTTTCCACTTCACAATAACAGCACTTACAGTTGACCGGGGCAGCTCTAGCAGGGCAGAAATTTGATGAAGTAGAGAGGTGGCATCCTATGACAGTTACACTTTGAAAGTCACTGTACTCTTCAGTAAGGCAATTCTATGAAGATTGCATGGCTTTGTGCTCAATTTTTTTATTATCTTGTCAGCAAGGGTGTGGCTGAAATAGCCGAATCCACTAATTTGAAGGGATGTCCACATACTTTTTTATATATAGTGTATATGTTCATGTTAGGAATTCTCCTCACAGAAGGCACAATTTATGGAGGGGGTTGTCCTTAATACTCTTATTTTTTCCCCCCAGAAACTTGCCTTCATGGTGTCCCTCGGACTTGTTACCCATGACCGTTTGGAAGGTAAGCACAGCCAGTTTCGCCTGAAGTAAATTCCAGTTCCTACATTCACCCGCATTCCCTAGGAGTGTATACTGCAATGCCTGTATTAATATACTACTCTGTGGTTATAGAAATTCAGAGGAGGAGGCAGGAGCGTAAGCGAAGAACAACGGCCAATCCGGTGTACAGTGGAGCTGTGTTTGAGCCTGAGGTATGGACTTACACTGCTGTTCTTCTACTTATCAAACATTTTTGATAGTGTAACCACACATTATTACAACAGCCGATACACAATGTGTTTCTTATTCAATTGGATGCCAGTGCACGTGCTTTTTAAAATGTGAGCATAATATGCACTGTTTTCAATGTGCATATCTGAATTAATGAAGGTAGGATCTGGCCCTGTGTAGCATATGAATAGCAAATAGGTTTTCTTTTTGAGTGAGTGGCATGATAAACTTGCAGTCAAATCACAGCTGTATTTCTTCTCCCACATACGTGTTCCTATCCACGCTGTGCAGAGGAAGAAGAGTGCAGTGACCTACCTAAACACTCCGATCCACCAGGGCACCAGGAAAAGAGGTCAGTATCCACTCAACAACTGCACATACACCTTCTCCAATGCCCAGGACATATACAGGTCACTGACAAAATAATGGAATCACCAACATAACGTGTCTCAATAGGGCCACCACGAACCGCCAGAACAGCTTCAAAGCACATTGGCATAGATTCTACAAGTGTCTGGAGCTCTATTGGTGGGATGTAACATCATTCTTTCACAGTTCTTCCATAGTTTGTTGTTTTGTTGCTGGTAGTGGAAAATTGGGTTCAATTGGGTTCAATCAGTACCATTGTTCCTCTTGAAACACAGCAAGTTGAGCAGTCTTCATCACTGAAGCTCCTGCCAAACGTGCCCCAACAATCAACTCTCTTTCAATGTCACTGAAATCTCTTCTTCATGGTAGCCAAAGTAATGGGCAAGTGAGCCTGTCCAGCATTTTTATACTTGACCCTAAGCATGGTGGAATGTTAATTGCTTAATTAACTCAGGAACCACACCTGTGTGGAAGCATCTGCTTACTTTGTATCCCTCATTTACTCAAGTGTTTCCTTTATTTTGGCAGTTCCCTGTACATGTTAATATAGATTCCTGAGCTGGCCTATATTTGATGCTTGTATGTTCTAATCTATTCAATGTAAATGGTACGAAATGCTGTGAGTTTCTCTCTCACACACCACACAACTTTTCTGCTGATACCTCTTTGCTTGCTGGCTGAATCCTGCGCAGGGACACTTAAGCATGAAACACACAAGAATCTCACTGTCGATAGACTGCCAATAGGTACGTAATCACAGTGAGAGGCCATTCCTTCTCTTGCTAGATCAAAACTGGTACGAGCTGCGTGCCGTCCTGTTATCTACGAACATGCCTTTTCTACATGTAGAATTGCAATTCTCAGCAGTGGCCAACAACTTGACTTTGAGCGAAACATTCTAAAATGTATTAAATAAGAAATATGTTTTCAGCGATCTGCACACAATACCCTATATTGACAAAACGAAAACAGGTTTTTAGAAATGTTTCAAAAATTTAAAAAACATAAATAACTTATTTACATAAGTATTCAGACCCTTTGCTATGAGACTCGAAATTGAGTTCAGGTGCACCCTGTTTCCGTTGATCTGTGGTAAATTCTGTTGATTGGACATGATCTAAGTAAGGTCCCACAGTTGACAGTGCATGTCAGAGCAAAAACCAAGTAATGAGGTCGGCCATAGAAATTGCCCGTAGACCTCTGAGACAGGATTGTGTCGATGCACATATCTGGGAAAGGGTACCAATAAATTGCTGCAGCATTGAATGTCCCCAAGAACACAGTGGCCTCCATCATTCTTAAATGGAAGCTGGCTGCCTGGCCAAACTGAGCAATTGGGGGAGAAGGGCCTTGATCAGGGAGGCCTTTATGGTAGAGTGGCCAGACGGAAGCCCCTCCTCAGTAAAAGGCACATGACAGCCCGCTTGGAGTTGCCAAAAGGCACTTAAGTGACTCTCAGACCATGAGAAACAAGATTCTCTCATCTGATGAAACCAAGATTAAACTCTTTAGCCTGGAATGCCAAGTGTCACATCTGGAGGAAACCTGGCACCATCCCTACGGTGAAGCATGGTGGTGGCAGCATCATGCTGTGGGCATGTTTTTCAGCGGCAGGGACTGGGAGACTAGTAAGGATCGAGGGAAAGATGAAAAGTAAAGAGATCCTTGAAGAAAACCTGCTCCAGAGCGCTAAGGACCTCAGACTGGGGTGAAGGTTCACCTTTCAACAGGACAATGGGCCTAAGCACACAGCCAAGACAACTCAGGAGTGGCTTCGGGACAAGTCTCTTAATGTCCTGGAGTTGCCCAGCCAGAGCCCGGACATCTCTGGAGAGACCTGGAAATAGCTGTGCAGAGACCTTAGCTAGTTATGTGTGTGTCCCTGCACTTACTGAGAGACTTCTATTCTGACCTCGAAGACTTGATTATAAAGGCCGCTTTTTCTTTATCCCGAGTGGGACTCCTGAGGTTACACACACACACACCACTGACCAAAAAGTTATTTTGTTGGCATTTACGTATGTCCCCATTACCAGGAAAACATTTAATTTACTTGCTATGCTGTTTGGTTGTTCATTTGTTCAGTCGTTTCATTCTGAACCAGGATTTCTAGGGAACACTGTTTGGGTCTTTGCATGTCAAAAAAGTTACATGTCAAATAAGCTTGTTGACCAATCAGGACCTGAATATGACTGTCACATAATAATTTAACGAGTTCATAATTTTTTTTAACATAGTGTAATCAATGTGTAATAACTATCACTTGTATTTCATATGTCACAACGATTTATCGATACGTATGTTACGATGCTGGGAAAGTTGTCTCGCACACCTACAGTGCTGGTCATAAAAAAAGCTAGCTAGCTCATGGATGCAAACAATGTTCTTCCCGAAAAACATAGCAAAACGACAATCTGTTTCAGTAGGTATAGTTAGCTAACAAACTTTATAGCTAGGTGTCATCATCTAAAATGTCCCTAATTTATAAGATAGTTCTTATTTGATTATTAATGGTGGTCGGACCCATCTTTGTGAAGCTAGCCACAATAAGGATTAGCCACAATAGGGGAATTTGCGGTTAGCCTTCAAAATAAAAGTATGTAATGGACAGTGATGCAAATAAATACAAATAGTAGAATTATGCCATTATTAAATAGATCATGCTAAACGAGGTTGGAATGTTGTTTCTATGAAATCAACAAAAGACAGTTAGTTAATATGACAAAAATCTGTTGAAATCACACTGGATTTATTATACTTTAGAATTGCGTTGGGGTCATACTTCTTTCACTGTACAGCCTTACCTATGGATTGTGGATCAATGACATGGGGTATCAGTCTTCTCAGTGACACCCAGAGAACATTAGCATCGTAGCTCTTTTTGCAGTACTCTGAAACTACTGTGAATTGAGCAACATTTATTGTCAACCTATGTGTATTGAACATTATTCCAAAGGATGTTTTGGAGTCTGATAACTCTGAGGAGGACGTTGGGAAAAAATATCTTGGGTATTGAGTAGACTGATATTTCATTGATCCCCAATCCTTAGCTAAAGCTGTACAGTTTAATATGAATGTCAATACACACAATAGGCTGACTGGGGAGGTGATTTCACAGGGTCACAGTCCTGCGATAAGAGCTACAACGCTAATATTTGCGTAAACTCTTCACAGTTGTGTTCTGTGGGTGTCACCGAGTAGACTGATACCCAATTTCATTGCTTCACTTTCCGACCTTGCTTAACATTATCTAGTCTAAATATGGCATGATTCCACCAATTTTAACCTTCTGCATCATTTTCAAAGAGGTACTTTTATTTTGAAGACAAGCCTCAAATTCCACTATCAAATCAAATGTATTTCTATAGCCCTTCGTACATCAGCTGATATCTCAAAGTGCTGTACAGAAACCCAGCCTAAAACCCCAAACAGCAAGCAATGCAGGTGTAGAAGCACAGTGGCTAGGAAAAATTCCCTAGAAAAGCCTAAACCTAGGAAGAAACCTAGAGAGGAACCAGGCTGTGGGGTGGCCAGTCCTCTTCTGGCTGGGCCGGGTGGAGATTATAACAGAACATGGCCAAGATGTTCAAATGTTCATAAATGACCAGCATGGTTAAATAATAATAATCACAGGCAGAACAGTTGAAACTGGAGCAGCAGCACGGCCAGATGGACTAGGGACAGCAAGGAGTCATCATGCCAGGTAGTCCTGAGGCATGGTCCTAGGGCTCAGGTCCTCCGAGAGAGAGAAAGAAAGAGAGAAAGGTAGAATTAGAGAGAGCATACTTAAATTCACACAGGACACCGGATAGGACAGGTGAAGTACTCCAGATATAACAAACTGACCCTAGCCCCCCCGACACATAAACTACTGCAGCATAAATACTGGAGGCTGAGACAGGAGGGGTCAGGAGACACTGTGGCCCCATCCGATGATACCCCCGGACAGCGCCAAACAGGAAGGATATAACCCCACCCACTTTGCCAAAGCACAGCCCCCACACCACTAGAGGGATATCTTCAACCACCAACTTACCATCCTGAGACAAGGCCGAGTATAGCCCACAAAGATCTCCGCCACGGCACAACCCAAGGGGGGGGTCGACCCAGACAGGAAGATCACGTCAGTGACTCAACCCACTCAAGTGACGCACCCCTCCTAGGGACAGCATGAAAGAGCACCAGTAAGCCAGTGACTCAGCCCCTGTAATAGGGTTTGAGGCAGAGAATCCCAGTGGAAACAGGGGAACTGGCCAGGCAGAGACCGCAAGGGCGGTTCGTTGCTCCAGAGCCTTTCCGTTCACCTTCACACTCCTGGGCCAGACTACACTCAATCATATGACCCACTGAAGAGACGAGTCTTCAGTAAATACTTAAAGCTTGAGACCGAGTTTGCGTCTCTCACATGGGTAGGCAGACCATTCCATAAAAATTGAGCTCTATTGGAGAAAGCCCTGCCTCCAGCTGTTTACTTAGAAATTCTAGGGACAATTAGGAGGCATGCGTCTTGTGACCGTAGCGTACGTGTAGGTATGTACAGCAGGACCAAATCAGAGAGCGAGTTAGGAGCAAGCCCAAGTAATACTTTGTAGGTTAGCAGTAAAACCTTGAAATCAGCCCTTGCCTTGACAGGAAGCCAGTGTAGGTAGCACTTGAGTAATATGATCATATTTTTTGGTTCTAGTCAGGATTCTAGCAGCCGTATTTAGCACTAACTGAAGTTTATTTAGTGCTTTATCCGGGTAGTCGGAAAGTAGAGCATTGCAGTAGTCTAACCTAGAAGTAACAAAAGCATGGATTAATTTTTCTGCATCATTTTTGGACAGAAAGTTTCTGATTTTTGCAATGTTACGTAGATGGAAAAAAACTGTCCTTGAAACAGTCTTGATATGTTCGTCAAAAGAGAGATCAGGGTCCAGAGTAACGCAGAGGTCCTTCAGTTTTATTTGAGACGACCGAGGTTAGCTAGCCAGCTATTTGTCGTCCTTAACGTAGGAGACTCTGCTAGCTAGCCAACAGCTAGCCAACGCTAGCCAACGTCTTCTGAATAGAACTCAACAACCCGGTCGCATTCACAGGTAGTATCACATTTTCACTTCATTTCATTACAGTACAACGGTTTGATTTGTTTGATCGTAGCTAGCTACATAGCTAGCTACATAGCCGTCTTTGTATCAAAGATAATTGTGTAGTCTAGAGCGATTTTCTAGGTTAGCTAGCCAGCTATTGTCGTTCTTTTAACGCAACGTAACGTAAACAACACTACTAGCTAGCCAGCTAGCCCCCGAATAGCAGCACTGCTGAAACTATTACACTCAACGGAACGACTTGATTAGTGTAGTGTCAACAACGCACCCACTGCCAGCTAGCCTACTTCAGCAGTACTGTATCATTTTAATCATTTTAGTCAATAAGATTCTTGCTACGTAAGCTTAACTTTCTGAACATTCGAGACGTGTAGTCCACTTGTCATTCCAATCTCCTTTGCATTAGCGTAGCCTCTTCTGTAGCCTGTCAACTATGTGTCTGTCTATCCCTGTTCTCTCCTCTCTGCACAGACCATACAAACGCTCCACACCGCGTGGCCGCGGCCACCCTAATCTGGTGGTCCCAGCGCGCACTTCCCACGTGGAGTTCCAGGTCTCCGGTAGCCTCTGGAACTGCCAATCTGCGGTCAACAAGGCAGAGTTCATCTCAGCCTATGCCTCCCTCCAGTCCCTCGACTTCTTGGCACTGACGGAAACATGGATCACCTCAGACAACACTGCTACTCCTACTGCTCTCTCTTCGTCCGCCCACGTGCTCTCGCACACCCCGAGAGCTTCTGGTCAGCGGGGTGGTGGCACCGGGATCCTCATCTCTCCCAAGTGGTCATTCTCTCTTTCTCCCCTTACCCATCTGTCTATCGCCTCCTTTGAATTCCATGCTGTCACAGTTACCAGCCCTTTCAAGCTTAACATCCTTATCATTTATCACCCTCCAGGTTCCCTCGGAGAGTTCATCAATGAGCTTGATGCCTTGATAAGCTCCTTTCCTGAGGACGGCTCACCTCTCACAGTTCTGGGCGACTTTAACCTCCCCACGTCTACCTTTGACTCTTTCCTCTCTGCCTCCTTCTTTCCACTCCTCTCCTCTTTTGACCTCACCCTCTCACCTTCCCCCCCTACTCACAAGGCAGGCAATACGCTCGACCTCATCTTTACTAGATGCTGTTCTTCCACTAACCTCATTGCAACTCCCCTCCAAGTCTCCGACCACTACCTTGTATCCTTTTCCCTCTCGCTCTCATCCAACACCTCCCACACTGCCCCTACTCGGATGGTATCGCGCCGTCCCAACCTTCGCTCTCTCTCCCCCGCTACTCTCTCCTCTTCCATCCTATCATCTCTTCCCTCCGCTCAAACCTTCTCCAACCTATCTCCTGATTCTGCCTCCTCAACCCTCCTCTCCTCCCTCTCTGCATCATTTGACTCTCTGTCACCTATCCTCCAGGCCGGCTCGGTCCTCCCCTCCCGCTCCGTGGCTCGATGACTCATTGCGAGCTCACAGAACAGGGCTCCGGGCAGCCGAGCGGAAATGGAGGAAAACTCGCCTCCCTGCGGACCTGGCATCCTTTCACTCCCTCCTCTCTACATTTTCCTCCTCTGTCTCTGCTGCTAAAGCCACTTTCTACCACGCTAAATTCCAAGCATCTGCCTCTAACCCTAGGAAGCTCTTTGCCACCTTCTCCTCCCTCCTGAATCCTCCTCCCCCCCCCCTCCTCCCTCTCTGCAGACGACTTCGTCAACCATTTTGAAAAGAAGGTCGACGACATCCGATCCTCGTTTGCTAAGTCAAACGACACCGCTGGTTCTGCTCACACTGCCCTACCCTGTGCTCTGACCTCTTTCTCCCCTCTCTCTCCAGATGAAATCTCGCGTCTTGTGACGGCCGGCCACCCAACAACCTGCCCGCTTGACCCTATCCCCTCCTCTCTTCTCCAGACCATTTCCGGAGACCTTCTCCCTTACCTCACCTCGCTCATCAACTCATCCCTGACCGCTGGCTACGTCCCTTCCGTCTTCAAGAGAGCGAGAGTTGCACCCCTTCTGAAAAAACCTACACTCGATCCCTCCGATGTCAACAATTACAGACCAGTATCCCTTCTTTCTTTTCTCTCCAAAACTCTTGAACGTGCCGTCCTTGGCCAGCTCTCCCGCTATCTCTCTCTGAATGACCTTCTTGATCCAAATCAGTCAGGTTTCAAGACTAGTCATTCAACTGAGACTGCTCTCCTCTGTATCACGGAGGCGCTCCGCACTGCTAAAGCTAACTCTCTCTCCTCTGCTCTCATCCTTCTAGATCTATCGGCTGCCTTCGATACT
This sequence comes from Oncorhynchus gorbuscha, assembly GCF_021184085.1. Classification (NCBI taxonomy): domain Eukaryota; kingdom Metazoa; phylum Chordata; class Actinopteri; order Salmoniformes; family Salmonidae; genus Oncorhynchus; species Oncorhynchus gorbuscha. The sequence continues at coordinate 55,785,544 of NC_060174.1, read as the reverse complement.
GTGAACCATCAGATCCTCCTCTCCACCCTCTCCGAGTTGGGCATCTCCGGCGCGGCCCACGCTTGGATTGCGTCCTACCTGACAGGTCGCTCCTACCAGGTGGCGTGGCGAGAATCTGTCTCCTCACCACGCGCTCTCACCACTGGTGTCCCCCAGGGCTCTGTTCTAGGCCCTCTCCTATTCTCGCTATACACCAAGTCACTTGGCTCTGTCATAACCTCACATGGTCTCTCCTATCATTGCTATGCAGACGACGCACAACTAATCTTCTCCTTTCCCCCTTCTGATGACCAGGTGGCGAATCGCATCTCTGCATGTCTGGCAGACATGTGTGGATGACGGATCACCACCTCAAGCTGAACCTCGGCAAGACGGAGCTGCTCTTCCTCCCGGGGAAGGACTGCCTGTTCCATGATCTCGCCATCACGGTTGACAACTCCATTGTGTCCTCCTCCCAGAGCGCTAAGAACCTTGGCGTGATCCTGGACAACACCCTGTCGTTCTCAACCAACATCAAGGCGGTGGCCCGTTCCTGTAGGTTCATGCTCTACAACATCCGCAGAGTACGACCCTGCCTCACACAGGAAGCGGCGCAGGTCCTAATCCAGGCACTTGTCATCTCCCGTCTGGATTACTGCAACTCGCTGTTGGCTGGTCTCCCTGCCTGTGCCATTAAACCCCTTCAACTCATCCAGAACGCCGCAGCCCGTCCGGTGTTCAACCTTCCCAAGTTCTCTCACGTCACCCCGCTCCTCCGCTCTCTCCACTGGCTTCCAGTTGAAGCTCGCATCCGCTACAAGACCATGGTGCTTGCCTACGGAGCTGTGAGGGGAACGGCACCTCAGTACCTCCAGGCTCTGATCAGGCCCTACACCCAAACAAGGGCACTGCGTTCATCCACCTCTGGCCTGCTCGCCTCCCTACCACTGAGGAAGTACAGCTCCCGCTCAGCCCAGTCAAAACTGTTCGCTGCTCTGGCCCCCCAATGGTGGAACAAACTCCCTCACGACGCCAGGACAGCGGAGTCAATCACCACCTTCCGGAGACACCTGAAACCCCACCTCTTTAAGGAATACCTAGGATAGGATAAGTAATCCCTCTCACCCCCCCCCTTTAAGATTTAGATGCACTATTGTAAAGTGACTGTTCCACTGGATGTCATAAGGTGAATGCACCAATTTGTAAGTCGCTCTGGATAAGAGCGTCTGCTAAATGACTTAAATGACTGTACAACCATTAAGATTAATTGTCAGATTCAACAAAAGTTATCTTTGCTTCTTGTGACCTAGAACAAGCATCTCTGTTTTGTCTGAGTTTAAAAGTAGAAAGTTTGCAGCCATCCATTTCCTTATGTCTGAAACACAGGCTTCTAGCGAGTGCAATATTGGGGCTTCACCATGTTTCATTGAAATGTACAGCTGTGTGTCATCCGCATAGCAGTGAAAGTTAACATTATGTTTTTGAATGACATCCCCAAGAGGTAAAATATATAGTGAAAACAATAGTGGTCCTAAAACGGAACCTTGAGGAACACCGAAATGTACAGTTGGTTTGTCAGAGGACAAACCATTCACGGAGACAAACTGATATCTTTCCGACAGATAAGATCTAAACCAGATCAGAACTTGTCCTTGTAGACCAATTTGGGTTTCCAATCTCTCCAAAAGAATGTGGTGATCGATGGTATCAAAAGCAGCACTAAGGTCTAGGAGCACAAGGACAGATGCAGAGCCTCGGTCTGATGCCATTAAAAGGTAATTTAGTTAGCTTTGCGACAGTATCAAAAAGGAATTTCGGATTGTTCTTATTTTCCTCAATTAAGTTGGAAATTTAGGATGATCGAGCAGCAGTAAGGGCTCTTCGATACTGCACGGTACTGTCTTTCCAAGCTAGTCGGAAGACTTCCAGTTTGGTGTGGCGCTATTTCCTTTCCAATTTTCTGGAAGCTTGCTTCAGAGCTCGGGTATTTTCTCTGTACCAGGGAGCTAGTTTTTATGAGAAATGTTTTTAGTTGTTAGGGGTGCAACTACATCTAGGGTATTGCGCAATGTTAAGTTGAGTTCCTCAGTTAGGTGGTAAACTGATTTTTGTCCTCTGATGTCCTTGGGTAGACAGAGGGAGTCTGGAAGGACATCAAGGAATCTTTGTGTTGTCTGCGATTTATAGCACAACTTTTCATGTTCCTTGGTTGGGGTCTGAGCAGATTATTTGTTGCAATTGCAAACGTAATAAAATGGTGGTCCGATAGTCCAGGATTATGAGGAAAAACATTAAGATCCACAACATTTATTCCATGGGACAAAACTAGGTCCAGAGTATGACTGTGACAGTGAGTAGGTCCAGAGACATGTTGGACAAAACCCACTGAATTGATGATGGCTCCGAAAGCCTTTTGGAGTGGGTCTGTGGACTTTTCCATGTGAATACTAGTCACCAAAGACTAGAATATTATCTGCTATGACTACAAGGTGTGATAGGAATTCAGGGAACTCAATGAGGAACGCTGTAATATGGCCCAGGAGGCCTGTAAACAGTAGCTATAAAAAGTGATTGAGAAGGCTGCATAGATTTCATGACTAGAAGCTTCAAATTTCATCTTTTTTTTGTAAATTGACATTTCCTATCGTAAATGTTAGCAACACCTCCGCCTTTGCGGGATGCACGGGGGATATGGTCAGTAGTGTAGCCAGGAGGTGAGGCCTCATTTATAACACAGTAAATTCATCAGGCTTAAGCCATGTTTCAGTCAGGCCAATCACATCAAGATTATGATCAGTGATTAGTTAATTGACTATAATTGCCTTTGAAGTAAGGGATCTAACATTAAGTAGTCATATTTTGAGATGTGAGGTATCGTGATCTCTTTCAATAATGACACGAATGGAGGAGGTCTTTATCCTAGTGAGATTGCTAAGGCGAACACCGCCATGTTCAGATCTTCAGATTAGCACCATCTTCAGATTAGCCTTAACGTTGGTAGGCCTGCCCCCTGGTAAACAGTGTATGATCGCTGGATGATTTGTTTTAAGTCTAATACTGCGGGTAATGGAGTCGCCAATGACTAGAGTTTTCAATTTGTCAGAGCTAATGATGGGAAGCTTCGGCATCTCAGACCCCGTAACGGGAGGAGTAGAGACAAGAGAAGGCTCGGCCTCTGACTCCGACTCGTTGCTTAATGGGGAAAACCGGTTGAAAGTTTCTGTCAGGCTGAATGAGCGACACCGGTTGAGTATTCCTACAGCATTTCCCTTAAGGAAAACCGTGAGAAAGTTGTCCGGTTGCGGGGACCGTGCGAGGGGATTTATACTAACGTTACTATCTGTACTTACTGGTGGCACAGACACGGTTTCATCCTTTCCTACACTGAAATTACCCTTGCCTAATGATTGTGTCTGAAGCACAGCTATCCTCGCCGTAAGGCGATCGTTCTCCTGTATATTATGAGTACAGCGACTGCAATTAGAAGGCATCATGTTAATGTTACTACTGAGCTGCGGCTGTTGGAGGTCCTGACGAACCATGTCCAGATAAAGCATCAGGAGTGAAAAAGTTGAATGAAAAAAAAGTTGCCTAATCCTCATTGTGGCTAGCTTCACAACACATAACCCAGTCCGGTCGAGTCTCACTAGCCAGATGAAGCTAGCAGGCAGTTTATTAACTTTGGGCAACAGGGTTAAGTAGCTGGCTAGCTATTTATTTTCATGAACTGAAGTTCAATTTCAATAGGAGAACAACAAGTGGCTACCTAGCTAATACTTACTCACAAAGATTCCTTAATCATTGCTAAGAATAATGAAAATGACTGCAGTTTCTACTGGTCATTGTTTTCAGGCTGGTTGTATTGGTGCTAGCTAGGTACCAAGCTAAAGCTAGTTAGCTACGCCAGAGGTTGCGTTCAAACATATAATGCTTTATTACCAACGTGGTATTGTAATACATCATTCGAGGCCGGTGTTTGCTTGTTTGCAGACATTGCTACTGCTTTGACAGTGCTACTGATAGTAGTGGTGGTGCTTGGCTTGCACATGCAAATTCAGAACACACAACATTCTATAAAAATAACTGTTATTTGACGTGTCAAAAGCTTATTTAACGCGTTAAATAGTGTTATTTTCAAATAGTGTTATTTTACGTGTATCTTTTTTGACATGTAAAGACCCAAACGGCGTTCCATAGTATGTTGTGAAGCTAATAACAGTGACGCTATCTGTGTAACTCCGGTAGGGCAACATCTGAAAAATAGCGCACTTGGTAGTGTGTACCGGTGCTCAACCAGTCGGTCGAGAACGGTTGATTGTCAAGGATATTGTATTCCATTATCTTGGCCTTAATGGATTTTGCCTTTGAGCTGTCTCGCTGAAATGTTCTTACTCTTTCAAATGACTGCTCGATCCACACAGCAGAAATTGTCAGACATTGTCATAGGTTATGAATTCTGTGTTGCACTTGTAGCGCAAAATTTTATGTGGTGTCATTACGTCATCTACCTACGTTATATAGGTATGCACGTCAGCTTTGACATCGGTTTTGCACATCGGCGTTACACTAGACATCGGGCCGATACTGATGTTGGCATTTTTAGCTAATATCGGCCGATTCCAATATGTTCACCGATATATTGTGCATCCCTATAATGTAATTGAACTTAGCTGAATAAAATGAAAGATATTATCCCCATTAAGGAGCGAGTAAGCATATGAAATGGCTAAGTTGAGCGTAAATGTGAGCTTTTGAAACGGGTCCTATATGCTAGATTTTGAGTTTTTTGGCAACTTTAGTTGGGAATGATACAAACCTTACAATGTCTTAGAAATCAAAACATAAAAAGGCTTGCGCACTGTTCCTTGCCTCAGGCTGCACATGCTGTTCTCTCAAGTGATGATATCTTCAGCCATCAGACTGTTCTCAATTGAATCTTGGCCTTTACTAATATGTAACATTTGTTTCTATTTAGGATGGCCCATTACCAAATGGGCAGGAACATGGGGAATAAAACATGTCATCCTTATGCATGCAAATAGCTTTTTCAATCATGCCTGGTAGGCAACGTTTATTTCACTCCACCCATCAACCACTGAGGAGCCTGCAGCCTCTCGCTGCGCGTCAAAAAAGACTATAACGATTCTCCATCTTCAAGTTTATCGTTTATTTGCGTATTAGGGTACCTAAGATTTGATTATAAACATTGATTGACTTGTTTGGATAAGTTTATTGGTAACATTTGGGATTCATTTTGTATGCATTTTGAAGGAAGGAAACCGAGTGGATTATTGACTGAAGCGCGCCAGCTAAACTGAGTTTTTATGGATATAAAAATGACTTTAAATGAAAGGACTGGGACCTTTTGGTGTGCCAACAGAAGATGATCTTCAAAGGTAAGATATATATTATATCGCTATTTCTGACTTTCGTGTCGCAACTGCTTGGTTGAAAATGATTTGTTATGCATTTGTGTGCTGGGCACTGTCCTCAGATAATCACATGGTTTGCTTTCACCGTAAAGCCTTTTTGAAATCTGACATGGCAGCTGGATTAACTTCTTGGCGCACCCATCCCGTTATAGCGGGATCATTTTCGTCAACATCCGCTGAATTGCAGAGCGCCAAATTCAAATGAAATGTTAATGAAATCACGAGTGCAATGTAGCAAAACACAGCTTAGCTTGTTGTTAATCCACCTTGCGTGTCAGATAAAAAAAGAAAGAAGCTTTACAGCGAAAGCAAACAAAGCATTTATGTGAGGACATCTCTCTCAGCAGACAAAACATTACCAACAGCTAGTAGATTGGTCACAAAAGTCAGAAAAGCAATAAAATGAATCGCTTACCTTTGAGGATCTTTGGATGTTTGCACTCCGTTACACTCCCAGTTACACAATAAATCTTCCGTTTGTTTGATAAAGATTATTTTTATATCCAAAAATCTCCATTTGGTTGGCGCGTATTGTTTAGTAATCCACAGGCTCGTGCAGGAATCTGGTTGATATCCCTTTAAATGGAGGGAAGGCATGCAATGGAACAGGGAGTTTTCAAAATAAGAGGCTGGATTTTCCTCAGGTTTTTGCCTGCAATATCAGTTCTGTTATACTCATAGACAATATTTTGACAGTTTTGGAAACTTTAGAGTGTTTTCTATGCATATTCTAGCTTCTGGGCCTGAGAAATAGGCAGTTTCATTTGGGTACGTTTTTCATCCAAACATCAAAATACTGCCCCCTACACTCAACAGGTTAACAACAAGCTCTGCAATTTCACCGGAAGGTGTCGAAATAATCCGCAAGAAGTTAAGGTGGACTGGTATAATAATACAGTCCATACTTAAAGGCGATACTAACATTTTTATTTTTAATTCTAGACCATGGGTGGGCAACTCCAGTCCTTGAGGGCCTGATTGGTGTCACTTTTTATCCACCCCTAGCAAACACAGCTGATTAATCAAATTGAATTCTAAACTGAAGATCATGATTAGGTAATTATTGGAGTCGGGTGTGTTAGCTGGAACTGGGGCAAAACTGTGACACCAATCAAGCACTCAAAGACTGGAATTGCCCAGCTCTGGCATAGACCATGGGTCTCCAACCTTTTCTAGCATGAGAGCTACTATAAAAAAATGTTACATGTCGTGAGCTACAATTTCTTCATTTTTTCTATAGCTTTCAAAGTCTAGCTAGTTCTCCTCTCCCCTTCCGGGTTCTTTCTGTCAATATACCTGGTAAAATAATGGTTAATAAACAACTGCAAAGGGGCCCTATAAAATCTGTAAATTACCCAAATTATGTTAATTTTTTCACTCTTAAAATTACAATTGTTCATAGAGAACCAATGAAATTGGATGTTCTGAGTCCACGTCAAATCTTAAATCACATCGGTATCTAAAATGGAGCCGGAAGAAATGGCAGCAGTTTTACGGACGTCTAACCAATTGTGCTATTATGTGGGGTTTTTGTTTTATTTGTAACTTATTTTGTACATAATGTTTCTGCCACCATATCTTATGGCAAAAAAATAAGATTAGATTTTTTCTTCAACAAGCAGGAAGCACAGGATATACTGCGAACACCCAACAAGGCCGACATCCCCGTTATTGGAAAGAGAGATGCAGGTACAGAGGAAACAGAGTGGGGTGCCTCGTAAGGATCCGGAGAAGGCGAGTGGGAAAGCTTCCGTTACGTCAATATTACTCGCCAAAGTAAAATCATTGGAAAATGAATTAGACGAGGTACGATCACGAATATCCTACCAACGGGACATCAAAAACTGTAGCATCTTATGTCTCATGGAATCGTGGCTGAATGATGACATGGACATTCAGCTAGAAGGATATACGCTGCACCGGCTAGATAGAACAGCACACTCCGGTAAGATGAGGGAGGGGCATATGGTCCGTGCATATTTGTAAACAACAGCTGGTGCACAAAATCTAAGGAAGTGTCTAGATTTTGCTCGCCTAAAGTAGAGTTTCTTACGATAAACTGTAGACCACACTATTTGCAAAGAGAGTTTTCATCTATACTTTTCGTTTACCATCGCAGATGGACACTGGCACTAAGACTGCACTCAGTCAGCTGTATAAGGTAATAAGCAAACAGGAAACCACCCAGAGGCGGCGCTCCTAGTGTCCGGGAACTTTAATGCAGGGAAACTTAAATCAGTTTTACCTAATTTCTATCAACATAGTGGAAAGAAATCTAGATCACCTATACTCCACACACAGAGACTCATACAAAGCTCTTCCTCACCCTCCATTTTTGGTAAATCTGACCACATTTCTATTTTCCTGATTCCTGCTTACAAGCAAACATTAAAGCAGGAAGCACCAGTGACTCGGTCTATAAAAAAGTGGTCAAATGAAGCAGATGCTAAACTACAGGACTGTTTTGCTATCACAGACTGGAATATGTTTCCGGGATTATCCCAGAAAACCTAGACCCACTCCAATTTGCATAACACCCAAACAGATCCACAGATGATGCTATCTCTATTGTACTCCACACTGCCCTTTCCCACCTGGACAAAAGGAACACCTACGTGAGAATGCTATTCATTGACTACAACTCAGCGTTCAACACCATAGTACCCTCAAAGCTCATCACTAAGCTAAGGATCCTGTTACTAAACACCTCCCTCTGCAACTGGATCCTGGACTTCCTGACGGGCCGCCCCCAGGTGGTGAGGGTAGGTGGCAACACATCTGCCACGCTGATCCTCAACACGTGGGCCCCTCAGGGCCAGCCTATAGGGAGGAGGTCATCATTAAGTTTGCAGATGACACAACAGTGGTAGGCCTGATCACCGACAACGACGAGACAGCCTATAGGGAGGAGGTCAGAGACCTGGCCGGGTTGTGCCAGAAGAACAACCTATCCCTCAACGTAACCAAGACGAAGGAGATGATTGTGGACTACAGGAAAAGGAGGATCGAGCACGCCCTCATTCTCATCAACGGGGCTGTAGTGGCGCAGGTTGAGAGCTTCAAGTTCCTTGGTGTTCATATCACCAACAGACTAGAATGGTCCAAACACACCAGGATAGTCATAAAGAGGGCACAACAAAGCCTATTCCCCCTCAGGAAACTATAAAGATTTGGCATGGGTGCTCAGATCCTCAAAAGGTTTTACAGCTGTAACATTGAGAGCATCTGGTTGCATCACTGCCTGGTACTGCAACTGCTCGGCCTCTGACAACAAGGCACTACAGAGGGTAGTGCGTACAGCCTAGTACATCACTGGGGCTAAGCTACCTGCCATCCAGGACCCCAGAGGAAAGCCTTAAAAATTGTCAAAGATCCCACCCTCCCCAGTCAGACTGTTCTCTCTACTACCACATGGCAAGTGGTACCGGAGTGCCAAGTCTAGGACCAAAAGGCTCCTCAACAGCTTTTACCCCCAAGCCATAAGACTCCTGAACAGGTAATCAAATGGCTACCCAGACGTGTGTGTGTGTGTGTGTGTGTGTGTGTGTGTGTGTGTGTGTGTGTGTGTGTGTGTGTGTGTGTGTGTGTGTGTGTGTGTGTGTGTGTGTGTGTGTGTGTGTGTGTGTGTGTGTGTGTGTGTGTGTGTGTGTGTGTGTGTGTCCCAACCCCTCTTTACATTGCTGCTACTCTATGTTTACCATATATGCAGTCACTTTAACTATACCCACATGTACATACTACCTAAATTAGCCGGACTAACTGGTGTCACGCCCTGATCTTTTTCACCTGTTCCTGTTATTGTCTCCACCCCCTCCAGGTGTCGCTTATTTTTCCCAGTGTATTTATCCCTGTGTTTCCGATCTCTCTGTGCCAGTTCGGCTTGTATGTTTAGTCAAATCAACCAGGGTGTTTTTCCCGTTCTCCTTTTTCTAGTCCTCCCGGTTTTGACCCTTGCCTGTTTCTGGACTCTGTACCCGCCTGCCTGACCATTTCTGCCTGCCTTGACCACGAGCCTGTCCCTTTTTGCCTGTCCTCGACCATTCTCTTGCTTACCCCTTTGGATTATTTAACAAAGTAAGACTCCAACCATCTGCCTCCTGTGTCTGCATCTGGGTCTTGCCTTGATAACCGGTGCCTGTATATAGCCTCGCTACTGTTATAGCCTTGCTACTGTATATAGCCTTGCTACTGTATATAGCCTCGCTACTGTTATAGCCTTGCTACTGTATATAGCCTCGCTACTATTATTATTCACTGTCTTTTTACTGTTGTTTTTTATTTCCTTATCTATTGTTCACCTTATACCTATTTTTTTACTAAAAATTATACTGTTGGTTCGTGCCTGTAAGTATGCATTTCACTGTAAGGTCTACCTACACCTGTTGTATTCGGCGCACGTGACAAATAAACTTTGATTTGATTTGAAGACACATTTTTGGTGAGTGTTATTCCCCTTTAATTGCTCATCTGGCCCTTTAATTGGGCATGTAGCGAGTGAGGAATGTGTCATCTATTGTGCTGGTCTAGCGATGGTTCTCTACAGCTGCTTCTAATTTCGTGGTAAAGTTTGCAAATAGCAAATAATAGATACAAATTATGCTTATTCATGATATACTTCTGCCAGGTAAGCCTACTTTGCGGTTAATATTTATTTGAGAAGGTTTTGGGGAAAGTATTTCTGTCAACCCACAAGACGGTTATGACATCAACTGGCTATACACGGAGTGATAGACAAACGGGTGCACCACACAGACCCGACACAATCAATTTTGCTTGAAAATAATTGCCAGATATTGTCTTAATTTTTTTTACCAATAGTGGCTAACCAGGGGTGGGATAATGTTGCGTTGATTAGCTGGGAGCTTGCGGTGTCTGAGACTTGTGAGATTAGTTTTTGACGAGCTACTCATAGGTGGGCTGCGAACTACTGATAGCTTGTGATTGACCTGCTGGAAACCCCCCCCGTTATTTTAATTCAGGTTTTATTTTTTTGTGCTTGGGCTTTAAAACAACATCCATGACGACCATGTTTTCCACTAAGTTTCAACCTGTTGTTGAACTTCTTTCTTCAAATTGATCAATTAAAGTGAGTTTGGTTAAAGGGACAATAGAGCGCTGAATTAGCGACCTGGTGGTCATTAGCAAGTTGGGCACTATCAAGCATGTCCAGAGTGCATAAGAGGAACTTAACTGGAGGCAGTAATTGCAGAATAACTGCAGTGTACTGCAACTGTAACTGCAAACTGCAATGACACTGCAAAATTACTGTAGTAAAAAATGGACGCAGTACAGTGCCTTGCGAAAGTATTCGGCCCCCTTGAACTTTGCAACCTTTTGCCACATTTCAGGCTTCAAACATAAAGATATAAAACTGTATTTTTTTGTGAAGAATCAACAACAAGTGGGACACAATCATGAAGTGGAACGACATTTATTGGATATCTGCAACTTTTTTAACAAATCAAAAACTGAAAAATTGGGCGTGCAAAATTATTCAGCCCCTTTTACTTTCAGTGCAACAAACTCTCTCCAGAAGTTCAGTGAGGATCTCTGAATGATCCAATGTTGACCTAAATGACTAATGATGATAAATACAATCCACCTGTGTGTAATCAAGTCTCCGTATAAATGCACCTGCACTGTGACAGTCTCATAGGTCCGTTAAAAGTGCAGAGAGCATCATGAAGAACAAGGAACACACCAGGCAGGTCCGAGATACTGTTGTGAAGAAGTTTAAAGCCGGATTTGGATACAAAAAGATTTCCCAAGCTTTAAACATCCCAAGGAGCACTGTGCAAGCGATAATATTGAAATGGAAGGAGTATCAGACCACTGCAAATCTACCAAGACCTGGCCGTCCCTCTAAACTTTAAGCTCATACAAGGAGAAGACTGATCAGAGATGCAGCCAAGAGGCCCATGATCACTCTGGAAGAACTGCAGAGATCTACAGCTGAGGTGGGAGACTCTGGCCATAGGACAACAATCAGTCGTATATTGCACAAATCTGGCCTTTATGGAAGAGTGGCAAGAAGAAAGCCATTTCTTAAAGATATCCATAAAAAGTGTCGTTTAAAGTTTGCCACAAGCCACCTGGGAGACACACCAAACATGTGGAAGAAGGTGCTCTGGTCAGATGAAACCAAAATTGAACTTTTTGGCAACAATGCAAAACGTTATGTTTGGCGTAAAAGCAACACAGCTCATCACCCTGAACACACCATCCCCACTGTCAAACATGGTGGTGGCAGCATAATATAATAATATATGCCATTTAGCAGACGCTTTTATCCAAAGCGACTTACAGTCATGTGTGCATACATTCTACGTATGGGTGGTCCCGGGAATCGAACCCACTACCCTGGTGTTACAAGCGCCATGCTCTACCAACTGAGCTACAGAAGCATCATGGTTTGGGCCTGCTTTTCTTCAGCAGGGACAGGGAAGATGGTTAAAATTGATGGGAAGATGGATGGAGCCAAATGCAGGACCATTCTGGAAGAAAACCTGATGGAGTCTGCAAAAGACCTGAGACTGGGACGGAGATTTGTCTTCCAACAAGACAATGATCCAAAACATAAAGAAAAAATCTACAATGTAATGGTTCAAAAATAAACATATCCAGGTGTTAGAATGGCCAAGTCAAAGTCCAGACCTGAATCCAATCGAGAATCTGTGGAAAAAACTGAAAACTGCTGTTCACAAATGCTCTCCATCCAACCTCACTGAGCTCGAGCTGTTTTGCAAGGAGGAATGGGAAAAAATGTCAGTCTCTCGATGTGCAAAACTGATAGAGACATACCCCAAGCGACTTACAGCTGTAATCGCAGCAAAAGGTGGCGCTACAAAGTATTAACTTAAGGGGGCTGAATAATTTTGCAAGCCCAATTTTTCCGTTTTTGATTTGTTAAAAAAGTTTGAAATATCCAATAAATGTCGTTCCACTTCATGATTGTGTCCCACTTGTTGTTGATTCTTCACAAAAAAATACAGTTTTATATCTTTGTTTGAAGCCTGAAATGTGGCAAAAGGTCGCAAAGTTCAAGGGGGCTGAATACTTTCGCAAAGCACTGTATTTGCAACATACTGCAGTTATTGTACTGCAGTTAACCTGCACTCTGATTGCAATATTTTTTCAGAAGGGCAGTAATACAGTCACAGCAACAGCCTTAGTGGAATGGGATTTTTGGAGTAGAGGACAGCTTTTGGTAAAATAAAATCCTTGCCGGTCTCACTTCCATTCAAGGGGGCTATAGCAAAGTTTTTGCCTTTTGTCTTTAAATGTTGTGAAAGCAAGGAATGTAATCCCTTGCTAGAGTAAGTTAGCTGGCAGCATGTCTAGCTGGCTAAAAACATAGCAGGCTAGCTAACTTTTTTAGCTTCCCACATCCCCATGTGAAATAATCCGATTTATAATATAAAAATATGCCCTGGCAAATATTTGTACTTGGTGTAACCTAAACATTGTCCCAGTTTGACATGCTACATTTACATTTACATTTAAGTCATTTAGCAGACGCTCTTATCCAGAGCGACTTACAAATTGGTGCATTCACCTTATGACATCCAGTGGGACAGTCACTTAACAATAGTGCATCTAAAACTTAGGGGGGTGAGAGGGATTACTTATCCTATCCTAGGTATTCCTTAAAGAGGTGGGGTTTCAGGTGTCCGGAAGGTGGTGATTGACTCCGCTGTCCTGGCGTCGTGAGGGAGTTTGTTCCACCATTGGGGAGCCAGAGCAGCGAACAGTTTTGACTGGGCTGAGCGGGAACTGTACTTCCTCAGTGGTAGGGAGGCGAGCAGGCCAGAGGTGGATGAACGCAGTGCCCTTATTTGGGTGTAGGGCCTGATCAGAGCCTGGAGGTACTGAGGTGCCGTTCCCTCACAGCTCCGTAGGCAAGCACCATGGTCTTGTAGCGGATGCGAGCTTCAACTGGAAGCCAGTGGAGAGAGCGGAGGAGCGGGGTGACGTGAGAGAACTTGGGAAGATTGAACACTAGACGGGCTGCGGCGTTCTGGATGAGTTGTAGGGGTTTAATGGCACAGGCAGGGAGCCCAGCCAACAGCGAGTTGCAGTAATCCAGACGGGAGATGACAAGTGCCTGGATTAGGACCTGCGCCGCTTCCTGTGTGAGGCAAGGGTCGTACTCTGCGGATGTTGTAGAGCATGAACCTACAGGAACGGGCCACCGCCTTGATGTTAGTTGAGAACGACAGGGTGTTGTCCAGGATCACGCCAAGGTTCTTAGCGCTCTGGGAGGAGGACACAATGGAGTTGTCAACCGTGATGGCGAGATCATGGAACGGGCAGTCCTTCCCGGGAGGAAGAGCAGCTCCGTCTTGCCGAAGTTCAGCTTGAGGTGGTGATCCGTCATCCACACTGATATGTCTGCCAGACATGCAGAGATGCGATTCGCCACCTGGTCATCAGAAGGGGGAAAGGAGAAGATTAATTGTGTGTCGTCTGCATAGCAATGATAGGAGAGACCATGTGAGGTTATGACAGAGCCAAGTGACTTGGTGTATAGCGAGAATAGGAGAGGGCCTAGAACAGAGCCCTGGGGGACACCAGTGGTGAGAGCGCATGGTGAGGAGACAGATTCTCGCCACGCCACCTGGTAGGAGCGACCTGTCAGGTAGGACGCAATCCAAGCGTGGGCCACGCCGGAGATGCCCAACTCGGAGAGGGTGGAGAGGAGGATCTGATGGTTCACAGTATCGAAGGCAGCCGATAGGTCTAGAAGGATGAGAGCAGAGGAGAGAGAGTTAGCTTTAGCGGTGCGGAGCGCCTCCGTGATTCTCAGTTGAATGACTAGTCTTGAAACCTGACTGATTTGGATCAAGAAGGTCATTCTGAGAGAGATAAGAGCTGAAATAAGAGTTTTGGAGAGAAAAGAAAGAAGGGATACTGGTCTGTAGTTGTTGACATCGGAGGGATCGAGTGTAGGTTTTTTCAGAAGGGGTGCAACTCTCGCTCTCTTGAAGACGGAAGGGACGTAGCCAGCGGTCAGGGATAAGTTGATGAGCGAGGTGAGGTAAGGGAGAAGGTCTCCGGAAATGGTCTGGAGAAGAGAGGAGGGGATAGGGTCAAGCGGGCAGGTTGTTGGGCGGCCGGCCGTCACAAGACGCGAGATTTCATCTGGAGAGAGAGGGGAGAAAGAGGTCAGAGCACAGGGTAGGGCAGTGTGAGCAGAACCAGCGGTGTCGTTTGACTTAGCAAACGAGGATCGGATGTCGTCGACCTTCTTTTCAAAATGGTTGACGAAGTCATCTGCAGAGAGGGAGGAGGGGGAGGGGGAGGAGGATTCAGGAGGGAGGAGAAGGTGGCAAAGAGCTTCCTAGGGTTAGAGGCAGATGCTTGGAATTTAGAGTGGTAGAAAGTGGCTTTAGCAGCAGAGACAGAGGAGGAAAATGTAGAGAGGAGGGAGTGAAAGGATGCCAGGTCCGCAGGGAGGCGAGTTTTCCTCCATTTCCGCTCGGCTGCCCGGAGCCCTGTTCTGTGAGCTCGCAATGAGTCGTCAAGCCACGGAGCGGGAGGGGAGGACCGAGCCGGCCTGGAAGATAGGGGACATAGAGAGTCAAAGGATGCAGAAAGGGAGGAGAGGAGGGTTGAGGAGGCAGAATCAGGAGATAGGTTGGAGAAGGTTTGAGCAGAGGGAAGAGATGATAGGATGGAAGAGGAGAGAGTAGCGGGGGAGAGAGAGCGAAGGTTGAGACAATGCGATACCATCCGAGTAGGGGCAGTGTGGGAAGTGTTGGATGAGAGCGAGAGGGAAAAGGATACAAGGTAGTGGTCGGAGACTTGGAGGGGAGTTGCAATAGGTTAGTGGAAAAACAGCATCTAGTAAAGATGAGGTCGAGCGTATTGCCTGCCTTGTGAGTAGGGGGAAGGTGAGAGGGTGAGGTCAAAAGAGGAGAGGAGTGGAAAGAAGGAGGCAGAGAGGAATGAGTCAAAGGTAGATGTGGGGAGGTTAAAGTCGCCCAGAACTGTGAGAGGTGAGCCGTCCTCAGGAAAGGAGCTTATCAAGGCATCAAGCTCATTGATGAACTCTCCGAGGGGACCTGGAGGGCGATAAATGATAAGGATGTTAAGCTTGAAAGGGCTGGTAACTGTGACAGCATGAAATTCAAAGGAGGCGATAGACAGATGGGTAAGGGAGAAAGAGAAATGACCACTTGGGAGAGATAAGGATCCCGATGCCACCACCCCGCTGACCAGAAGCTCTCGGGGTGTGCCACGTGGGCGGACGAAGAGAGAGCAGTAGGAGTAGCAGTGTTATCTGTGGTGATCCATGTTTCTGTCAGTGCCAAGAAGTCGAGGGACTGGAGGGAGGCATAGGCTGAGATGAACTCTGCCTTGTTGGCTGCAGATCGGCAGTTCCAGAGGCTACCGGAGACCTGGAACTCCACGTGGGTCGTGCGCGCTGGGACCACCAGATTAGGGTGGCAGCGGCCACGCGGTGTGGAGCGTTTGTATGGTCTGTGCAGAGAGGAGAGAACAGGGATAGACAGACACATAGTTGACAGGCTACAGAAGAGGCTACGCTAATGCAAGGAGATTGGAATGACAAGTGGACTACACGTCTCAAATGTTCAGAAAGTTAAGCTTACGTAGCAAGAATCTTATTGACTAAAATGATTAAAATGATACAGTACTGCTGAAGTAGGCTAGCTGGCAGTGGCTGCGTTGTTGACTTTGTAGGCTAGCTGGCAGTGGCTGCGTTGTTGACACTACACTAATCAAGTTGTTCCGTTGAGTGTAATAGTTT
Source organism: Oncorhynchus gorbuscha (assembly GCF_021184085.1). Classification (NCBI taxonomy): domain Eukaryota; kingdom Metazoa; phylum Chordata; class Actinopteri; order Salmoniformes; family Salmonidae; genus Oncorhynchus; species Oncorhynchus gorbuscha. Next base: position 55,769,362 of record NC_060174.1, on the reverse strand, counting down.
CTACAGTGCTGCTATTCGGGGCTAGCTGGCTAGCTAGCAGTGTTGATTACGTTACAAAAGAACGACAACAATTATCTTTGATACACAGACGGCTATGTAGCTAGCTATGTAGCTAGCTATCAAACAAATCAAACCGTTGTGCTGTAATGAAATGAAATGAAAAATGTGATACTACCTGTGGAGCGAAAATGCGACCGGGTTGTTGAGTGCGGAAGTTCTATTCAGTAGACGTTGGCTAGCTGTTGGCTAGCTAGCAGTGTCTCCTACGTTAAGGACGACAAATAGCTGGCTAGCTAACCTCAGTAAATTAAGATAATCACTCTAAGACTACACGCTCTAAACTACACAATTATCTTGGATACGAAGACAGCAAAGACAACTATGTAGCTAGCTAACACTACACTAATCAAGTCGTTCAGTTGAGTGTAATAGTTTCTACAGTGCTGCAATGCTACTTGTGTATTCATTCCCTTATCATTTAAAAATAGAACGTCATCATGTTTTGTTCTGGGAGAAAAAGCACATGGCTAGCTAGTTAGCTACAGCAGGTTCTACGATTTCACAATAGCCTGTAATCACTAGTTATTACTTCGAAACAAAATACCTTTTTGAGTGGATAATTTTTTTGTTTACTGTTTGAACAGTCGCTGAAATTATATTTGGTTATCAATGAAAAATAGTCTACTTTGATGAATAGCCTATAAGTTAAGGTCAAGGAACCAAGCGAGAACACTGCCCTTACGACTGCGGAAGGAATGATATGGCGTGTCTCAATTTCCATGTAGTAAAAATAATGTTGAATGCCGGAGCATATTACAAGGAGGCGCCCCTTTTGCGACGAAAAAGGACATGGCAACACTCAGAATCTTTCGTCTGCGTAGAGCTTGTAGTACATTTTAGTGCACTAACTCCGCTCTCTGTGCTTCTCCTACTCTTCCACCCTCAACTCAACACCCTCCCCTTTTCACATAAGCCAACGAGGACCCCCTGTCAAAGGTATGTCGGACAGACGGTTTATTTGTTTGTTTCCTTCCCACTTTTTGTTTTTTCGTCTGTCTCATTTCACCCAGGTTGCCCTCCCAAATACAGCAGCGATCCGAAGCTGGGCAGCCACACCCCGACCTCCCCCTCCAGCTGTCTCACTGCCTCCCGGCACCCGAGTGGCCCAACACAGGGGGGAGCTTCCCCTTCCATGTCCATCCCCACCACACTCTCCCCCTGCCCAGCCCCAGCTCTGGGGATGTAAGTAGCAGCTGGAGAGAGCACAGCAGCCTGGACTTTCTGGGGCTCTATCCTAACATACTGACTTCACCTACTCTTGCCCCTCCCTTTTTATATTGGTGGTATTGTCCACAGGCTGTTACAAATACTTTAGTGGAGTTGAAATGTCCCAGTACCTCATGTCTAAAGACCTAGACAAGTACAGACATGTTTTTATTGATTTATTCCCTACTGTCTGAACCTTCATTTTTGATGCAATCTTACAAAGTGAACAGTACTCCTCGCCTCAAATTCAGTACTCCCCCTACTCTCAAAAAGGAACAAGTGATACAGCCTGAGTGAAATTGTTACATTTCCTACATTATTTTTAAGTAGGATCAGTTAGATTAGATCTTTTAAATGCCATTAAAACATACTGCAGTATTAAAGTAGTTTATTACATACTTTAAACTATATTTTTCAAATAGGAAATGCAGAATGGTATTCACAATGGCTTTTAGAATGAGCTTTTCCATTTCAGTGTTGGAATTACACACATTATTTATTTAAGTGTTACCTTTTAAAAGAACACAGAAACCGTAATATGATTGGATGATCCTCAAATCAACACACGGCCCCTCTGCCCTGCCTCTGCACACGTGATTGGTCAGGCCTAGACAGGCAGAGAAACTGATTGGTGCAATTCATCCTGACAGGGAGACATCCATGAGGATTTCTGCACTGTGTGCAGACGCAGTGGCCAGTTGCTCATGTGTGACACATGCTCACGTGTCTATCACCTGGACTGCCTGGACCCACCCCTGAAAACCATTCCTAAAGGCATGTGGATCTGTCCCAAATGTCAAGAGCAGGTAAACGCAGCACCCACAATCGAGGGGCTTGGCCCAGCAGTCCAGTGGTTCAGCAGTATAGATCTGAGAATTTGGCTACTCTTTCAAAGTGGATAATCTATTGACATTGGCAGAGACATAGTTTTCCCCTCAGGCTTTCATCAGCTAGTCCTTATTTCTAGGCGAAAACATTACGACGAAATGACTGTTCCTTCCTTTGAAAGCTTCAACATGATTCAGTATTGTTTTAAGTAATTCTGTCCCATTCATTTTGTTAGTGGAGGATGGCATCTTACACTCCCATCTGATTCATTTTGTTTGTTCTTTGTGACATCTCCAAAGGATGACCACAGCATTGTTCTCTTCCACGTCTAGGTAATGTCATGACTTTTCAATCACAATACAACAAAGCTGTGCTCTTCTCTCCAGATTTTGAAAAAAGAAGATTCAATTCAATGGCCAGGAACATTGGCTATTGTTCATTCCTATATCGCCTATAAAGAAGGTAGGAATAGCACACTAAAGACCTTGTGCCTTGACAAACATCAAATGTGTGGCTCCGTTTCAGTCAGATTTTTTTTTAAAGTCTCACCGTTGTCTGTGTGTTGTTTCTGTTTCCTAAAAGCTAAAGAGGAGGAGAAACAAAAACTAATGAAGTGGAGTGCTGAACTGAAACTGGAGCGAGAACAGTTGGAACAAGGGGTCAAACAACTCAGTAACTCCATAACGGTAAGCTCCATAGTAACCGCAAAACACCTTCATAAGCGAGTTGTTTTCAGATGGATGTACTGAAATAGATGGAAGTATTTGAGATCTTGAATAATAGTGTGGCTTAGGTAATTTACGCAACTACCCTTATTGCTTACCAGGCGTTGATGCTCTCTTAGCTTATATCCAGGCTTTTATCACAACCGGCTTTGATTGGGAGTCCCATAGGGCGGCACACAATTGGCCCAGCGTCGTCTGGGTTTGGCCGGTGTAGACCGTCATTGTAAATAAGAATTTGTTCTTAACTGACATGCCTAGTTAAATACATTTTAAAAATATCATAGAAACGCATCCAAAGATACATTTGCACACTGATAACAAAGCTAGTTACATAGCAAAATGCTTGCTAATCGGATAAAGTCTTAGTTTGCGGTTACCTTGTTATACTAATACTTTAGCTCATTTATAAAAACGATACATTTATAAAAACATCACTGGTAGTGCTATAATTAGAGAGAGTTCAAAAAGAGATGGAGACATCTAGCTTGCTATCTGGCCTGTTAGGAAGCAAATGTGGATCTGTCAGGAACCAGCATAATAAATGTAGTTTAGCAGACTCTTTTATCCAAAGCGACTTAGTCATGCGTGCATACATTTTACGTGGGTTCACTGGGAATCGAACATATAGCTTAGACTAGTTCCTGGGAGTCTTAACCTGACTGAAACCAAATGGAGACATTTGACACCAGATGAGGTGCAGTGATGTAAAATATGAAAAATAACAGTCTAAATATAGAGCCTTGTGGGACTCCACAAGCCATTATTGTATTTTGAAACTGTTCTTTTAAAAGGTAGACTCGGTGAAATAACTTTGCCATGAGCAGTACCGCAGATATTTCGATAAGCGAGATGCAAGACTTTGCTCTCACACAGTCACAGTATCTGTGTATGTGCACAGGTTCGCTTCACGCTGTTACTGCGTGGTAGCCACGGGACCAAAACAGTGGAGAAGTTGAACCTCGCGCTTCAACGCTCTTAGTTGTTGCGAAAATTTACCCAATATGCTGATTACTTTCTGCATCTGTCATATCACTGAGTCTACCTTTAAGTCACTTCATTTATTGGATTAATTTAAGTGACTTAATTTATTATGTCCATTATTCTGAAATGCCCAACCCTGTTTCCTCCCCTCTAAATAGGAATGCATGGAGACCAAAAACACCATCATGTCTCGACAGAACGAAATGCAAGTTTCGTTGGAGAAGGTCAAACACTTGGTCCGCCTCATTCAGGCTTTCCATTTCAGTCAAACCGTGGAGACATTAGACATCAGGGCCAAGGATGCAATTGTCCCAGCTGAAAATGCAGTAGACGCCATCAACACCCATGCTGTAGCAGAAGTCCATATCCAGTCTGTGGATGGGGTAAAGGCCGAGGTCACAGCACTGAACAGCACCAATGTTGAAGCCGGGACGAGGGTTGTTGTAGCTGATGTTGCCACAGACAAGGTAGCAGGAGTCAGTGCTGAGACTGCTGTTAACATCTGCGTTGAGCCTGCTGCCGAGGTCTACACTGAGACTGCAGTGGGCAGCAGTGTTGAACCTGTGGCTGAGTTTAATAACGCTGAGGAAGTGACGGAAGCCACTGCAGTAGTCGGTGCAGTGAACTTTACAGTGGCCACAAACAATGCTACCACTGACCTTGTGTGCACTGACATGAGCATGGATGGGAGCTGTACTAACAACACTAACACCATAACTGAGAATAAGGTCACCACCACGAGCAGCACAGAGGAGGTGATAGAAGAGGACCAGGAAGAGAACACAAACATTGACAACAGCAGCACCAACAACAGCAAAACCTCAGAACCTTCCCAGCAATCTTTGCAAGCTCTTCTCGACAGTTTGGACAATAAAGACTAACACTCCATCTCTTGGATTGAAAACCCCCAACATAAAAATTGAAGACTTTAGCTTTCACTTTTGAAAGGTAACTGAAATTGCCAATCTATATACATACTTGATTCCAATGTATATTCAGACTGTGTAAATAGTAGATCTACAGCCCAAGTCTGAGATTGCTATTGGATGCTGTAGGTTATTATACCACAAACATGGGTGAAAGGGTGGCTTGTGTACCAGTGTCATGCCAATTTAAGGATAGAAAAGAACAGTAGTAATGGTAAAAGTAAGATAATTTATAACATCACACCAGTGTGTGCCTGCAACAGTTCCCCTCAGAACTCTCATAGGGGTTTGTATCTTAGATTATCTTCGGTTCCTGGGGATGCAGGTTAGAGATGTCTAAAGACTGCGTGCTGAACAGAGACCATGTTTCTACGGCATTAACTGAGAACAAAATGAAACCAAAAGATAAGCGAAAAAGCTGAGGGACAGGGCTTTGAAAAAGTGTCAGTATTTGTTAACAGTGGGGAAACATTGAGGTGTTTGATCGTCATTGAAAATCAAATAGGTAAAACAGGAGAGCCTTCAGTTATCCCAATACCTTCCTCCCCTTTCCCCATTCTCACTCTTACATGACCGATAACTATGGACCCATTTACACAAAACCTCAGGCAAAAAAAGAAGAAAGTAAAGCAGCATCCACGTGCTTTGGAAGTATGAGGCAAACTGCTTATAGAGCTGGCTGGTTAGGGCCTTGCTGAGGAAGACCCAGGTAACAAAGATGGTCATCTCAAGATAGAGTGGAGTCAGATCACGGTATCATGGTATCTTAATGTTTTAAAATGGTGTAGATCCAGTGCAGTAATTGAGTTAAATTTGTGAGTCAGTGTCAACTGTGAGCATTAAATGTGAAATTGCAATATTATTGCATTGTCAAAAACAAACACGCAAAAATATATCTGCAGTGTGTTTCTTTTATAGGATAAGATATTCATTCAGGTCTTCCTAGTCTTCAAAAGTAAGCGCATTTCTGTTGCATAAAACAGTTGTTTGTTAATAAATGTTTCATAACTGGCATAGTTTATGCATTTAATTATCTTTTAATAGAGGTGACCTTCGCATATTATGAAATGTACGTTTTTGTTTAGTTCTGAACTGCCAAAATGCTGTTGTATCCAACTATAGCAGGGACATGTCCACTAACTGTATGGAAAGATAAAGAACGAAATGTATTATTCAATACCATCTGGGGAATTGGCAACCCCAGGTAAATAAGTGCTTATTCAACAATCTCATCAAAATATCTTTATTTTCTGGAAACTGGAGGGTTTGTTGTTTCAGTCCATTTTGGTGATTAAAGCACAAGCTTGCTGTATAACAAATAAGTGCTGAAAAGCTTTTTTGTATGGAACAAAACAGATTATGCATTTTGTTTGTTGTCATGTAATTTAGTCCCAACAAAATATTTTTGTATGACGCAACTGATCTTTGAGAGTGAGTCTTAGGCCTTGTCCAGGAGAAATGTTCCCTCTCTTCTACCGCTGGAACATGCTTGGATAAGAGATTTGACCAACAACTCTATCCCCAAAAACTCAATAGATTTGCGCTTCCTCTGGTATTTTTTTTTGTAATGCTCCATCAACATAAAGTCAGCAAAAAAAGAAACGTCCTCTCACTGTCAACTGCGTTTATTTCCAGCAAACTTAACATGTGTAAATATTTGTATGAACATGACAAGATTCAACAACTGAGACATAAACTGCACAAGTTCCAAACCCACCACTGTGTGCGGCCAAAGAGCTATTATTTTCATGTCTTTACCCAGTACCAGGACATTTTAGCCAAAACCTGGTTGCCTCTGCCAGGAGGTTGAAACTTGGCCGCAAGTGGATCTTTCAGCAAGACAATAACCCCAAGCACACTCCTGAATTTATTGACCACAAAATCAACATTTTGAAATGGCCATCTCAGTTTCCGGACTTGAATCCCATTGAAAACCTGTATATGAATTGACGAGAGCAGTCCATAAGCGCAGTCAAAGGATATCAAGGATCTGGAAGGATACTGTATGGGAGAATGGTCTTAATATCCCTCCCAATGTGTTCTCCAACTAATAAAACATTGTAGAAAAAAGGCTCTGTGCCGTTCTCCTAACAAGATGAGGTATTGAAAACAGGGGTGTCAATATTTTGATCGCTACCTTTGAGGGAAAAAAATATTACTTGTTAAACAAAATCTCTGTCACTGAGCAATTTGTATTCGTATGAAATAATGTAATTTCCTTAATTTTTTGAGCATACAATATAGCTCAGTATTTGAATTATTTATTTTATACAGTCATTTTTGCTCATCTTTATCAAGGGTGTCAATAATTTCAGACCCCACTGTTCATCATGTTTACTTCAATCCATGACCAATTGACATATCTTTGGAGAATTTTTGCTGTTGAAATAACAGGGACTTGAAATCATTTAACAAATATATGACAATTCAAGGGACGCCGTCTTCTTAACATTGCAATTTTTTTTTATAGTTAGCTATATAATAAATAGCATCTATATTTTCTCCTCTCTAAGTTGTTATAGAGATTCATTTTTTTCTATTTATTTTATTTTAACCCATCTTAATGTCCAAGGAAAAGGGATAGTTTGACAAAGATATGCAATCAACTGCAATGGCTATACTGTCTTGTACTTCCTCATATATTGAATGAAAGGGGTTCTTTGCCTTGTGAGTCTTACACGGTACTCGTAAGGACATATCTACATCAAGACCGTACAAAATTGATGTCCTGGGTGTCCCATGTTTTTCATACTGTGTCCCTTGAATACAACAAAATATTCAGACATTGTCTGTAAAGCCTGAACGTATGTTACAGAGCAACTTGATCTTTCCCCTTTTTAGGTACCTCGAGTGCCTTTCTTCCAACAGCATATTTTGTCTCTTGACTTGCACTGTGACTTGTATTATTACCTTACTACACAAACACACTGGTCTATTTCTTGTCCTATGTTATTCCCATGTGATTTTATATCCACCCACAAAACTCAAGAATCTTCAGCAAATATATGTATCTGAAATATAGAGCACAATTGAATCAGCATATGGAAAATAACTTTGGGCTTTAAGTTAAGTACGTGGAGTTGACTTTGTTTCAGGCTATTGGATATGTTTGTTTTTTCTACAAGTAGTCTGTATAGCAGCTGCCTTAAATTTATTTTTGTAATGTATTTTTTGTCCTTAAAAGGTCAATTCAATTGATTTTGAATTATCTGTATTGGGGAACACCTGTAAAATGAATGGGCAAATCTCTGTGGTTTCTGCATAGATGTACACCACTTAGTAGTTTGTTCAAATGTCACAGGAACTGGTAGGATATTTGTGAAGGATTATTCAAAAACTCTTAAACAGGTGTGACTTTTAGAATGTTTTTTTTTGTGATGCACTTTTGGTTGAATATGTGATGTGTGTATATAATATGAAATAGAAATCTGGATAATATCCTTTTACCCTGAATTTACCTCTCTATTGTTGAGATTCTACATAGGCATGTTGTGGTAGTCTAGTCTCCTCAGCATTAAAACTCAGCCAGGACAGCGCCAGTGATAATTATTTGTCCCCTACTTGTGCACCTTTTTTATTTTCTCACCCACTCTTTTGTCTCTGTCTTGCCGTAAGCTTGATAATATCAGGTCATATGAATTGAGCCTTGGCCTGTGTGCGTTTGAACAAATGAAACAGCACCCTGATTCTTGAAGGTCTAGTGCAGTCAAAAATGTGATTTTCCTGTGTTTTATCAATATTTCCAGTATGATGTTGGAATAATACTATGAAAATGATAGTGACATTTTAGTGTAAGAGCTGTTTGAAAAGACAGCCTGAAATTTCATCCTGCCTGGTGACATCACTAGGCGGTAAAGTTAATAGACAAAAAGGAAGTTTCAAACCTCTGCCAATAATAGCTAGTTTTCCCTGTCCGACTCAGACCACTCCCAGACAGTCCTACCAAAAGTCTTGCATGAGAAATTGCTCTTTGCTAAGAAACTATTTTATTTATTGCTGAGCATTTTAATTGAAAACAATCACAGTAAGGTACTTAATTGTTACCTTGAAATGATTTGATATTGAGACAACTGCTGCATTGGACTTTTTTTATTAAGGGCAAATCAGCAGTTGAAACAATAACAAACCGTTTTCCAGCCACTGTTTTGGTAAAAATCCGAGGGATGGAGCTGGAAAAAGTAACCACTCTAAAATGAATAGACAGAGCTATGGATGCCAGGACTGACCATCCATGATATCAAAATTGTAGTTTTAATGTTTTGAGGCTTTACAGTGTTTATTTCACTTTGTTTACAAACATTGGAGTAAAATAAGTTTATTTTGGGTTCTGATGGGGAACGACAGTTGAACTAAGCTCATGAGGCATTTACTTTCTAAGTTATATTCTTCAAGAATCAACGGGTACATATCATTAATTTATAAGTAAAAAAATGGATGTAGCAACTTCTGATTGCCCATTTAAACCCCCTTAGCAGCAGCTTTCCAATCATTCCAACAGAAATTATGCCATCTTATGCAAGTTTTTTTTATACAAATGTTTGTCAAACTTTTTTAATACACATTACCTTCGGTTTTTATGTGAAATTAGTCACTTTTCTTTTTCCATTCTGGCAACATGATTCCATAACTATAGTATACAGTGGATGGATGTCTCAGTATAAGAAAATTGAAGCTTTTCTTACACATAAACACCATTTTGTATGGCATCTCTGGCAAAAATGTTATTGCTTAAATATAAGGCCCAGGGGGGTGTGCTATATGGCCAATATACCACGTCTAAGGACCATTCTTATTCATGACACAACGCAGAGTGTCTGGATATACAGCAATTAGCCGTGGTATATTGGCCATATACCATAAACCCCTGAGGTAACTTATTGCTATAACAGTTGAAGTCGGAAGTTTACATACACTTAGGTTGGAGTCATTAAAACTCGTTTTTCAACCACTCCACAAATTTCTTGTTCACAAAATATAGTTTTGGCAAGTCGGTTAGGACATCTACTTTGTGCGTGACACAAGTCATTTTTCCAACAATTGTTTACAGACAGATTATTTCACGTATCATTCACTGTATCACAATTCCAGTGGGTCAGAAGTTTACATACACTAAGTTGACTGTGGCTTTAAACAGCTTGGAAAATTCTAGAAAATTATGTCATGGCTTTAGAAGCTTCTGATGGATGTATTTCATGGCCTACCTTTCAACTCAGTGCCTCTCTGCTTGACATTATGGGAAAATCAAAAGAAATCAGCCAAGACCTCAGAACCAAATTGTACACCTCCACAAGTCTGGTTCATGCTTGGGAGAATTGCCAAACGCCTGGAGGTACCATGTTCATCTGTACAAACAATAGAATGCAAGTATAAACACCATGGGACCATGCAGCCATCACACCGCTCTGTAAGGAGATGTGTTCTGTCTCCTAGAGTTGAACGTACTTTGGTGTACGAAAAGTGCAAATCAATCCCAGAACAACAGCAAAGGACCTTGTGAACATGCTGGGGGAAACGGGTACAAAAGTATCTATATCCACAGTAAAACGAGTCCTGTATCGACATTCCGCTCAGCAAGGAAGAAGCCACTGCTCCAAAACCGCCATGAAAAAGCCAGACTACAGTTTGCAACTGCACATGGGGACAAAGATTGTACTTTTTGGAGAAATGTCCTCTGGTCTGATGAAACAAAAATGAAACTGTTTGGCCATAATGACCATCATTATGTTTGGAGGGAAAAGGGGGTGGCTTACAAGCCGAAAAACACCATTCCAACTGTGAAGCACTGGGGTGGCAGCACCATGTTGTGGGGGTGCTTTTGTTGCAGGAGGGACTGGTGGACTTCACAAAATAGATGGAATCATGAGGGAGGAAAATTATGTGGATATATTGAAGCAACATCTTAAGAAATTAGTCAGGAAGTTAAAGCTTGGTCACAAATGGGTCTTCCAAATGGACAATGACCCCAAGCATACTTCCAAAGTTGTGGTAAAATGGCTTAAGGACAACAAAGTCAAGGTAGTGGAGTGGCCATCACAAAGCCATGACCTTAATCCATAGAAGTTATGTGGGCAGAACTGAAAAAGTGTGTGTGAGCAAGGTGGCCTACAAACCTGACTCAGTTACACCAGCTCTGTCAGGAGGAATGAGGCAAAATTCACCCAAGTTATTGTGGGAAGCTTGTGGAAGGCTACCCAAAACATTTGACCCAAGCTAAACAATTTAAACGCAATGCTACCAAAAACTAATTGAGTGTAATGTACACTTCTGACCCACTGGGAATGTGATAAAAGTTTAAATAAATCATTCATCAGAGATTCTACAGATTGGTGTCTTTTTAAATGGCCCAATGTATACATAAAGGAGATAAGTCTCATCAGTTTTCTCAGACCAGCTAAGATTAGTCTCTCCACTTAATTCTCATCCCATAAAATAATTGGCAACTTTCAATTGGATCAAATGAAGAAAGTGTAGAACACTCTTGTAATCCTATTGTTTGTCACTGTGAGAACCTTGCAGAAAGAAGGGAGCATTCTAGAATGGTAGCCTCTCTTCTCTTTACTGATCAGTGTGCACCTTGTCAGGTTGTGTGTTTTGTTAGCTTCTACTGTAAGGATATTGAGATCTTGGATTTGCAATTATGGTTGAATATCCTCTGTGAGGCGTCTCACAATGGAGTCTGATGAATGACAGGAATTGTGAAACTGAGTTGAAATGTATTTGGCTAAGGTGTATGTAAACTTCCTACTTCAACTGTATAAACTGGTAACCAACGTAATTAGAACAGTAAAAAATACATGTTTTGTCATACCTGTGGTATACAGTCTGATATACTATGGCTTTCAGACAATCAGCATTCAGGGCTCAAACCACCCAGTTCATAATTGGAATTATCTAATGGCAGAGGATTTTAATGCCGTGAACTATGAAGTCTCTGTGCAATTGGACCATTCTTTTGATTCAATTTCTGCCTTCCCTAATGCACCATGCCTAATGTTATTGTTACTTTGGGACAGTGAGTGCAAAATTCAGTACACTGTCCTGTAAAAAAATCTATAAATATAAATAATAATTAACACATTAATTTAAAGTACTAAGCTCTAAAACCAATATACCAAAAGCAAATGTGCATTTATATTTGGAAGCCCTTATGCATTTAATAAATATCAGCCTCAAAAACGGCTCATTTCTGCTTCAGTACAATGTATAAGTTCACAGGTGTGAAAGAAAAAGAAGTTGGCAGCTGAGACTCACTCAGATGTATGTTATTGGGCTTGTGGGTTTTACAGTGGAAGTAGTATATTTTATGCATAACAATGGTATTTCCAGTTCATTCTAGAGTAGCTCATTCTAGAGTAGCTCACTTATACATTCTCACCAGTGCATTATATATTCTTTTTAATATAGTCTAGATTTTTTTGTTCGTATGGTATATCAAATCATGATTGTGGCCTTCTAGTATTGTTGATGCATTTCATCATCCATAATACTTATAATTCATATGTTCATTCCCTATTGTTGTAAATTAAATTGGAGGAGTTTCTTCTTTAAGAATGCGAAAAAGTATAATAAAAAAACTACATTTGGTGAAAGATGATGCATTGTAGCGATACGAATAAAAGGTTCACCTGGTGTGCTGAATTGTGTAAATTGTTAATTACACAAAACGAAATATTTGTAAAATGTTTGTATTTTTCATCATTTTAAAAGGAGTTTTTATTTTTTTGACATCTCTTCTGTTACAGATCTCTCATTTGTTTGTTCACCTGACATTGTGAGTGATCCGGTGTGTTTCTTACCTCTCTCCTGTATTGAGCCTCTTCTTTGATTAGTTATTTGTATGCATTGTTTAGAAAATACTATAGGGAATATGGGAAGAAGTTGATATTAGGAAAATTTGATCAATTTTGTATTTATTTATTTTATCATTTTGTTAATAAATTGTCAAAAGTAACCTGCCTTGTCATTGAAGTGTGTTTGGTGGGAGGGGGAGTAGTCAAAATAATATTTTCTTTAGAATTACATTTAAATTTTGTTCTATCATTTAACTATTTACTTTTAACTAAATAGTTTAAATATAACTTGAATTTACTTTCACGCTTATATTATGCCATTGTCCATGATAACTGATGAGGTCTGTTGATTGTGTACCATTTTCAAATGATTTCAGCCATAAATTGATTTCAGCAATATTTTTGGAGGACATACTTGATTGAGGACAGTTTCTCAATGTACCCTGCCTAAATGTAAAAACTTTTTTGTTTTTCTGCATTCTGTCTCAAGGTAGTTTCTCTCACGCCCACACAGCACATCTAGTAATGCGCGTTGTACGAAAGGTGACAATTTAACTCACATTTTTGTACGGCGTCTTTTATCTCTGAACTAAAGTAACTTTCTTCAGTTTTTCATGTCATTTCCTGGAATAAAAATATGGTCAAAGCCGAGAGATTCGGCTGGCTCATTATAATTACTTCTAATAGGAACAACTTTGCATTTCCGTGGACGAGTGAAATCAGAGTGGCGGTGCGTCAACGACATGGATCACGGAGTCTTGGGTCGGTAGACCCTCTGGAGCCCTGCAGATTCTATAGGTGGGGAGTCGTATTACTAGCCAATGAAAATGGCTTCCGAAAGCGTTAGGCAAATTGCCAATTGCCTACAAACGAGAATCTAGGAAATATCTGGAAATAGCGCAGTGCACGACATATCTGGAATCTATCACATAGTATGACTATGCTGCTGTGCTTTTCCTTGTTGTTGTGTAGGAACAGCAAACTTCGTGCGCATGTGCATTTCACCCTAGTGCGCATGTGCATTTCCTGTTAGTTGTAGTAACGTAACACTGTCGTAATACATTACTGCTTAGTAACAGCATAGTAACTAATATAAACAGATATAGATCCCAGATACTACAGCCCTCAACAACAATTGATTGGACAGGGGTTTCTCGCGGTCACTTCGAACGTCTGATGTCCAGAGATTGCCTTCTTTGTTACATTGTAACGTCTCAGAATGCAAACCCTGCATGAGACATAAATAGTCCAAATATTTTCATTTAGAGGATTTCAGATTATTTTCAAAGGTGCCCTTTGTATCTGTGCAACTGGTCATAATAACCAGACTACTTTGTGTTGTAGATCACCTAGTTTTTCTGTGTTATTTGCAGATTAATGATGTGGGACTGAACTTGCAAACAGTAGGCCCACTCCCCTCCTGTCCGCAGTGGCAGCATCATCTGCCTATCAAACCAAGCCTTCCTCAGAAGCCGGGCCCAACAGCAGCCCCAGGTAGACTGATGCTGTGCGATTCCAGTGTTGTGGACACTACATTTGCATGCAAAATCACAACTTTAATATCTCACAAAATGGACAAACAAAATATAAATGAAACTTTGGATATATGTGTCCCCCTTGGAATTACAAGAAAGTGGACTTATACATGCTAGCATGTTGTAGAAATAAAGTAAATAAGAATCATTATGGATGTTACATGAACAAACTTTTTGGGATAGCTATTTGGAAGGACTTGGAAGGAAGGGCTTGGCTGAACACCAAAATGATCATTTTGAAAACATGGTAATGTCCATGATTACTTTAGAGAGAAAAAATAACCTTTATAGTTGCTACAACCTCCGTTATGGATGTTACAGAGTCTGAAATAGACATTCAAATCATTATAAAAATCTATCAAAACACATTTGTTATCATTTGTAATGTTTTTACAAGGTCAGCAGAAGGCATAATACTTCAGGATTGCATAATTATAGGTCGCCTGAATAGTATACAAGGCCAGTCACCACACCCTTACATTTTAAAAATTCCCTTCACTTTAATATTCACTACCGTTCAAAAGTTTGAGGTCACTTAGAAATATCCTTGTTTTTGAAAGAAAAGCCTTTTTTCCATTAAAATAACATCAAATTGGTCAGAAATACAGTGTAGACATTGTTAATGTTGTAAATGACTATTGTAGCTGGAAACGGCAGATTTTTTTTATGGAATATCTACATAGGCGTACAGAGGCCCATTATCAGCAACCATCACTCCTGTGTTCCAATGGCACGTGTTTAGCTAAAGTTTATAATTGTAAAAGTCTAAATGATCATTAAAAAAACATTTTTGCAATTATGTTAGCACAGCTTAAAACTGTTGTCCTGATTTAAAGAAGCAATAAAACTGGCCTTTAGACTAGTTGAGTATCTGAAGCATCAGCATTTGTGGGTTCGATTACAGGCTCAAAATGGCCAAAAAACAAAGACTTTTCTTCTGAAACTCATTAGTCTATTCTTGTTCTGAGAAATGAAGGCTATTCCATGCGAGATATTGCCAAGAAGCTGAATATTTCTAATGTTGTGTACTACTCCCTTCACAGAACAGAGCAAACAGGCTGTAACCTGAATAGAAAGAGGAGTGGGAGGCCCCGGTGCACAGCTGAGCAAGAGGACAAGTATATTAGTGTCTAGTTTGAGAAACAGAAGCCTCACAAGTCCTCAACTGGCAGCTTCATTAAATAGTACCCGCAAAACACCAGTCTCAATGTAACAGCAAAGAGGCGTCTCCGGGATGCTGGCCTTCTATGAAGCGTTGCAAAGAAAAGCCATATCTCAGACTAGCCAATGAAAAGATTAAAATGAGCAAAAGAACACAGACACCGGACAGAGGAACTCTGCCTAGAAGGCCAGCATCCCGGAGTGGGTCAAACGTTTAGGGTAGCCTTCCACAAGCTTCCCACAATAAGTTGAGTGAATTTTGGCCCATTCCTCCTGACAGAACTGGTATAACTGAGTTAGGTTTGTAGGCCTCCTCGCTCGCACACGCTTTTTCAATTCTGCCCACACATTTTCTGTAGGAATGAGGTCTTGCCTTTGTGATGGCCACTCCAATACCTTGACTTTGTTGTCCTTAAGCCATTTTGGAAGTATGCTTGGGGTCATTGTCCATTTGGAAGACCCATTTGCGACCAAGCTTTTACATCCTGACTGATGTCTTGAGATGCCGCTTCAATATATCCACATAATTTTCTTCCCTCATGATGCCATCTATTTTGTGAAGTGCACCAATCCCTCCTGCAGCAAAGCAATCCAGCAACATGATGCTGCCACCCCCTTGCTTCATGGTTGGGATGGTTACCTGTGATAAAAATGACAGACCTCTACATGTAAGTAGGAAAACCTGCAAAATCGGCAGTGTATCAATACTTGTTCTCCCCACTGTATGTATATACTGTACTCGATACCATCTACTGCATCTTGCCTATGCCATTCTTTTCCATCACTCATTCATATATCTTTATGTACATATTCTTTATCCCTTTACACTTGTGTGTATAAGGTAGTAGTTGTTGAATTGTTAGGTTAGATTACTCGTTGGTTACTACTCCATTGTCGGAACTAGAAGCACAAGCATTTCGCTACACTCGCATTAACATCTGCTAACCATGTGTATGTGACAAATAAAAATTTATTTGAAAGGTTAATCCATCTGGCCCTGTGTGTCATGTATTGTCATGTATTGTCATGTCTTGTCCCTGTGCTTTCTCTTCTCTTCGTTTCCCCCTGCTGGTCGTATTAGGTTTCTTTCTCTCTCTCTTTCCCTCTCTCTCTCTATCGTTCCGTTCCTGCTCCCAGCTGTTCCTCATTCTCCTAACGACCTCGTTTACTCTCTCACACCTGTCCCCTATTTTGCCCTCTGATTAGGTCTCTATTTCTCTCTCGGTTTCTGCCTCTGTCCTTGTCGGATTCTTGTTTGCTGTGCCCTTGTTCCGTCCTGTCGTGTTTTGCCTTTTCATCAGATGCTGCGTGTGAGCAGGTGTCTCTGTCCGCTACGGCCCGTGCCTACCCGAAGGGACCTGCAGCCTGTTGCCGCTTGTCCTGCAATTCTCCTCAACAACTAGAGGATTTATGTTTTCCCTGTTTGGACATCTCCTGTAAAGATTAAGGATTATGTTTTCCCTGTTTGGACATCTCCTGTAAAGATTAAGGATTATGTTTTCCCTGTTTGGACTTTAATAAACTCAGTTTCTGTTAAGTCGCTTTTGGGTCCTCACTCACCTGCATAACACTGTGGCTTTGTGAATGACCTGTTTAAAGGTCTTACTCACATCGGCTGCGGATAGCGTGATCACACAGTCGTCCGGAACAGCTGATGCTCTCATGCATGTTTCAGTGTTAGTTCCCTCGAAGCGAGCATAGAAATTATTCAGCTCGTCTGGTAGGCTCTTGTCACTGGGCAGCTCTCGGCTGTGCTTCCCTTTGTAATCTGTAATAGTTTGCAAGCCCTATCATATCCGACAAGCGTCTGAGCCGGTCTAGTACGATTCGATCTAAGTCCTGTATTTAAGCTTTGCCTGTTTGATGGTTCGTCGGGGGCCATAGTGGGATTTCTTATAAATAAGCTTCCGGATTAGAGTCCCGCTCCTCGAAAGCGGCAGCTCTACCCTTTAGCGATGTTGCCATGGCTTCTGGTTGGGGTATGTACGCACAGTCACTGTGGGGACGACATTATCGATGCACTTATTGATGAAACCAGTGACTGATGTTGTGTACTCCTCAATGCCATCGAAAGAATCCCCGAACATATTCCAGTCTTTGCTAGAAAAACAGTCCCGTAGTTTAGCATCTGCTTCATCTGGCCAGTTTTTTAATAGACCAAGTCACTGGTGCTTCCTGCTTTAATTTTTGCTTGTAAGCAGGAATCTGGAGGATAGAATTTTATGGTCAGATTTGCCACATGGAGAGCGAGGGAGAGTTTTGTACGCGTCTCTGTGTGTGGAGTAATGGTGGTCTAGAGTTCTTTCCCTCTGATTGCACATTTAACATGCTGATAGAAATTAGGTAAAACTGATTTAAGTTTCCCTGCATTAAAGTCCTCGGCTACTAGGAGCGCCGCATCTGGATGAGCGTTTTCCTGTTTGCTTATGGCGGTATACAGCTCATTGTTGGCACTAAAACCGCACTCATCGGTCTGTGGTGGTATGTAGACAGCTACGAAAAATACAGATAGTGTGTTCTACAGCTTATCAAAGTATGTGAACCCTTTGGAATTACCTGGATTTCTACATAAATTCCTCTAAGCCACAACAATAGACAGACACAGTGTGCTTAACCTCTCTAGGGGGGGTGGGGCGCTACCGTTCCACCTGGCCAACATCCAGTGAAATTCAAAAACAGAAATACTCATTATAAAAATTAAATAAAGTGTTATACACCGGTTTAAAGATGAACTTCTTGTTAATCCAACTGCGGTGTCAGATTTTTAAAAGGCTTTACGGCGAAAGCATATCATGCGATTATCTGAGAACAGCGCCCAGCAGACAAATCATTACAAACAGTTACAAGCCAAGTAGAGGAGTTCCACAAGTCAGAAATAGTGATAAAATTAATCACTTACCTTTGATGAACTTCATATGGTTGTACTCATAGGACTCTCATTTACTCAATAAATGATTGTTTTGTTCGATAAAGTCCCTCTTTATATCCAAAAACGTGTTCGCAAGTTTTGTTCATTAATCCACAGGCTCAAAGGCAGTCACGACAGACTGACGAAAAATCCGAAAAGTATCAGTGAAGTTCCTAGAAACATGTCAAACTATGTTCATAATCAATCCTCAGGTTGTTTTTAGTCATAATAATCAATAACATTTCAACCGGACAAAAGCTTCGTCAATTTTAAAGGAAAACAAGAAAGGCGTTCTCTCATCGCATGCATGAAAAAACCTCTGGGACACTGCAGGGTCCACTCATTCAGACAGGTCTTACTCCCTCATTTTTCAGAATACAAGCATGAAACAATTTCTAAAGACTGTTGACATCTAGTGGAAGCCATAGGAAGTGCAATTTGACTGTAATGGCATTCAATAGAAAACTACAAAAATAAAACAAATCACACTTCCTAGGATGGATTTTTCCAGGTTTTCGCCTCCCATATCAGTTATGTTATACTCACAGACATTGTTTTAACAGTTTTGTAAACTTTACAGTGTTTTATATCCAAATATATTATTTGCATATCCTAATTCCCGGGCCTGAATAGCAGGCAGTTTACCTAGGGCACACTTTTCATCCGGAGGTGAAAATAGTGCCCCCTACCCTAATGAAGTTAAACAACTGACACACCAATTATGGTATTTTTCTTGTCTATATTGAATGCATAAACATTCACAGTGTAGGTTGGAAAAAGTATGTGAACCCTTAGGCTAATGACTTTTCCAAAAGCTAAATGGAGTCAGGACTCAGCTAACCTGGAGTCCAATCAATGAGACGAGATTGGAGATTTTGGTTAGAGCTGCCCTGCAATATAATAAACACTCACCAAATCAGAGTTTGCTATTTACATGAAGCATTACCTGATGTGAACCATGCCTCGAACAAAAGAGATCTCAGAAGACCTAAGATTAAGAATTGTTAATTTGCATGAAGCTGGAAAGGGTTACAAAATATATCTCAAATGGCTTGATGATGTTCATCAGTCCACGGTAAGACAAATAGTCTATAAATTGAGAAAGTTCAGCACTGTTGCTACTCTCCCTAGGAGTGGCTGTCCTGCAAAGATGACTGCAAGAGCACAGCGCAGAATATCAATGAGGTTAAAGAAGAATCCTAGAGTGTCAGCTAAAGACTTAAAGAAATCTCTGGAACATGCTAACATCTCTGTTGACGAGTCTACGATATGTAAAACACTAAACAAGAATGGTGTTCATGGGAGTACACCACGGAAGAAGCCACTGCTTTCCATAAAGATCATCAAGGACAACAACCACCCGAGCCACTGCCTGTTCACCCCGCTATCATCCAGAAGGCGAGGTCAGTACAGGTGCATCAAAGCTGGGACCGAGAGACTGAAAAACAGCTTCTATCTCAAGGCCATCAGACTGTTAAACAGCCACCACTAACATTGAGTGGCTGCTGCCAACAGACTGACTCAACTCCAGCCACTTTAATAATGGGAATTGATGGGAAATGATGTAAAATATATCACTAGCCACATTAAACAATGCTACCTAATATAATGTTTACATACCCTACATTATTCATTTCATATGTATATGTATATACTGTACTCTATATCATCTACTGCATCTTTATGTAATACATGTATCACTAGCCACTTTAATTATGCCACTTTGTTTACATACTCATCTCATATGTATATACTGCACTCAATACCATCTACTGTATCTTGCCTATGCCGCTCTGTACCATCACTCACTCATATATCTTTATGTACATATTCATATCCCCTTACACTTGTGTCTATAAGGTAGTAGTTTTGGAATTGTTAGCTAGACTTACTTGTTGGTTATTAATAATAATAATAATAATTACTGCATTGTCAGAACTAGAAGCACAAGCATTTCGCTACACTCGCATTAACATCTGCTAACCATGTGTATGTGACAAATAAAATTTGATTTGATTTGAATATGACTGACTTCATTAAATAAATATCCATCACTAGTAAAACTAGTGTTATTTATGTTCCATTGATTTATTTTGGAGAGATTATGACGGCCAGTGTTGATCGAAGGAGATTTCAATGTTGTGCACAAATTTGTTTACATCCCTGTTAGTGACCATTTCTCCTTTGCCAAGATCTATCCAACAGGTGTGAAATATCAAGAAGCTGATTAAACAGCAGGATCATTAATTGCACAGTAACACCTTGTGCTCACAGATGTCACAACACAATCTCACAGATGTCTCAAGTTTTGAGGGAGTGTACAATTGGCATGCTGACTGCAAGAATGTCCACCAGAGTTGCTGCCAGATAGTTTTTGGTTAATTTCTCTACCATAAGCCGCCACCAACGTAATTTTCAAGAATTGGCAGTATGTCCAACTGGACTCACAACCACAGACAATGTGTAACCACACCAGCCCATGACCTCCACAACCGACTTCTTCGCGCCACCCAGACAGCTGATGAAAATATGGGTTTGCACAACTGAATAATTTCTGCACAAACTGTCAGACACCATCTCAGGGAAAGTCATCTGCATGTTTGTCGTCCTCACCAGGGTCTTGAATGTCGTGACCGACTTCAGAGGGCAAATGCTCACCTTCAATTGCCTCTGGCACGCTAGAGAAGTGTGGTCTTCACGGATGAATCCTGGTTTCAACTCTACCGGGCAGATGGCAGACAGCTTGTAGGGTGTTGTATGGGTGAGCCGTTTGCGGATGTCAATGTTGTGAATAGAGTGCCCATGGTGGCGGTGGAGTTATGGTATGGACAGGCATAAGCTATGGACAATGAACACAATTGCATTTTATTGATGGCAATTTGAATGCACAGAGATACCGTGACGAGATCAGCCCATTGTCGTGCCTTTCAATGGGACACCACCACCTCATGTTTCAGCATGATAATGTCTCAAGGATCTGTACACAATTCCCGGGACCTGAAAAAGACCCATTGCATACTCACCAGACATGTCACCAATTGAGAATGTTTGGGATGCTCTGGATTGGTGTACGACAGCGTGTTCCAGTTCCCCCAAATATCCAGCAACTTTGCACAGCCATTGAAGAGGAGTGGGACATCATTCCACAGCCAACAATCAGCAGCCTGATAAACTATGCGAAGGATATGTCACACCAGATACCCCCTGGTTGTTAAGGGATTTTTTAAAATCAATAATGACTAATTATGTATACATTTCAATCAGGACTGACTAATCAGAATACTATTATGTTACTGTATAGATGTATGAATTTTATTTTAATCCTAGTACTGAATATAATGTGTGTAAATATAATCAAGAATTAGAACAAAGACTGTGTCACGCCCTGGCCTTAGTATTCTGTGTTTTCGTTAGTATTTTGGTGAGGCCAGTGTGTGACATGGGGATTTATGTGGTTTGTTTTGTCTGGGGTTGTTTGTAGTTATGGTATTGTGGTTAGAGTAGTACTCTAGGTAAGTCTATGGTTGCCTAGAGTGGTTCTCAATCAGAGGCAGGTGTTTATCGTTGTCTCTGATTATCGTTGTCTCTGATTATCTACACAGGGAGACCTTGGCCTGGTCTAAATTGTCTAAACCGGTGGGGGTCGATGTAGGAAGGCTTGTGAACTATACTGCCATTGTACCGGAGTGGAGGAGGGACGGGACAGTTTGAAACCTAATGATGTTATTTTCAGTTTATAACCTGTTGTAAATTGTATCATGTTCAGTACTCTCGAGAATAAACGCTATTGCTTGATTTTGAGACTGGTCTCCGCCCATTTTATGCAAATAAGTATCTTACAAATCCTTAGAAATGGGCTGAATGTATTAATTGAATTGGGTAATAAACATATAAGAATTTAATTCCTCTAACACTGGTTTTCTGATCTACGCCCCTACCTTTTTTTGTGTGTTTGTATCTGTGAACAACAGATGCATATCTGTGTTATTGGCCGTTCAATCCCGCATCAAATCAAATGTATTTATATAGCCCTTCTTACATCAGCTGATACCTCAAAGTGCTGTACAGAAACCCAGCCTAAAACCACAAACAGCAAGCAATGCAGGTGTAGAAGCACGGTAGCTAGGAAAACTCCCTATAAAAGCCAAAACCTAGGAAGAAAACTAGAGAGGAACCAGGCCTTGAGGGGTGGCCAGTCCTCTTCTGGCTGTGCCGGGTGGAGATTATAACAGAACATGGACAAGATGTTCAAATGTTCATAAATGACCAGCATGGTCAAATAATAATAATGCAGAACAGTTGAAACTGGAGCAGCAGCATGGCCAGGTGGACTGGGGACAGCAAGGAGTCGTCATGTCAGGTAGTCCTGAGGCATGGTCCTAGGGCTCAGGTCCTCCGAGAGAGAGAGAGAAAGAGAGAATTAGAGAGAGCACACTTAAATTCACACAGTACACCGAATAGGACAGGTGAAGTACTCCAGATATAACAAACTGCCCCTAGCCCCCTGACACATAAACTACTGCAGCATAAATACTGGAGGCTGAGACAGGAGAGGTCAGGAGACACTGTGGCCCCATTCGAGGACACCCCCGGACAGGGCCAAACAGGAAGGATATAACCCCACCCACTTTGCCAAAGCACAGCCCCCACACCACTAGAGGGATATCTTCAACCACCAACTTACCATCCTGAGACAAGGCAGAGTATTGCCCACAAAGATCTCCGCCATGGCACAATCCAAGGGGGCGCGCCAACCCAGACAGGAAGATCGCATCAGTGACTCAACCCACTCAAGTGACGCAACCCTCCCAGGGACGGTATGAAAGAGCCTCAGTAAGCCAGTGATTCAGCCCCTGTAATAGGGTTAGAGGCAGAGAATCTCAGTGGAAAGAGGGGAACCGCCCAGGCAGAGACAGCAAGGGCGGTTCGTTGCTCCAGAGCCTTTCCGTTCACCTTCCCACTCCTGGGCCAGACTACACTCAATCATATGACCCACTGAAGAGATGAGTCTTCAGTAAAGACTTAAAGATTGAGACCGAGTTTGTGTCTCTTACATGGGTAGGCAGACCATTCCATAAAAATGGAGCTCTATAGGAGAAAGCCCTGCCTCCAGCTGTTTGCTTAGAAATTCTAGGGACAATTAGGAGGCCTGCGTCTTGTGACCGTAGCGTACGTGTAGGTATGTACGGCAGGACCAAATCAGAGAGATAGGTAGGAGCAAGCCCATGTAATGCTTTGTAGGTTAGCAGTAAAACCTTGAAATCAGCCCTTACCTTGACAGGAAGCCAGTGTAGGGATGAGCCGTATTTAGCACTAACTGAAGTTTATTTAGTGCTTTATCCGGGTAGCCGGAAAGTAGAGCATTGCAGTAGTCTAACCTAGAAGTGACAAAAGCATGGATTAATTTTTCTGCGTCATTTTTGGACAGAAAGTTTCTGATTTTTGCAATGTTTACGTAGATGGAAAAAAGCTGCCCTTGAAATGGTCTTGATATTTTCTTCAAAAGAGAGGTCAGGGTCCAGAGTAACGCCGAGGTCCTTCACAGCTTTATTTGAGACGACTGTACAACCATTAAGATTAAGTGTCAGATTCAACAGAAGATCTCATTGTTTCTTGAGACCTAGAACAAGCATCTCTGTTTTGTCCGAGTTTAAAAGTAGGAAGTTTGCAGCCATCCACTTCCTTATGTCTGAAACACATGCTTCTAAGCGAGGGCAATTTTGGGGCTTCACCATGTTTCATTGAAATGTACAGCTGTGTGTCATCCGCATAGCAGTGAAAGTTAACATCATGTTTTTGAATGACATCCCCAAGAGGTAAAATATATAGTGAAAACAATAGTGGTCCTAAAACGGAACCTTGAGGAACACCGAAATGTACAGTTGATTTGTCAGAGGACAAACCATTCACAGAGACAAATTGATATCTTTCCGACAGATAAGATCTAAACCAGGCCAGAACTTGTCCGTGTAGAACAATTTGGGTTTCCAATCTCTCCAAAAGAATGTGGTGATCGATGGTATCAAAAGCAGCACTAAGGTCTAGGAGCACGAGGACAGATGCAGAGCCTCGGTCTGATGCCATTAAAAGGTCATTTTACCACCTTCACAAGTGCAGTCTCAGTGCTATGATGGGGTCTAAAACCAGACTGAAGCAATTCGTATACATTGTTTGTCTTCAGGAAGGCAGTGAGTTGCTGCGCAACAGCCTTTTCTAACATTTTTGAGAGGAATGGAAGATTCAATATAGGCCGATAGTTTTTTATATTTTCTGGGTCAAGGTTTGGCTTTTTCAAGAGAGGCTTTATTACTGCCACTTTTAGTGAGTTTGGTACACATCCGGTGGATAGAGAGCCGTTTATTATGTTCAACATAGGAGGGCCAAAAACAGGAAGCAGCTCTTTCAGTAGTTTAGTTGGAACAGGATCCAGTATGCAGCTTGAAGTTTTAGAGGCCATGATTATTTTCATCAATGTTTCAAGAGATATAGTACTAAAACACATGAGTGTCTACCTTGATCCTAGGTCCTGGCAGTTGTGCGTACTCAGGACAACTGAGCTTTGGAGGAATACCGCAGATTTAAGAGGAGTCTGTAATTTGCTTTCTAATGAGCATGATCCTTTCCTCAAAGAAGTTCATGAATGTATTACTGCTGAAGTGAAAGCCATCCTCTCTTGGGGAATGCTGCTTTTTAGTTAGCTTTGTGACAGTATCAAAAACAAATTTGGGGTTGTTATTATTTTCCTCAATTAGGTTGGAAAAATAGGATGATCGAGCAGCAGTGAGGGCTCTTCGATACTGCACGGTACTGTCTTTCCAAGCTAGTCGGAAGACTTCCAGTTTGGTGTGGCGCCATTTCCGTTCCAGTATTTTTCTGGAAACTTGCTTCAGAGCTCGGGTATTTTCTGTATACCAGGGAGCGAGTTACTTATGACAAATGTTTTTAGTCGTTAGGGGTGCAACTGCATCTAGGATATTGCGCAAGGTTAAATTGAGTTTCTCAGTTAAGGTTGTTATCTGATTTTTGTCCTCTGACGTCCTTGGGTAGGCAGAGGGAGTCTGGAAAGGCATCAAGGAATCTTTGGGTTGTCTGAGTATTTATAGCACGACTTTTGATGCTCCTTGGTTGGGGTCTGAGCAGATTATTTGTTGCGATTGCAAACATAATAAAATGGTGGTCCGATAGTCCAGGATTATGAGGAAAAACATTAGTTAAGATCCACAACATTTATTCCATGGGACAAAACTAGGTCCACAGTATGACTGTGGCAGTGAGTAGGTCCGGAGACATGATGGACAAAACCCACTGAATTGATGATGGCTCCGAAAGCCTTTTGGAGTGGGTCTGTGGACTTTTCCATGTGAATACTAGTCACCAAAAATGTGAATATTATATGCTATGATTATAATGCCCGATAGGAATTCAGGGAACTCAGTGGGGAACGCTGTATATGGCCCAGGAGGCCTGTAAACAGTAGCTATAAAATACGATTCAGTAGGCTGCATAGATTTCTTGACTAGAAGCACAAAAGACAAAAACGATTTGCTATTGTAAATGTTAGCAACACCCCCGCCTTTGGGGGATGCGCGGGGATATGGTCACTAGTGTAACGAGGAGGTGAGGCCTCAGTTAACACAGTAAATTCATCAGGCTTAAAGCCATGTTTCAGTCAGGCCAATCACATCAAGATTATGCTCAGTAATTAGTTCATTGACTATAACTGGCTTGGAAGTGAGGGATCTAATATTAAGTAGCCCTATTTTGAGATGTGAGGTTTCACAATCTCTTTCAATAATGGCAGGAATGGAGGAGGTCTTTATTCTAGTGAGATTGCTAAGGCGAACACCGGCATGTTTAGTTTTGTCCAACCTAGGTCGAGGCACAGGCACGGTCTCAATGGGGATAGCTGAGCTGACTACACTGACTGTGCTAGTGGCAGACTCCACTAAGCTGGCCTGCACCCTATATCATTGTGGAGCTAGGGGAGTTAGGGCCCTGTCTATGTTCATAGATAAGATAAGAGAACCCCTCCAGCTAGGATGGAGTCCGTCACTTCTCAACAGGCCAGGCTTGGTCCTGTTTGTGGGTGAGTCCCAGAAAGAGGGCCAATTATCTACAAATTATATCTTTTGGGAGGGACAGAAAACTGTTTTCAACCAGCGATTTAGTTGTGAGACTCTGCTGTAGAGCTCATCACTCCCCCTAACTGGGAGGGATCAGAGATAATTACTCGATGCCGACACATCTTTCTAGCTGATTTACACGCTGAAGCTATGTGCGCTTGGTGACCTCTGACTGTTTCATCCTAACATCGTTGGTGCCAACGTGGATAACAATACCCCTATACGCTCTACACTCGCCAGTTTTAGCTTTAGCCAGCACCATCTTCAGATTAGCCTTAACGTCGGGAAGCCCTGCCTCCTGGTAAACAGTGTATGATCGTTGGATGATTCGTTTTAAGTATAATACTGCGGGTAATGGAGTCGCCAATGACTAGGGTTTTCAATTTGTCAGAGCTAATGGTGGGAGGCTTCGGCGTCTCAGACCCCGTAACGGGAGGAGTAGAGACCAGAGAAGGCTCGGTCTCTGGCTCCGACTCGCTGCTTAATAAGGAGAACCGGTTGAAAGTTTCTGTTGGCTGAATGAGCGACACCGGTGGAGCATTCCTACAGCATTTCCCTCCAGAAGCCATGAAGCCATGGAAGCCAGAAGCCATGAGAAAGTTGTCCGGCTGCGGGGACCGTGCGAGGGGATTTATACTACTATCTGAACTTACTGGTGGCACTGGTGGTCGCTGTTTCATCCTTTCCTACATTGAAATTACCCTTGCCTGACGATTGCGTCTGAAGCTGGGCTTGCAGCACAGCTATCCTCGCCGTAAGGCAATTGTTCTCCTGTATATTATGAGTACAGCGACTGCAATTAGAAGGCATCATGTTAATGTTACTACTTAGCTCCAGCTGTTGGAATTCCTGACGAACCATGTCCAGATAAGGTGTCCGGAGTGAAATAGTTGAATTTTAAAAAGTTGAGTAAGGGAAAAACTCCAAATATAAACGGTAATTAAAAAGTAAAAAACGTAAAGTTGTCAGTTAGCAAAGTAAGGTTAGCAAAGTAAGGTTACGCACAGCAGCACGTAAACAAGCCTGCAAGTTGTGAACAGGCCGTGGCTCGGATGATTGTCCTTGATCATCTTTTTGCCCTTCCTGTGACATCGGGTACTGTAGCTGTCCTGGAGGGCAGGCAGTGTGCCTCTGGAGAGCCCTGCGGTTGCGGGCTGTGTAGAGGGTGGTGCGGTCTGCCCAACGCATCACCGGTTGGACGTACTGCCAAATTCTCTAAGACATGGTAGAGAAATGAACATTAAATCATCTGGCAACAGCTCTGGTGGACAATCCTGCAGTCAGCATGCCAATTGCACACTCCCTCAAATCTTGAGACATCTGTGGCATTGTGTTGTGTGACAAAACTGCACATTTTAGAGTGACCTTTTATTGTCCCCAGCATAAGGTGCATCTGTGTAATGATCATGCTGTTTAATCAGCAAAGGAGAAATGCTCACTAACAGGGATGTAAACAAATTTGTGCACAAAATTTGCGAGGAATATGCTTTTTGGCCATATAGAACATTCCTGGGATTTTATTTCAGTTAATAAAACATGGGACCAACACTTTAAGTTGCATTTTATATTTTTGTTCAGGGTGAAAAAAATCTGCCCCACCAAAAATGATTTTGAAATCACAAACAGAAAAGCCTTGTGTTTGTTTTATTTCACACCTATTCCCAACTTAATTTGCCAAAACAACGTGCTGTAGGACGTCGGTACCCAGACAGGCACTAATGCGTCTCTCTCTCCTCACTGAACGAATGACAAATGGATGAATGGGTGATAATTGTGCACCTTACTTCACAATTTAATTTAAATTAGGCCTAACTAAATGATAAGGAGGGTGAAGATGTTGATTTACTTTAGAAAGACAACAGTGTAATGATGAGCAGAAAATCATTTGACCGCGCGCCTTGGGGGTTGATTTTTTATTTTGTAAAAATAATCTGTTTTGGGACTGGTTTATTTACTTTAACCCTATTACTAATCAAACGTATTGCAAGGGAAACAAAAACAAGATACATGTTGCAGTAGGTTTTTCGAATAATGCAAAATGTATCCTTGACTCTATCCAGCTAAGTAAACAATGCCAGCTCTGTTGCTAAAGGTAACGTGTCAGCCTATTAATTATGAAAATATAAACAATGACCTGTTACTTGGCTATTCAAAATCAAATAGGCGACAAATTCACTATAGACTAATTCTTAATTTGTTTAATTTAGGCTAGACCAATTACAGACCATTTGGAAAGTGTTCAGACACCATTACTTTTTCCACAATTTGTTATGTTATGCCTTATTCTAAAATTGATTTAAATGTAGTTTTTTCCTCATTAATATATCACAATACTCCATAATGACGAGGCGAAAAACATGTTCAGACATTTCCGCATGTTTATTAAAAAAAATTGAAATATCTTATTTACATAAGTATTCAGACCCTTTGCTCAGGTGCATCCTGTTTCCATTGATCATTCTTGAAATGTTTCTACAACTTGGAGTCCACCTGTGGTAAAATCAATTGGTTGGACATGATTTGGAAAGGCACACCTGTCCATATAAGGTTCCATAGTTGACAATGCACGTCAGAGCAAAAACCAAGCCAGAAGGTGCAAGGAATTGTCGGTAGACAAGATTGTGTCGAGGCACAGACCTGGGGAAGGGTACCGAAACATTTCTGCAGCATTGAAGGTCCCAAAGAACACCGTGGCTTCCATCATTCTTAAATGGTAGTAGTTTGAAACCATGAAGATTCTTCCTAGAGCTAGCCGTCCGGCCAAATTGAGCAATCGGGGGAGAAGGGCCTTGGTCAGGGAGGTGACCAAGAACCCGATGGTCACTCTGACAGAGCTCCAGAGCTCCTCTGTGGAGATGGGAGAATCTTCCAGAAGGACAACCATCACTGCAGCACTCCACCAATCAGACCTTTATGGTAGAGTGGCCAGATGGAATCCACTCCTCAATAAAAGGCACATGACAGCCTGCTTGGAGTTTGCCAAAAGGCACCTAAATGACTCTCAGACCATGAAAAACAAGATCTTCTAGTCTGATAAAACCAAGAATAAAGTATTTGGCTTGAATGCAAAGCATCACGTCTGGAGGAAACCTGGCACCAGCCATTACAATGAAGCATGGTGGTGGCAGCATCATGCTGCGGGGATGTTTTTCAGTGGCAGGGACTGGGAGACTAGTCAGGATTAAAGGAAGGAAAGATTAACGGAGCATAGTACAGAGAGATCCTTGATGAAAATCTGCTCCAGAGCGCTCAGGACCTCAGACTAGGGCGAAGGTTCATCTTCCAAAAGGACAAAGACCCTAAGCACACAGCCAAGACAACGCAGGAGTGGCTTCGGGACAAGTCTCTGAATGTCCTTGAGTGGCCCAGCCAGAGCCCTGACTTGAACCCGATCGAATATCTCTGGAGAGACCTAAAAATAGCTGTGCAGCGACGCACCCCGTTCAGCCTGGCTAAAGGGTCTGAATTCTTATAAATGTGTTATTTCAGTTTGATATTTTTTATACATTTTCAAACATTTCTAAAAACATGTTTTTGCTTTGTCATTATGGGGTTTTGTGTGTAGGTGGAGGAAAAAATACAACGCAAACTGGCAGCGCGCATGCGCCATCGTGCGCTATCATGCACACATTTATTTATTTATTTTATTATTATTATTTTCCCCCTAAACCAAACGCGATCATGACATGCAGGTTAAAATATCAAAACAAATTCTGAACGAATGACATTCATTTGGGGACAGGTCGAAAAGCCTGTAATATGTATGGCAATTTAGCTAGTTAGCTTGCACTTGCAAGCTAATTTGTCCTATTTAGCTAGCTTACTGTTGCTAGTTCATTTGTACTGGGATATAAATTGAGTTATTTTACCTGAAATGCACAAGGTCCTCTACTCCGACAATTAATCCACACATAAAACGGTCAACCGAATTGTTTCTAGTCATCTCTCCTCCTTCCAGGCTTTTTCATCTTTGAACTTATATGGTGTTTGGCATCTACACTTTCATAGTATTACCACGACAACCGGCAAAACAGTTCGTCTTTCAATCACCCACGTGGGTATAACCAATGAGGAGATGGCACGTGGGTACCTGCTTCTATAAACCAATGAGGAGATGGGAGAGGCAGGACTTGAAACGCAATCTGCGTCAGAAATAGGAATGACTTCTATTTTAGCCCTTGACAACGCAGACACTCATTGGCGAGCGCGAGCAGTGTGGGTGCAATAATTGAATAACATAGATTCCTAAATTTATTGTGCAATGCTCGCGCACGCGACGCGAGCGGTGTAGTCAGCCTCTGAGGCTGTAACGTAACAAAATTTGGAAAAAGTCAATGGGTCTGAATACTTTCCAAAGGCATGGTTTGTACCAAAGATACCTTAAATAAATAAAATGTCATGTTTTTCTGCCATATATGCAGTATTGTATAATGACACAATCCTTATTTTAATTCAGGTATTTTTTTCAGGCTTAGGCTCAAATAAAGTCCTATGCTTATGCATAAGCTGTCACATCTGCTCCTGCAACCCCCTCTACTGCTAACCCTGTTACGGGGGCTGAGTCACTGGCTTGCTGGGGCTCTCTCGTGCCGTCCCTGGGGGGGTGCGTCACCTGGGTGGGTTGATTCACTGTTGTGGTCGGCCTGTCTGGGTTTCCTCCCCCCCTTGGGTTGTACCGTGTCGGAGATCTTTGTGGGCTATACTCGGCCTTGTCTCAGGATGGTAAGTTGGTGGTTGAAGATTTCCCTCTAGTGGTGTGGGGGCTGTGCTTTGGCAAAGTGGGTGGGGTTATATCCTTCCTGTTTGGCCCTGTCCGGGGGTGTCCTCGGATGGGGCCACAGTGTCTCCTGACCCCTCCTGTCTCAGCCTCCAGTATTTATGCTGCAGTAGTTTATGTGTCGGGGGCTAGGGTCAGTTTGTTTATCTGGAGTACTTCTCCTGTCCTATTCGGTGTCCTGTGTAAATCTAAGTGTGCGTTCTCTAATTCTCTCCTTCTCTCTTTCTTTCTCTCTCTCGGAGGACCTGAGCCCTAGGACCATGCCCCAGGACTACCTGACATGATGACTCCTTGCTGTCCCCAGTCCACCTGGCCATGCTGCTGCTCCAGTTTCAACTGTCCTGGGCCCTAGGACCATGTCCCAGGACTACCTGACATGAGGACTCCTTGCTGTCCCCAGTCCACCTGGCCATGCTCCTGCTCCAGTTTCAACTGTTCTGCCTTACTATTATTCAACCATGCTGGTCATTTATGAACATTTGAACATCTTGGCCACGTTCTGTTATAATCTCCACCCGGCACAGCCAGAAGAGGACTGGCCACCCCACATATGCTCTCTCTAATTCTCTCTTTCTTTCTCTCTCTCGGAGGACCTGAGCCCTAGGACCGTACCCCAGGACTACCTGACATGATGGCTCCTTGCTGTCCCCAGTCCACCTGACTGTGCTGCTGCTCCAGTTTCAACTGTTCTGCCTTATTATTATTTGACCATGCTGGTCATTTATGAACATTTGAACATCTTGGTCATGTTCTGTTATAATCTCTACCCGGCACAGCCAGAAGAGGACTGGCCACCCCACATAGCCCGGTTCCTCTCTAGGTTTCTTCCTAGGTTTTGGCCTTTCTAGGGAGTTTTTCCTAGCCACCGTGCTTTTACACCTGCATTGTTTGCTGTTTGGGGTTTTAGGCTGGGCTTCTGTACAGCACTTTGAGATATCAGCTGATGTACGAAGGGCTATATAAATAAATTTGATTTGATTTGATTTGATCCTGTGTCTCCTTAACCTGCCGCCACTCCCCCAGTACTCTCTCTTTCTCCCTCTCTCTGTGTGTGTGTATGATTGTGTGGGCGGAGACAGGTATGCTGGAGTCAGAGCAGATCCCCACCAGCTACTATTCAGATCCTGTTATCCTGTTATTGCCACCATGGCCTTTTTTTTGCCTTTACCTCCCTTATCTCACCTCATTTGCTCACATCGTATATAGACTTGTTTATACTGTATTATTGACTGTATGTTTGTTTTACTCCATGTGTAACTCTGTGTCGTTGTATGTGTCGAACTGCTTTGCTTTATCTTGGCCAGGTCGCAATTGTAAATGAGAACTTGTTCTCAACTTGCCTAGCTGGTGAAATAAAGGTGAAATAAAATACATTTTAAAAATCCTGTTGTGCCTGTT
The DNA here is from genome assembly GCF_021184085.1 of Oncorhynchus gorbuscha. NCBI lineage: Eukaryota > Metazoa > Chordata > Actinopteri > Salmoniformes > Salmonidae > Oncorhynchus > Oncorhynchus gorbuscha. The sequence continues at coordinate 55,736,944 of NC_060174.1, read as the reverse complement.
TTCCTTGCCTGATGCTGTTTTCCTCTCCACTACAGTTCTGCCCTCTCTGACTGTGGTACCTGTTTCCAGTCCCACATCTCGTCATCCTTTTTCATGGTATCCAATTGGTAGTTACAGTCTTGTCTCATCGCTGCAACTTCCGTACAACTCGGGAGAGGCGAAAGTCGAGAGGCGTGTGTCCTCCGAAACACAACCCAACCAAGCCGCACTGCTTCTTGACACAATGCCCACTTAACCCGGAAGCCAGCCGCACCAATGTGTCGGAGGAAACACTGTACACCTGGCGACAGTGTCAGCGTGCACTGCGGCCGGCCCGCCACAGGAGTCGCTAGTGCATGATGGGTCAAGGACATCCCTGCAGACCAAATCCTCACCTATCCCGGACAATGCTGGGCCAATTGTGCACGCCCCATGGGTCTCCTGGTTGCGGCCGGCTGCGACAGAGCCTGGACTCGAACCCAGAATCTATAGTGGCACAGTTAGCACTGCGATGCAGTACCTTAGACCACTGCACCACTCGGGAGGAAAACCTGAGAGATCTGAGGGAAATCTTCAGCTTTGCTAAGATCATCTTACAAATTATTCATGAAAACTGAGCTGTCCCTCCTACAATTAGCTGGCTACCTCTTAAATGCTCAAGGCGTGCAAAAACAAAAGATAGGACAGGTGAATAAGATTGCAAGTTTAAACTTTTATTTAAAATATAGTACAAGGATATTTTGAGTTTGGTGGGGCGTGGATCTGTACATTATCAACAACAAAGCTGTATAAATTCAACGCCATGGCAACCTGCAAGCAAAACATCACATGACCTGGGTGCCAGTCTTTTTATGCTGTACTGCCAACTCCTTGTCATTCATTGTCATGCCATAGAGCACAAAACAGACTGGCACTCAGGCTAGAGCTACTGTATACAATTTGAACATGTTTGTGTCAATGTAAAAACTGATAGATCTCTTGAAGATATACTGTACGTCATTTTATACACAGGTAACTGCCAAATAAAGGAAACACCAACATCAAGCCTCTAGATTTCAGTCCAAAAATAAATCATAAGGAATAAGGTATCTATATCTGAGAGGAGAAAACTCCAATAAATAAATACATTTTAAACCTATGTTTCGTCATGTTATTTGGGACCAAACTTTTTACAACCTATTTTTTTTACAGGCCGATACTGGTTTACCTTCAGACGACTCCCCTGAAGCTTGGTTTGAAATCTAAAATGATTGTGGGGGCTGTCTTGTTAGACTTCAGTGCAGCTTTTGACATTATCAATCATAGTCTGCTGCTGGAAAAACTTATGTGTTATGGCTTTATAATGTGGGAAAAGAGTTACTTCTCTAACAGAACACAGCGGGTGTTCTTTAATGGAAGCCTCTCAAATATAATCCAGTTAGAATCAGGAATTCCCCAGGGTAGCTGTTTAGGACCCTTGCCTTTTAAATTTTTTGCTAGCGACATGCCACTGACTTTGAGTAAAGCCAGAGTGCCTATGTATGCAGATTACTTAACACTCAACAAAGAGCTGCAGTTAGTTTCAGAGTGGGTGGCAAGGAATAAATTAGCCCTAAATATTTCTACAACTGAAAGCATTGTTTTTGGAACAAAACTCTTACTAAACCCTAAACCTCAACTAAATATTGCAATAAATCATGTGGAACTTGAGCAAGTTGAGATGACTGAACTGCTTGGAGTTTGTAAACTGTCATGGTTAAAACATATTGATACAACAGGAGCTGAGATGGGGAGAAGTCTGTCCATAATAAATTGCTGCTCTGCCTTCTTAACAACACTATCATCAAGGCAGGTCCTACAGGCCCTGGTTTTGTCACACCTTGACTACTGTTCAGTCATATGGTCAGGTGCCACAAAAAAGGACTTGGCTCAGAACAGAGCAGCACGGGTGGCCCTTGGATGTACACAGAGAGCTAATATTAAAAATATGCATGTCAATCTCTCGTGGCTGAAAGTAGAGGAGAGATTGACTTCATCACTACTTTTATTTATGAGAGGTATTGACATGTAGAATGCACCGAGCTGTCTGTCTAAACTACTGTCACACAGCTTGGATACCCATGCATACCCCATAAGACATGCCACAAGAGGTCTCTTCACAGTCCCCAAGTCCAGAACAGACTATGGGAGGCACACAGTACTACATAGAGTCATGACTACATGGAACTCCTTTCCACATCAAGTAATTCATGCCAGCAGTAAAATTTGATTTAAAAAAAAACATATTAAAAAAACACCTTATGGAACAGCGGGGACTGTGATGCAACACAAACATTGGCGCATACACACACACACGATAACATAAGCACTACACATACACATGGATTTAGTACTGTAGATATGTGGTAGTGGTGGAGTAGGGGCCTGAGGGCACACAGTGTGTTGTGAAATCTGTAAATGTTTTAAAAATGGTATAATCTGCCTTAATTTTGCTGGACCCCAGGAAGAGTAGCTAATAGGGATCCATGATAAATACAAATACACACACCACACACACACCACACACGCACGCACGCACGCACGCACGCACGCACGCACGCACGCACGCACGCACGCACGCACGCACGCACGCACACACACACACACACACACACACACACACACACACACACACACACACACACACACACACACACACACACACACCCCTTTAAACTCCTATTTAAAAATAATGGGCAACTGGGCATTTTTATACATTACCCTTAGCATGATGTGATGTTTTAATTGCCTAATTAACTCAGGAACCATATATGTGTGGAAGCACCTGCTTTCGATATACTTTGTATCCCTCATTACTCACGTTTCCTTTATTTTGGCAGTTACCAGTAGCTTTCACTAGCATACATTTAATTGGTTGTACTGTATAAGATTACATATGTACTGTATATAAAGTGCAAAAAGAAATTAAAACACTAAAAGTGAAGGCTTGGGCCTGAAGTGCTGTTTGGAAGAGTGTGCAAAACATCCATGTGTAGAAACATACATCATCATCGGCACACGACCAGCTGGTTTAGCAACTAGATCACAGTTCCTGAAACCATGCTAGAAAGCACAATGTGAAAATAAAATATCCAAGCCATAATAGTTTGGTTCGACCCTACAGTGTGAATCCGGAAACAGGGTATCTGAGTTATGTTCATTAGAGCATGGAAGGAAAACTTTCAAAATGTTTTGCAATGGAACAATAACATAAGGGTTCTCCTTCAAATACTCATTTCGATGTATCACATATGGGGATTCGCTAGGATCACCAATACTCTTGGAAGGGCCAATAGAAATCATATGTTGGAGACAGAGTGGAAAATGAGGTGAGCCCCTCATCTTCTTATAAGGAGCCACTCTCCAAGCCTATGGTCATTCTCGTTCATCTTCCTCGTGAGGACTATTGCTCTCAAGATCTCAGCATGACTGGAGCCCTGTTTCCTGCTTATTTGCTCTGAAGCGAACCGTGTAGGATATTTTTGCTGAGCGTAGCTCTTCAGACCCTGTTGAGAGGTTGAGTACTGAACGAAAGGTTTTTGCTTTGTGTCAATTGCTTTTCTACTTCTCAGTGAATACAGGATTTTTTTAATGAATCCAGGATTTTGAATACTTCTTCCTTCAGATACATTGCCTGCTCTGTCTAGAGAGAGCCCACTTCCCACATCTATCCGGACTGACTTGCTGCACCCTGATAGAAGCGAAGACCCTGTGAGGGCCATGGGAGACCCCATCCCAAAAACGGTGACCACGCCATTTGGGGCGGGAGAGCTGATAAACCAATGAAATAGAGGAATGCCGTATGCTTTTTCAACTATGTTACCTACCCTCCCTTTTCCGTCTACACAGAGCAAGGGAATAGGGCCTCAACCCTCATCTTCGAGCCCCTCGATGGCCAGTGACTTTCGGGCAGCAGTTATACCCTACTCACAACCAGTCCTGGCAGCTATTGGCGCATGCAGGGTTTATACCCTAGCAAACAAAGCAATTCTCTACTCTCTCGGGGCATAGCTGGTGACATAATTTACTTTATTTTTTATTTTTGACATTTTAAGGAAAGAAATGCTGGTCTTCGACTCTTGAAAAAGAGGGCCAACCTCCTTATGCATGCTCTCTGTTTTACAGAAGTGGTATGACTAAACAGACTGACTAAACAGACTCCTACACTGTGTTCCATGGTCTTATGCTCCTTGCAGGACTTTTTTGGACAGAGAGAAGGTCTGGTGGACCAACGCGTCAAACTTGTTGGCCTTCGTTAGCCAATACAGAAAGAATGGGAGAAACTCCCATTGCATAGGCATTGGCTTAATCGGCTTAATCTACCAACCAATCGTCACCCACAACACCTTCCCCTTAACCCTTCCCACTCTTTGCAGTCATGTGATTCTCCAAAATTAAATGATAACAAATACATTACTCAGTAGGTCACTCACAAAAAATTCTATGGTCACTCCCACTAAGGCCAACTTTGAATCGTTGATATCCAAGGCTTATATTGCGCCGTGCGCAATAGCCTAGGGATGAGGTTACTCAACCTGGGACATGTCTGGGACATGTCTATTGTGCTTAAGATTCTTTCACAGCAGCTACTAGCCTCCATCTTTTGCTTTTGGCATCCCTAATGTGAGTGTGTGGACAGTGCTCTAACAGCCACTGTTCACACCCACATTCTGCCCCAGGGTTTTTCAGGCTAACCCTATACCTAACCCAATCCTTTGGTCCAGGTCGACAATTTATTTTTGTCGCACCTTGGAGCCTATAAAGGCGTTCCTGTTGTTGTCCAGTACACGCATTGCACATCTAGTTGTATTGAACGAAGGCTCAGGCAAGGGTGTAATGCTTTCAATCATTTGGTTACCACCCTCGAAAGAGACATATCTTATTAAACTGAGATTTGCGCACCATATTTTGGGCTTCCCCTCACTTTGTTATGAAGTTTTCCCAACAATTTGTTTCTGCAACTTCTTGCATGCGCACTTCCTCAGCTTCGGAGCCTCTGAGGGTTGCTGATGTTGGGACTACCCTGGCTTCGGTGAGCATGTTTGCGATACGAGAGTTGGCCATATCACCATAGAGTATGTGATACATTGAAATTAGTATTTGAAAGAGAACTTAAGGTTACTTTCGTAACCCTGGTTCTCTGATATACGTGAGATGTATCACAGCATTTCACTGCTCACAAGAGTGCGAGGAGAAGCATGCTTGAGAATGACCAGAGGCCAGGAGAGTGGTTCCTTATAAGGAGTTAAGGGGGATCACCTCCTTCGCCACTCTACCTGTGTCTCCAACAGACGCTTTTGGTTGGTCCTTCTGAGAGTAATAATAATAATAAACAAAAAACAGAGATCAAAACAAGACAATGCCAATGAGACTAGGCAAGGCACACAATTGGCCCAGCTTCGTCCGGGTTTGGCCGGTGTAGGCCATCATTGTAAATAAGAATTTGTTCTTAACTGACTTGCGTAGTTAAATAAAGGTTCAATAAAAAAAATTGGCCCGGCAGCAATGTTCCAACATCAAGTGGAAAGCGTTCCCAGAAGAGTAGAGGCTGTTATATCAGCAAAGGAGGACCAACTCCATATTAATGCCCATGATTTTGGAATGAGATGTTCGACGAGCAGGTGTCCACATACTTTTGGTCATGTACTGTATGATACAATGCATGAAAGGCTTTATCAATCTGTGCAATATATTGAGTTGTACAAATATAAGTCAATATGAACTACAGCTGAGAAGAGAAAAAACACCATTGTAAGGTTCTGTATTAAACCATTTAATAAGGCATTTATAAATTGTGTGGTCACCATTTATTAATCATTACGCCCACATTTATAAACCATTTACTAATAATTAGTAAAGTATTTTTGCAGTCCCTAAAGTGAGCACTATTTATACTTTATGAATATTTTATAAATATTTTGAGTGACATGCCATTGGTAGACATTCCTGCATGATTAATGATTAATAAATGATGAACAAGTGGTTTGTATGCCTTATAAATGCTTTATTATGGACCCTTAAAATAAAGTGTTACCAAAGCTATTTAAAATCCCCCTTATTTATTTTACAATTAAAAATATAACTTTTGTATCACTGCTCCTCCTTCCTTAACCGAACTTAGCACCACTGGGTCTCAAGTAGGATTCTCAATTTCCAGTAACTCTACCAAAATTCTCAAGTTTTCCAGAATTCCTGGTTGGAGGATTCTGGATTTCTTGCTTATACCCTCCTGATTCTGGGAGTCTTTCAACCTGAATTTCTGGAAAACCTGGGGAATCTTTGGAAAGTTATCAGAATGTTGCAACCCTGATCTCAAGGTTTCATGCCTTGAAATATGAAATTACCCGAAGAAATAAAACTGAGCCTTTCCTTTTTTTATAGAGGAATAACAAGGCATCTCTTGTCATTTTAAAATGTAAGAAAATATAAGCATGGTTAGTTACACTAGATGACCTGCTTTTTAATATATAGTTCATAGTTGTCGTTTTATCTTGTAGGCCTATCTATAAGGTCTCTTAGTTATAAAAGCAAGTGTATTCAGCATCACAGTTATGTCTCATATTTGACAGGTGAGCAGAGAGAGAATAGTCTGGTTCCGGGTCTGTTTGTACTGTCTTATGGTCCAACGACCATAGTTGGCTATACAGCACAAACAGATCTGGGACCAGGCTAGAGAGGCTAGTGGGGTCGCCTGGTCGGTCTGTTCACCTGGTCGGTCTGTTCACCAGGCCATCTATTGGTGCTGGGACCCCTGAGGAGAGAGAAAGAGAGCGGTGGAGGGTAAAGGCCCAATGCAGACGTTTTTATGTCAATATCAAATAATTTCTGGGTAACAATTAGGTACCTTACTCTAATATATTTACATTAAATTGGCAAAAAATAGCTTAGCAAAAAACAGTGTTTTGTTTTTGCTAGGACTGTCTGGGAGTGGTCTGAGTGGGGAAGGGAAAACTGAAAACTAGCTGTTATTGGCAGAGAGTTTTAGAAGTCTTTGTAATTGGCCTATTAACCAATTTACTGCATGGTGATGTCACAATGGAAAGCCAAAACTCCCGCCCATGCAAACCTGCTGATTAGAACATCCTATGTAGATTGTATTTTCAAAAAGAAACCATCAGGAAATAACACTGATCACATGGTTTAACACTTTTACAGTTCGTTTAACCAGCTGTTAATATTATACAAAACACAGGAAACTGAATTTTTTTGTGTACTGAGCCTTTAAAGCATGCTCAGAACTTACACACAGCGTTATTATACCTAGAGTGTGCACCTCCTATCTTTCCATTGATAGGCTGCTGTGACATTTTTGGCAATGTGCCCTATAGGTTTTATAAATCTGTGACCTTACATCATCACTATTTGTTTTAGCTAAGCCCTGAATTTGGCACAGTTGCCTGGTAAACTATATACCTGGATAATTTCAGTTGGAACTTTATGATCACGCCTATAATAACAGTCCTTACCGTGTTGGTTTAAACCAGAGGTTTGAATCTCGCTCAGGACCTTATGTCCAGGACAGAAATTGGGCCTTCGAAATAAGAGCAGATCAGTGTCATGCCTATTACACCTTACTGAGTTCTTTATGATAAGTGACCACGTTTACATGCGCACAGTATTCCGGATAGTAGCTCGTAACTCCTATAGAATTATGCATTTCTTTCAGTAAAATGATACCACAAATGTTAATTTTGTGTTGAGAAGAGGATTGAAGAAATATGATTTATTTCTTTCCGCATCTCAGAAAATGTGAATGTGCATGTAATGTTATCTTTGACACTGTTATGCAAGCAGACAGTATTTCAACAACAAAAAATATGTTCCCAAAATGAACTGAAGCCTTATCAGAAAGGTTTCATCGTTTTCACAGCTTTTCATTTCCTTAAAACCGGTCAAACTGATGGCATTTGTACATTTTGCACAGGACAAATCATTCCACTGTTTTGGAGTTTTTTGCATTTTCTTCCCGGTCCCTAAACGAAACAGACAACTGTACCGGTAGCATTTCGCTACACTCGCATTTAACATCTGCTAACCATGTGTATGTGACAAATAAAATTTGATTTGATTTGTATTAATTAGGTTACTAACACATTCATTCTATCAATGTAAGACATTATTCTGGTGAGCACTACTTTATTTAGTCTTCTTGGGTAACAAGTTATGACAGAAGAGAAGCTGCATGTATCTAACTATACTGTAGTTGACAAACAAATGGTCTACCAAATATCAGAAATTATAATATGGCCTACCAAATGTCGTAAATTATAAGCGGAAAGTTGTCTAAATTAGGAGTGAAAGTAGCCAGTAAGCTATACGGTCCAGTACGGAGTATCAGCAAAATTGTATTATTATGGAATTATGGTGTATCGAACTGCGAAGGTAGCCTACTTTTTGAAGTGATTTGTTTGACAATCAGATGAAAACATCATCACGCAACACCCATGATATGCGAAATTGAGCCTACACAGACCGCAAAAAACAACCGTAAATGGGATAAGATGTTTACATGCCACAGTATCCAGTCTAAGATCAGCATATATCCCAGGCATCTTATCCGGCTTTCCTACAGCCATGATAAAAGCTTTTCGGGTTATTGTAAACCGGATATGATGTTTGTGTGTCAACTCGAAAACTGAATACTTGAGTATCCAGAATAATAAGGGAATATTGGTCTGCATGTAAACGTGGTCACTGTGATCAACTTACTAAGTTGGTTCTCTTGCGTTTCCAGCAGTCAGGGTTGAGTCTCTTCTGCTCGTCAGCCAGAGCCTTGGCCTCCATGGTGTACATCCTCCTCTCCTCGTTCTTCATCTTCTTCCACTTATCACCCAGGATTACACTGATGGCTCTGTATAGGGACACAAGGACATACTATAATTTATACCATAATTCATTAATTCATTCAATCACTCATGTGTGTGGAACTTTATTAATTACTGTGAGAGACAACACTCTTTTCTCTGCTACTGTAATCCTACCTGTGGCTCTGGTCTAAAGCAATAATCTACTCAGAGACGTTCCTAACATAGAGATCCTTTCATTTTGTAAACAATTTGTCAGAACAGGACGAATGTACTACTGACCATCCCCCCCAGAAAATTATGTTTTACACGCATGCACACACACACGTTTGGTCTGCCTACCCACCTGTTATCCTTCCCAGGGTACATCTGTGTGTACTCCAACCGGTACTTCTTAGCGAAGAGCATGAAGGCGTTCATTGGCCGCTTGCATTTGGTGGGTGTGGCCCCGCCAGGGGCTGTCCCTGAGGTATTGCTCCTGTTTGATTTGCTGGTGGAGGAGGGGTGGAAGGAACTGGAGAGTTTCTCTGGGTCAGGAGAGACAGCGCCACTGCTGGACTGGGAGGTCCTACGCTGCCTGGCCATGCTGCTCAGCACATAGACAGCTGAAGAGTCCAGAGGGGTGAAGTCATAACTGGAGAGGGATATGAAGAGATAGGGAAGATTAACACAATTTATATCATTTCACTAAAATCTTATCTACTGTGTCATACTGAGGCATTGATATTGTCTAAATAAACTAAGCCCTCGGGAGCATATACCAGTGTGCAGACATTTTTGTTTTAACATTGGTATTATTCTGTACCTCCTGAAGGTGTCGAAGACAACCGAGTCGTCACAGTTTATGGAGTCTCTGTGGCCTGGAGGAAGACATAGGTCCCCCACCTGCATCTCATAGCAGGGGATACCGTGCTGCACCACCGTCAGGCTGGGATAGAATGAGGACCAGCCTGGGAGAGGAAGAGACATGGAATTGTAAACATTTTTTTTTTCAATACACAAAAAATATGTACATCTGGCCTGTACTATAAGGCCCTATCACCATACAGTCTCAAAGATTATTCTAACAATAGGCCTATCCGCTTCCATGGAACATCAAGAGCTGAACATTTGCTTAAACAATCTGCTAATAGGGGCGGCAGGGTAGCCTAGTGGTTAGAGATTTGGACTAGTAACTGAAAGTTTGCAAGTTCAAATCCCCGAGCTGACAAGGTACAAATCTGTCGTTAACCCACTGTTCCTAGGCCATCATTGAAAATAAGAATTTGTTCTTAACTGACTTGCCTAGTTAAATTAAGGTAAATAAAATATCTAGGACTTCAGACTAATACCGCCTGCATTTAGCACGCAGTTCCAGTTTGCCATGTTCCCTTAACTGATTCAGTTATCTTGTTAACAATTCAAAGACATTTAGTTCTTTTACCTTTGTTTTTCACAAAGAAGGGGTGATCAAATCTGCACTCTGCCGTTAAGAGGCCATCTTCTGGCGAGCCGGGGTCAAAGGTGAGTTTGAGGACAGCCTGGCCGTACGACACGTTCTCCTCGTGGGCCACTAGCTTCAGACCTTCCGAACCGTAGCTCTGTAAATCAATCAACATCCAGAGAAAAAAATGTGAGAGGGAGTCTAGCCAATCATATCAGATCTGGTTATTAGCAAGGGCATGTTCATAAGGCATCAAACGGAAGAAAACAAACAAACGGGGAGGGGTTAGCTGGATTATTTTTTTGTTGCTGTAAAACATTTTGCTACCTTTCGGGCAGTGCACGGCATTATTCTCTCATCATCATCTGACTCGTCATCAGAGTCTCCCAGGTCCTCAGCCTCTTGCCACTCCTTGTTAGAACCCCTGTGGAACCGCAACCGGGTGCCTGAATAGGAGGATAACAGCAAAACATTTAGTCAAATAGAGTAAGTAGAGAGAGAGAGACAGACTTTTGATGCTTCTTATTGATAAATCCTTACTTATTACCAAGAAGTACAAACTGTATTGGCCTGTCATACTGCTGTCTAAACACCCTATGAATTTATGTTCACTCTGGATTAAGTTAGCAACTTACACAGAGGAAACACAGGCTTTAAAAAATTATATATTTAATATAACACTTTTCATTACAGAGTTATCTCAGCTCTACTGAGGAAAAAAAATAAGTTTTTTTTATTTTTTATTTTACCTTTATTTAACCAGGCAAGTCAGTTAAGAACACATTCTTATTTTCAATGACGGCCTGGGAACAGTGGGTTAACTGCCTGTTCAGGGGCAGAACGACAGATTTGTACCTTGTCAGCTCGGGGGTTTGAACTCGCAACCTTCCGGTTACTAGTCCAACGCTCTAACCACTAGGCTACGCTGCCGCCCCAAGTGATATAAAAATAAAAACAACATACATCTAGAAACAAGGCAGGTAAAATAGCAATAGTAGGCTAGTTGCTAAATACATTTTAGTTTGGGATTAGGACAATGAAAAAAACTGTGTCTAGAGAAGTGGGTTTTAATAAGGCCCGTTTTAAAAGTTCTGAGTGATGGAGCGGTTCTCAGATGGTCAAGGAGAGCATTCCATAGGCGAGGGGCAAAGGAGCAGAAGGCTCGGTCCCCCATAGTACGGAGACGTGTCTTGGGGACTTGAAACAGTAGGGAGTGGCTGGAGCGGAGAGTGCGTAGTGGCTCGCTGATTGAGATGAGGTCGCTGATGTAGGTCGGGCTCAATCCATTCAAGGATTTAAATATAAGCATGATGACTTTGAAATTGATCCTGTTGTTGATGTGGTCTGACTTCTTGCTCTTGGTTAGGACCCTGGCAGCACTGTTCTGGATTAGTTGGAGCCTCTGTAGTGATTGCTGGGAGGCCCCCAAACAGCACATTGCCGTAGTTGATCAGAGAGAAGATGAAGGCATGAATGAGTTTCTCTGTATCTGGCTGGGAGATGGTATGACCCGGAGAGATGGAATAACTATGTTTTACATACTTGTTTTATGTGGGCATCGAAGGAGAGAAGAATACAACTTGACTCCTAGGTTGGAGACGACATTTGTCATGACTGTCCTGACCAGGTCAGGTTACAGGAGACCACAACCCTACAGATTACCCTCACGCCCCTGGTAAATCTCAGGCCACAGACAAATTCCTTTGTCCTGTTACTATGGAGAACCAGCCTCAGAACATTAAACATGAAATAAAGGGACTTTGGAACAATGGTTTCCGTCAGCCACAATGGTGGTCAAGACGATAGATGGAATATGAAAATGTATGTCATTTTTGTTTTGTTACTAAAGGTTAATAGATGACGTTATTACGAAAACATTGTAATGTGAAGAGTTTTCCTAGTATATATTTTATGTTTATACATTGTACGTTGTATGGAAAATATCCAAATCAAAGAGAATGTTTTGTTAGTTGTCTAAAATTGGATTTGAATCAAATCTAGACCTTGCCTCATTAACTTGGTACGCCCAGAGAATTGCCCTAAAGGCGGTTACGCCCACTTCTGACCCAAGGGTATAAAACCTGTGAGTATAGAATTTACAGGAAGACTACCTGACCCAAGCTGCAGCAAGGTCTAAAAAGTCAACAAACCCAGAACGCAACGCAAGATTGAAGACAAAGAAATCATTTTCTACCCAAGCTACGGATGAGTTGCTTGGAGAGAGGTGCGCCGGAGTAGTGTGTCATCGAGCAGCCTGAACGGTCCACGCAGAGAATCCTAGGAGATCATCCCCACGTAATTACATCATTATATTTTGACCCATAAGAGCGACAGTTTGGGGCAAGGCTAGGGTTAGAATAGCATAGCTGACAAATTCACCCAAATATATATTTCTCTTGTGTACATTCTTTTTTCTCTCTCTTTTGAAATCCCCATTTTGGGTAACAAGTGCCATAGTGTGTTGGCCCGTTATACTAAGTTCTAATCAATAGCCGATAATGTGTTTTGTCTATGCGTATCTTTTATTATAATTTTAGCTTTTTAGTAAATAAATATTCAACTAAGATTGGTGTGGTACGAACTCATTGGTGAGACCCGGGTCCGTGCAGATTCACGAGCTATACAACGTTCAGAACGATATTGGTAGAGGCAACTGGTTAATTAGCGGCTGTTGTAAAAATCTATATTCTGATATTCTTTGAATTAATTTGGGAAATAGAAACTCAATAAAAACTAGTTTTCCCATGGTGCCCCAGGTTAATGAGTTAATAATTGCTTGATTCTGTTAATCACGCAATTAGAAACTTTAATCATTCGATGAACAACAGTCGTCACATTAACCAATACAACGTCACGACACAGTGGACAGGTGGATGGCCTAGCCATTGACTGTAAGGCAGATGTTTCCAGCACTGATGACCTGCTTGGGTGTCCCAATAAGCATAGCCTCAATCTTGCTACTGATCAACTGGAGGAAGTTCTCTTTCATCCATGCCATGCCACATATCTGTGATATGTTGCCTGATACAGTCCTGAATCCAGACTGCACAGCCACTTGTTATCAATGTGTTAGCTAGGCTTTTTCCACAAGTAAAAGGTAAATGCACTCAAGGCCATAATTCTAGGAAAAGCTTATCAATTCCTCTGTGTATGTGTGTGTGTGCGCGCACGCCTGCGTGAGTCCATACCTTTCAGGAAACAGTGCCAGGCAGTTGAGGGCCAGGAGTTAGACCAACCCATGTCCTCATCATCAGAGAAGGATGACATAGAGAACACACCAGACTCTGACTCACTGCTGGCCTGAATGGGGGATGTTCAAACAAAGAGAAACATATTACAAAACAGTTGAATAGCACGTCATAAATTGCAGTTGTTGTCGCAAAGTTATAGAACAGTTACATTGCCCTGAATGAAGCATGCCCATCAGGGTTGGCCAAAGCCACTTCAATTCAGTTCATCAAGGAAATTCCTAAATGAATTTCCAATCCATAGATAGAACATTTGAATTTCAGTGAGGGATTTCAGTTTACTTCCTGAATTGACTAAACTAAAATGGAATTGACCACAATGAACACTAATGGTTATACATAATCTTGTAGTAAATAGTCTAGGTGACGTGACACGTACTAAAACATTTTATTCATTCATTCAGTATAGGAGTGGAGAGGGTGATAGGGTCCACACACAGGAAATGGTTGAACTGAAAGGTAAATGGTGAAAGGTCGTACTCTGACACGTCTGCTGCGCTCCCTAAGGTGACCCCTAGAGGGGCTGGGTGCACTGCTAGCCAGGGGAGGTCGGGCGTAAGAATGTAAACTACGACTGGTGGCAAAGATGTGCATAGGAGACGACCTGATGAGAGGAATAAAGAGAAATACATATCAATTATCAATACATTAACAATCTAACACCATCACTTTGCCCGTCCATGAGACAACCTGATAAGGAGAAATACAGATATACCTATCAAATTCGACATATCAAACATCAACCTAATGCTTTGTTGATGTGTGGCTCTATCTGTGTGTGTATGTGTACCACGTGCCTTTGTGTGACATGCATGTGTATTGTGTACCACGTGTGTGTATGCTACAGTAAATGAGTGTGCATTTGCATTGTCAACCCCTAAACACAACAGGTACCTCTTGATGGGAGGAGGCTCCTGCAGTAGGGGGCTCTGAGGGCTGGTGGCGATGTTAGCTAGCTCAGTCAGCCAATTGGTGTGAGGGTAACCAGCTATACAGTCCTGATGTGACACCCCAGTTCCCACATGGAACAGCCCCAGAGAGGACTGGTTCTCCTCTACCTCCTGCAGCTCTGGCAGGTCATCTGGAGCGGGAGGGGAGTGAGGTTGGTCAGGGTTGTGCTTATAAGTGTTCAGAATATAATTAAATAGAACATTCCTGTCCTTTATGGTAACACTTTACATTGCAGTCTTATACCTGTATACTCTGTGTGTGTGTGTGTGTGTGTGTGTGTGTGTGTGTGTGTGTGTGTGTGTGTGTGTGTGTGTGTGTGTGTGTGTGTGTGTGTGTGTGTGTGTGTGTGTGTGTGTGTGTGTGTGTGTGTGTGTGTGTGTGTGTGTGTGTGTGTGTGTGTGTGTGTGTGTGTGTGTGTGTGTGTGTGTGTGGACCTATTACATAATAGCAGATATTTACCATACTCCATGGGAGTAGGGGGGCAGCCAGGTGACGAGGACAGAGCCTCATTGCATTTCAGAAGATCAAAAGAGTCTTCCATTCTATTTGCATCCATCTTGTTTTTCTCAACTTGTTCAGTCTTATTAACTTCCCATAACATATTACGCCATGTCAGCTGGAAAGTCTGTAGACAGCCACTGGAGACAACGATAAATGACAATTTCAGAATCTGACCACAACAGGTATATATATAAAACTTACAAAATTACGAATTAATATTCTTTGAATTATTTGGTTAAACGCTAGGCCTATGTAATTTATGTTTGCATTGAATATTAATAGGTGAATAATAAAAAGCACTGGTTAATTCTACAATTACGAATCCCCATTTCCTGTGGCAATAACACATTATGGCCATAATAAATCATATCTACAGGTCATTAAATAGGGGATAAAATGCCTCCATATAACAAAGTCCTTTGTCTGTGTAGACTAGATAAAGAACAGTCATGTGATCACATGCGTGCAGCCCTTGTTTATAAGCTTTGGGTACTTCGCGCACGCGCACCAGAGCTCATTCATTCATAACTGCGTAACAAGCACTGGTCAATAACGCTGTTATGATCATACAAAAAAAATCACAAAATATCGAGAGAAAATAGCATTATTATTTCATAGATAAAGGCGAATTGAGAAATATCAACGTGGCATGCCACCTAGTCTGAGCAATGTAGGCTACATTATAAAGGATCAGCTGAAGAAAATAACAAGCTTTCTGCTTCGTAGCTGTGGCCAAATGAAATGTAGCCATTTTTTTAGGTTATCGTAGAAACTTCAATTGTAAAGTTAAGATTATATCTAATGTTAGGCTTTATTATATGTATTTATTTATTCTAGATATGGCTTTCTAGATATCCGATAACTAATATTGTGCAATTTATTTCTTGACATTTTGATTCTTGGAAAACTAGCTAAAACATAGAATGACACTTATTACTCTTACAAATGTGAAACGTTAACATAGCCTATAGCCAACTGTCCAATTACTTTTTTCTATAATGCAATATGTTATTGTGTTGAGTGCTGTCACCAGTGAATAAGCTTTCTTGTCTAATAGCTAGAAAATAACCAAGCTCACTTGTAAACAAAAGAATGTCAACAAGTTCAGACACGACACCGCTTGCGCCCCACTGTTCGAGATTGTCGAATGAATGAACCGAAAATGTAAATCGAGTCCGTTTTTTCCCGAAACATTGTTTTACTACCTTTAAAGCAGGCTGTATTTGTCACTATATTGATATATAGCTAGAAATCTGCAAGCCTAGCAAGCTAATGTTACAACCAAAATAACAAACATAATAATGAACAAAATATCTCTAGAATAAATTGTCAATCTACATCGAATGGTCGAATGACAACTGTCCCACTCCACCAAACTATACGCGCTGAATAAAGAAAATTAGACTGCTTATTTCTCAAGATTAGTTAGACTTTTGTTTCTTAGAAATCTGTTATTTTACCAAACCTGTCGCCATCAAGTAACTCTCTGGCTTCATTGAAGGGGTGGGAAGGAATACTTCCAAAACCGGTCATCTATTGGTGGATAAAAACGTCAGTAAAGTTCATCTCTAATCGTTATTGGTGGGTTCATGACAGCACTAAAAGGGCCTGGTTTGGTTTGTTAATCAAACGCCCATTGGCTGAATGTGCACGTACGTTATTTCCCCGAAACAGATGATTGGTCATAACAAGGAGAATACAATGAATCCTTTGTTATTGAAACTCACATGAATGTTCTTATATTATCTCTGTTGAATAACAGTGTAATATCAAAACATTTGTCTGAAGTAATTTTAACAAAGGCTTGCATGTTATGAAGAGATCCAACTACAGTATTATCTTTTTCCCCCCTTTTTTTCTTAACAACAAATCAATACAGGAAGTACATGAGGGAACACAAGTATATATGGATAATATACAATGGACAATTGAGCTAGGGGGTACAATATCACATTACACAAGGACCTTAAGGGACATACATACACTTAGAATTCTTACAGATTTTTGTTAGTAGAGTATTCAATTTTCAAGCAAGTTCAATTGCTTTTTGTAGGGTAAGAAAATGTGTTTTTTTTGTTTGTAAATTTACATTTGTGAATATGAAATTGGACCAAAAGAATAATGAAATTAATTACATAAAAATGTTTCAGCTTATTCCTATCGTAGATAAAGAATCCAAGCAGTATCTCTCCACGATAGTGTACATCTCTCCACAATAGACCTTCATAAATGTGTTCAATTATAAATCTACTGATGTCTTGCCACAGTTTTCTTACATGAATACAATGCCAAAAAAGATGCAACACTGTTTCTGGGTGGTCATTACAAAAGGAGCAATTTGAGTTAATGTTTTCCTTAAACTTCTTCATATAGTGGTTGGCAGGATAATATTTATGAACAATTTTAAAGGAAACTTCCTTAATTTTGTTAACAAGTAGGTATGTGTGTTGCAACCGCCAACCTTTTTTCCAACAGATATTATCAATAAATCCATTCCATGACATGACATCCTGCTGAAACAACGTTCGTATCGCTCTGTTGTTGAATGGACCAAAAGAGAACAAATCTTTCCTACTTTCCAACAGGGTCAACAGAAGGTAGGCTCTGAGGGTCAGGTCTTGACATGTTCCTGAATAATAAAGCAACACCTGAGGGAATGGCATCTAAAACAATTGCAAAATCTTTAGGTGTTACAGGGACCTTGTAAAGTGATAAGAATTCCTTATAACTGAGTAAACGACCCTCTGCATTTACCAGTTGGCTCACCAATAGGATATTAATTCGGAACCAATATTCTAAAAACAAAGAAGTATTTTTTATACAATATATCCCGATTATTCCATATAATATGTGTGGAGAAAAATGATGTCCATGACAAGGACCATGACAAGAAAACCTGCTGATGAAAAGCAGAAACTTTCACTGGAACTTTGTCAATATTACAATTGCAAACCAACATGAAGTTAAGGTCACCAAAAGTAGAGAAGGCATGATGAGGAATAAAATTCAAGATAGAAGTGGGTCTTCTTCAGAATAATTTTATCCAATTGATATTAAAACTATTATCTAAGGTAGTAACGTCCAGAAAATTCAGCCCAACATTCTCATAAGTTTTCATTACAACAGTTTTCCTAATGTAATGGGTACGGTTTCTCCACAGAAAGTTGAAAAGGTGTCACTGTCACGTTCTGACCTTTATTTCCTTTGTTTTGTCATTATTTAGTATGGTCAGGGCGTGAGTTGGGGTGGGCAGTCTGTCTGTTTTTCTATGATTTGGGGATTTCTATGTTTCGGCCTAGTATGGTTCTCAATTAGAGGCAGGTGTCATTAGTTGTCTCTGATTGAGAATCATACTTAGGTAGCCTGGGTTTCACTGTTTGTTTGTGGGTGATTGTCTATGTTAGTTGCTTGTGTCAGCACAGTTCTCATTATAGCTTCACGGTCGTTATTCGTTTATTGTTTTGTATAGTTTGTATTGTAAGTCGCTCTGGATAAGAGCGTCTGCTAAATGACTTAAATGTAAATGTAAATGTATTCAGTGTTCAGTGGTTTCTTTAATTAAAAAATCATCATGAACATATACCACGCTGCATTTTCGTCTGCTTCATACGACGATCGTGACAGAATCACCCACCAACCAAGGACCAAGCGGTGTGGTAAACAGAGGCAGCAGAAAAAGCAGCAGCAGGAGAAGCAACAGGTGCAGCAGGAGAAGCAGCAGCAGCAGGAGCAACAGCAGCAGCAATGGGAGAGGCAGCACTATTTGGAGAAGTGGACTTGGGAGGAGATCCTAGACGGGAAAGGACCCTGGGCAAAGCCAGGGGAATATTGCCGCCCCAAAGCCGAGCTGGAGGCAGTGAAAGCAGAGAGGCGGCATTATGAGGAGCTGACATGGCAGAGCGGCTGGAAGCACGAGTGGCAGCCCCAAAAATGTATTGGGGGGTGGCACAGGGAGAGTGTGGCAGTCAGGAGCCAGACCTGAGCCAACTCCCCCTGTTTACTGTAAGGAGCCATGGATGTTATCGGAGCTGTCGGCGAAGCTGAGGGCTGAGTCTGAGAGGGTCGAGGAGTTATTGGACAGAATGGAGGAGAGTGAACGGATGGGAGATGAGGAGACACTCGAGGAGGTGTTAATAGAATTGGGGGAGTGTGAAGAGAGAGAGCAGTTGATTTGGCGTAGTATGCAAGGCATTCGCCCTGAGGTGCGTGTCCCCAGCCCGGTACCACCAGTGCTGGCACCCCGCACCAGGCTGTCTCTCCGTCCCATCAATACAGGTGCTCCCGCCTGTCCGGCGCTACCAGAGCTTCCACCCCTCAGTCCAGAGGCGCCAGATCCCCTCTGTCCAGAGGTGCCAGATCCCCTCTGTCCAGAGGTGCCAGATCCCCTCTGTCCGGAGGCGCCAGATCCCCTCTGTCCGGAGGCGCCAGATCCCCTCTGTCCGGAGGGGCCAGAGCCCCTCTGTCCGGAGGGGCCAGAGCCCCTCAGTCCGGAGGCGCCAGAGCCCCTCAGTCCGGCGCTGCCGGAGCCTCCCGCCTGTCCGGCATTGCCGGAATCATCCTTCACCCCGGCGCTGCCGGCATCTCCTGTCCATTCGGGACCCATTTCTAGGGTCCCCAGTCCGAGGTCGGCGGCGAGAGTCGCCGTGTTTAGGATGCCACGGAGGCGGACAATGAGGCAGAGAAAGACTGTGTTGAAGTGGGGTCCACGTCCCGCGCCAGAGCTGCCACCGCGGACAGACGCCCACCCAGACCCTCCCCTATAGGTTCAGTTTTTGCGGCCGGAGTCCACACCTTTGGGGGGGTTGGGGGGGTACTGTCACGTTCTGAGCTTTATTTCCTTAGTTTTGTCATTATTTAGTATGGTCAGGGCGTGAGTTGGGGTGGGCAGTCTGTCTGTTTTTCTATGATTTGGGGATTTCTATGTTTCGGCCTAGTATGGTTCTCAATTAGAGGCAGGTGTCATTAGTTGTCTCTGATTGAGAATCATACTTAGGTAGCCTGGGTTTCACTGTTTGTTTGTGGGTGATTGTCTGTTAGTTGCTTGTGTCAGTACAGTTCTCATTATAGTTTCACTGTCGTTATTCGTTTATTGTTTTGTATAGTTTGTATTCTGTCATGTTTGTCATTTATTATCATGTCTTGTCCCTGTGCTCCCCATGCTATTCGTTTCCCTCTGCTGGTCTTATTTGGTTCTTTCCCTCCTATCCCTCTCTCTCCCCCTCCCTCTCTCACTCTCTCGCTCTCTCTTCTCTCTATCGTTCCGTTCCTGCTCCCAGCTGTTCCTATTCCCCTAATCATCATTTAGTCTTCCCACACCTGTTCCCGATCCTTTCCCCTGATTAGAGTCCCTATTTATTCCTTTGTGTTCCGTTCCTGTGCCGTCGGTTCCTTGTATTGTATTCACCATGCTGTGATTGCGTTTCGCCCTGTCCTGTCGTGTTTTTGCCGTGATTGTGTATCACCCTGTCCTGTCGTGTTTTGTGCCTTCATCAGACGCTGCGTGTGAGCAGGTGTCTCAGTCGACTGGCCTGCGCCTACCCGAGCGACCTGCAGTCTGTGGCCGCTTCTCCAGTTGTTTTCCCCTCTACAATCTAGAGGATTTCTGTTATTCCGTTTTGAACATTAATAAACTCTGTTTCTGTTAAGTCGCGTTTGGGTCCTCGTTCACCTGCATGACAGAAGGAACCGACCAAGGAATGGACCCAGCGACTTCAGACGCTCGTTACACTGCCGTCGAGATCCAAGGAGCCATGCTCGGCAGACACGAGCAGGAATTGTCCGCTGCTCGCCATGCCGTGGAGAACCTGGCCGCTCAGGTTTCCGACCTCTCTGGACAGTTCCAGAGTCTACGTCTCGTGCCACCTGTTACTTCCTGGCCTGCCGAGCCTCCAGAACCTAGGGTTAATAACCCACCTTGCTACTCCGGGCAGCCCACTGAGTGCCGCTCCTTTCTCACGCAGTGTGAGATTGTGTTCTCTCTCCAACCCAACACATACTCTAGAGAGAGCTCGGGTTGCTTACGTCATTTCACTCCTTACTGGCCGGGCTCGAGAATGGGGCACAGCTATCTGGGAGGCAAGGGCTGATTGCTCTATCAAATTCCAGAACTTTAAAGAGGAGATGATTCGGGTTTTTGACCGTTCAGTTTTTGGTGGGGGAGGCTTCTAGGGCCCTGGCTTCCTTATGCCAAGGTGAACGGTCCATAACGGATTATTCCATTGAGTTTCGCACTCTTGCTGCCTCTAGTGAGTGGAACGAGCCGGCGCTGCTCGCTCGTTTTCTGGAGGGACTCCACGCAGTGGTTAAGGATGAGATTCTCTCCCGGGAGGTTCCTTCAGATGTGGACTCTTTGATTGCTCTCGCCATCCGCATAGAACGACGGGTAGATCTTCGTCACCGGGCTCGTGGAAGAGAGCTCGCATCAACGGTGTTTCCCTGCTCCGCATCGCAACCATCTCCCTCCTCTGGCTTTGAGACTGAGCCCATGCAGCTGGGAGGGATTCGCATCTCGAATAAGGAGAGGGAACGGAGGATCACCAACCGCCTGTGCCTCTATTGCGGAGTTGCTGGACATTTTGTTAATTCATGTCCAGTAAGAGGCCAGAGCCCATCAGTAAGCGGAGGGCTACTGGTGAGCGCTACTACTCAGTCCTCTTCATCTAGATCTTGTACTACTATGTCGGTCCATCTACGCTGGACCGGTTCGGGTGCTACATGCAGTGCCTTGATTGACTCTGGGGCTGAGGGTTGTTTCATGGACCGAAGCATGGGTTCGGAAACATAACATTCCTTTCAGACCATTAGACAAGCCTACGCCCATGTTTGCCTTAGATGGTAGTCATCTTCCCAGTATCAAATTTGAGACACTACCTTTAACTCTCACAGTATCTGGTAACCACAGTGAGACTATTTCTTTTTTGATTTTCCGTTCACCGTTTACACCTGTTGTTTTGGGTCATCCCTGGCTAGTATGTCATAATCCTTCTATTAATTGGTCTAGTAATTCTATCCTATCCTGGAACGTTTCTTGTCATGTGAAGTGTTTAATGTCTGCCATCCCTCCCGTTTCTTCTCTCCCTACTTCTCAGGAGGAACCTGGCGATTTGACAGGAGTGCCGGAGGAATATCATGATCTGCGCACGGTCTTCAGTCGGTCCCGAGCCAACTCCCTTCCTCCTCACCGGTCGTATGATTGTAGTATTGATCTCCTTCCAGGGACCACGCCTCCTCGAGGTAGACTATACTCTCTGTCGGCTCCCGAACGTAAGGCTCTCGAGGATTATTTGTCTGTGTCTCTTGACGCCGGTACCATAGTGCCTTCTTCTTCTCCGGCCGGGGCGGGGTTCTTTTTGTTAAGAAGAAGGACGGTACTCTGCGCCCCTGCGTGGATTATCGAGGGCTGAATGACATAACGGTTAAGAATCGTTATCCGCTTCCCCTTATGTCATCAGCCTTCGAGATTCTGCAGGGAGCCAGGTGCTTTACTAAGTTGGACCTTCGTAACGCTTACCATCTCGTGCGCATCAGAGAGGGGGACGAGTGGAAAACGGCGTTTAACACTCCGTTAGGGCATTTTGAGTACCGGGTTCTGCCGTTCGGTCTCGCCAATGCGCCAGCTGTTTTTCAGGCATTAGTTAATGATGTTCTGAGAGACATGCTGAACATTTTTGTTTTTGTCTATCTTGACGATATCCTGATTTTTTCTCCGTCACTCGAGATTCATGTTCAGCACGTTCGACGTGTTCTACAGCGCCTTTTAGAGAATTGTCTCTACGTAAAGGCTGAGAAGTGCTCTTTTCATGTCTCCTCCGTTACTTTTCTCGGTTCCGTTATTTCCGCTGAAGGCATTCAGATGGATTCCGCTAAGGTCCAAGCTGTCAGTGATTGGCCCGTTCCAAGGTCACGTGTCGAGTTGCAGCGCTTTTTAGGTTTCGCTAATTTCTATCGGCGTTTCATTCGTAATTTCGGTCAAGTTGCTGCCCCTCTCACAGCTCTTACTTCTGTCAAGACGTGTTTTAAGTGGTCCGGTTCCGCCCAGGGGAGCTTTTGATCTTCTAAAAGAACGTTTTACGTCCGCTCCTATCCTCGTTACTCCTGACGTCACTAGACAATTTATTGTCGAGGTTGACGCTTCAGAGGTAGGCGTGGGAGCCATTCTATCCCAGCGCTTCCAGTCTGACGATAAGGTTCATCCTTGCGCTTATTTTTCTCATCGCCTGTCGCCATCTGAGCGCAACTATGATGTGGGTAACCGTGAACTGCTCGCCATCCGCTTAGCCCTAGGCGAATGGCGACAGTGGTTGGAGGGGCGACCGTTCCTTTGTCGTTTGGACAGACCATAAGAACCTTGAGTACATCCGTTCTGCCAAACGACTTAATGCCCGTCAAGCTCGTTGGGCGTTGTTTTTCGCTCGTTTCGAGTTTGTGATTTCTTACCGTCCGGGTAGCAAGAACACCAAGCCTGATGCCTTATCCCGTCTGTTTAGTTCTTCTGTGGCTTCTACTGATCTCGAGGGATTCTTCCTTATGGGCGTGTTGTCGGGTTGACAGTCTGGGGAATTGAAAGACAGGTTAAGCAAGCACTCACGCACACTGCGTCGCCGCGCGCTTGTCCTAGTAACCTCCTTTTCGTTCCTGTTTCCACTCGTCTGGCTGTTCTTCAGTGGGCTCACTCTGCCAAGTTAGCTGGTCATCCCGGTGTTCGAGGCACTCTTGCGTCTATTCGCCAGCGCTTTTGGTGGCCGACTCAGGAGCGTGACACGCGCCGTTTCGTGGCTGCGTGTTCAGACTGCGCGCAGAAGAAGTCTGGTAATTTTTTTCTGCTTCTGCTCCTGGTCTTGCTGGGTCTCAGTCTGTTCCCTGCCATCGCATCTCTCCTGTTCTTGTCCCTGCCCTTGCTGTGTCTCAGTCTGTCCCTAGTTCTCATTTTTTTTTAGAGTAGTACCCTAGTTTCCCTTTTTATCGTTTTTCGTTACGGTCCTGAGGAGAGGAGTTGGGTTCTTTCTCGGGACGTGCTGGACCGTTTGATCTATGATTTCCTCCGTTGCTGCCAGTGTTCCTCCTCGAGAGCGCCAGGAGGCGCTCGGTGAGTGGGGGGTACTGTCATGTTTGTCATTTATTATCATGTCTTGTCCCTGTGCTCCCCATGCTATTCGTTTCCCTCTGCTGGTCTTATTTGGTTCTTTCCCTCCTATCCCTCTCTCTCCCCCTCCCTCTCTCACTCTCTCGCTCTCTCTTCTCTCTATCGTTCCGTTCCTGCTCCCAGCTGTTCCTATTCCCCTAATCATCATTTAGTCTTCCCACACCTGTTCCCGATCCTTTCCCCTGATTAGAGTCCCTATTTATTCCTTTGTGTTCCGTTCCTGTGCCGTCGGTTCCTTGTATTGTATTCACCATGCTGTGATTGCGTTTCGCCCTGTCCTGTCGTGTTTTTGCCGTGATTGTGTATCACCCTGTCCTGTCGTGTTTTGTGCCTTCATCAGACGCTGCGTGTGAGCAGGTGTCTCAGTCGACTACGGCCTGCGCCTACCCGAAGCGACCTGCAGTCTGTGGCCGCTTCTCCAGTTGTTTTCCCCTCTACAATCTAGAGGATTTCTGTTATTCCGTTTTGAACATTAATAAACTCTGTTTCTGTTAAGTCGCGTTTGGGTCCTCGTTCACCTGCATGACAGTATTCAGTGTTCAGTGCTTTCTTTAACTAAAAAATCATCATGAACACATACCACGCTGCATTTTGGTCCGCTTCATACGACGATCGTGACAGTCACACAATCTTTGACAGCCATGAGTTCACATTTATTAATGTTAAGATAAATACCAGACTCTTTGGAAAAGGATTGCAATCACATTGTTCGATATGGGAATTTGGTTAGCATCTTTCAGAAAAAGTGTAGTATCGTCAGCCAGCTGGCTTACAACACTTATTTTTTAGGCTTTAGGTATCAGTGTTATTAACCCCTGACTCCTTGTTGGAGGGGGAACATTGGTTTTAATACTCTCTAAAAAAAATACTTCAAATAGGAAGGGAGCTACTTGTTCAAAAAATTATTTGTAAAATTCTGATGTAATTCCATCAACACCTGGTGATTTATTGTTCTTTCAATGTTAGACTCTACAATCTCAACTTTGATGGGTTCATCACCCTGTTTAAATTCTATATCACTGATAGAGTGAACATTATTCAGTGAGTCAGAACATTTCTGTGGATTTCTGACAGTATGTAGAGCTATAAAAATTGCTACAGTATTTAGTGATTCGTTTTTTGGTCATCTGTAATAACCCCATCAATATTTAACTTATGGGTAGTGTTATTTTTAGTGAAATTTCTCAAGTCTAAAGATATAGGAGGAATTCTGTTCTCCCTCCTCAATCCATTTTTCCTAGATCTAATAAAGGCTCCTTCTGCTTTTAATCTATATATATATTATCCAGTTTATTTTGTAACTCAATTAGTTCCATCTTCTCCCCGAGAGGCCAGCTGGGGACCTCTGAGAAAGGAAGTTATCTTAATGATCACCTTTTCCTCCTCAGCTCTTCTGGTCTTAGCAAGATTACTACCATATTTTCTAAGGTATTTGGACACCTCAAATTTAAAGAGCTCCCGGTTCTTGCAATAAGATTTTTCTTCACATGCCCTTTCCCAAAAGTGTGAAAGCAGATCTTTAACCTTAAACTTTACTATATCATTATTTAAACATGAGCTATTTAGCTTCCAGTAGGATGCTCTACCAATGTTAGTATCAGGGTAAATATTTTAATATCAATGTAAATGGCGCTATGGTCTGGGAGTGGTACAAATATTTGTAGTAACACACTATCAATACATTTGGATATAAGCCAAAAACCTATTCTGGATTGTCTGGAGCCTGTTTTGTTACTCCAAGTGGATGATCTGTCAACCGGAAACCTCTCTCTCCATAAGTAAGATCAAACTTTTCTATAAGTATTAAACCCAAATTCTGATTGGTTGGACTACCTGGGGGCCATCTATCAGTTTAATTATCTATAGTAATGTTATTGTCCCCTACCTATTAATAACACATTGGGAAATTTAGATAACCAATGAAGTATATGTTTCTCTATAGATTCAAGCAACTCATCATTCTCATGTTTGGTGATGTACCCGTAGAAGTTTACAGTAATGAGCGTAATGTCATTGTAACTGATCACAAGACAAATAAATTGACCAAAGGGGCCACTTTCCGAGTGTAGAATATTACCACCAAAGGTATTTTTCATTGTAGTGACACCATCGGAGTGTTCAGATCCATGGGAAAGCCAAATATCGTTGCCCCACTGTGATCCCCAGAAGTTGTCATAAGCCGAAATTGAATGAGACTGTAAAAAAGCAAAAATCTGTTCGAAATTGTTTAGCAAATAAAAATAAGGCCTGGCGCTTCACATTAAGAGAAACTATTGACAAAGACAAATACAGTATTGTCATTACATGGTCAGGTACAGCAAATTATAGTGTTACATAACGTGACATACAGCTGTGACTGAGGTTGGGGTACAATTGTGTAATTACAATCTATAACAGTTTTACATTTATCACAATCAACAATCAACCACATATATGGCATTTGTACATAAGGGGGCTGCACCGCGCGTTGATACAACACAAAAATTATGGATATACTGACAATTTACATGTCTCTTCACCCTACACATGGAATAAACAAACATAGAGTCAATAACACAATAGCACAATATAAAAAAATCTATATACAGTGTGTGCAAATGAGGTAAGATAAGGGAGGTAAGACAATAAATAGGCCGTAGTGGTGAAGTAATTACAATTTAGCAATTAAACACTGGAGTGATAGATATGCAGAAGATGAATGTGCAAGTAGAGATATTGGGTGCAAAGGAGAGAAAAAACATAACAATATGGGGATGAGGTAGTTAGCTGGGCTATTTACAGCAGGGATATGTATAGGTGCAGTGATCTGTGTGCTGCTCTGACAGCTGATGCTTAAAGTTAGTTGAGGGAGATATGAGTCTCCAGCTTCAGTGATTTTTGCAATTGGTTCCAGTCATTGGCAGCAGAGAACTGGAAGGAAAGGCAGCAAAAGGAGGAATTGGCTTTGGAGTGCGTGCTACGGGTCGGTGCTGCTATGGTGACCAGTGAGCTGAGATAAGGCGCGGCTTTACCTAGCAAAGTCTAGAGGTAGGTGGAAAGCATGACCATAGAAGAATGCTTATTGAAATGCTCAATTTTCGTGGATTTATCGGTGGTGACAGTGTTTCCTAGCCTCAGTGAAGTGGGCAGCTGGGAGGAGGTGGTCTAATTTTCCATGGACTTTACAGTGTCCCAGAACCTATTGGAATTTGTGCTACGGGATGCAAATTTAGATTTGAAAAAGCTAGCCTTTGCTTTCCTAACTTCCTGTGTATATTGGTTCCTAACTTCCCTGAAAAGTTACATATCGCGGGGGATATTCAATGCTAATGCAGTATGCCACAGGATGTTTTTCTGCTGGTCAAGGGCAGTCAGGTCTGGAGTGAACCAAGGGTTATATCTATTCCTGGTTCTACATTTTTTGAATGGGGCATGCTTATTTAAGATGGCGAGGAAAGCACTTTTAACGAATAACCAGGCATCCTCTACTGACGAAATGAGGTCAATTGTAACGGCATTCGTCTGTTGAAGGAAGAGAGTCGGACCGAAATGCAGCGTGTTGGTTACTCATGACTTTAATAAATGAAGAGCGTAACATGAAATAACTCATAAATACAAAACAACAAACAGAACGTGAAACCTATTACAGCCTATCTGGTGAACACTACACAAAGACAGGGACAATCACCCATGAAATACAAAGCGAAACTATGGCTCCCTAAATACGGTTCCCAATCAGAGACAACGAGGATCACCTGACTCTGATTGAGAATCGCCTCAGGCAGCCAAGCCTATACAACACCCCTAATCAGCCGCGATCCCAAATACTACAAACCCCAATACGAAAAACAACATATAAACCCATGTCACACCCTGGCCTACCCAAACATATAACAAAAACACAAAATACAATGACCAAGGCGTGACATCAATATCCTTCCAGGATACCCGGGCCAGGTCGATTAGAAAGAACTGTTCGCTGAAGTGTTTTAGGGAGCGTTTGACAGTGATGAGGGGTGGTTGATGGCAGGTTGGACAGGATGATATCTATGAGGGTGCCCGTGTTTACAGATTTGGGGTTGTACCTGGTTGGTTCATTGATCATTTGTGTGAGATTGAGGGCATCTAGCTTATATTGTAGGACGGCCAGGGTGTTAAGCATGTCCCAGTTTAGGTCACCTAACTGTACGAGCTCTAAAGATAAATGGGGGGCAATCAATTCACATCGGTTCCAGGGCACAGCTGGGGGCAGAAGGTGGTCTATAACAAGTGGCAACGGTGAGATACTTGTATCTGGAAAGGTGGATTTTTAGAAGTAGAAACTCAAATTGATTGGGCACAGACCTGGATAGTATTACAAAGCTCTGCATGCTGTCTCTGCAGTAGATTGCAACACCGCCCTCTTTTGCAGTTCTATCTTGTCGGAAAATGTTAGGGATGGAAAGTTCAGGATTTTTGGTGGCCTTCCTAAGCCAGGATTCAGACACGGCTAGGACATCCGGGTTGGCAGAGTGTGCTAAAGCAGTGAGTAAAACAAACTTAGGGAGGAGGCTTCTGATGTTAACAAACATGAAACCAAGGCTTTTACGGTTACAGAAGTCAACACATGAGAGCACCTGTGGAATGGGAGTGGAGCTAGGCACTGCAGGGCCCAGATGAACCTCTACATCACCAGAGGAACAGATTAGGAGTAGGATTAGGATAAGGATATGGCTAAAGGGCTATAAGAACTGGTCGTATAGTGCGTTCGGAACAGAGAGTGAAAGGAGCAGGTTTCTGGGCGCGGAAGAATAGATTCAAGGGATAATGTACAGACAAGGGTATGGTAGGATGTGAATACAGTGGAGGTCAAACCTAGGCATTGAGTGACGTTGAGAGAGGTTTTGTCTCTAGAGACATAATTTAGACCAGGTGAGGTCACCGCATGTGTGGGAGGTGAAACAAAAGGGCTAGCTAGCTGAGGCATATTGAGCAGGGCTGGAGTCTCTACAGTGAAAAAAGACATTAATCACTAACCAGAACAGCAATGGATAAGAGACATTTACATTAGGAAGAGGCATGCATAGCAGAGTGATCATAGGGGTCAGTGGGAGACTAGACAAGCTGGAGACACAGCGATTCAGACAGCTAGCGGGACGGGGCTAGCAAGCTAGCAGAAGGGCCTTAGGGGGACGTCGTGACGGAAGAAGTCTGTTGTAGCCTCCTCGGATGGTCACGTCGGCAGACCAGTCGTGTTGGATCGGCAGGGCTCCGTGTAGGCAGTAAAAGAGTCCATGCCAATTGTCAAAATAGGTATTGCAGCCCAAGAAATTGGCTGATGGTCAAATCAAACTAATTTATTTATATAGCCCTTCGTACATCAGCTGATATCTCAAAGTGCTGTACAGAAACCCAGCCTAAAACCCCAAACAGCAAGCAATGCAGGTGTAGAACCACGGTGGCTAGGAAAAACTCCCTAGAAAGGCCAAAACCTAGGAAGAAACCTAGCGAGGAACCAGGCTATGTGGGGTGGCCAGTCCTCTTCTGGCTGTGCCGGGTGGAGATTATAACAGAACATGGCCAAGATGTTCAAATGTTCATAAATGACCAGCATGGTCAAATAATAATAATCACAGGCAGAGCAGTTGAAACTGGAGCAGCAGCACGGTCAGGTGGACTGGGGACAGCAAGGAGTCATCATGTCAGGTAGTCCTGACCCCTCCTGGAGGCTAAGACAGGGGGGGTCAGGAGACACTGTGTACCCATCCGATGACACCCCCGGACAGGGCCAAACAGGAAGGATTTAACCCCACCCACTTTGCCAAAGCACAGCCCCCACACCCCTAGAGGGATATCTTCAACCCCCAACTTACCATCCTTAGACAAGGCCGAGTATAGCCCACAAAGATCTCCGCCACGGCACAACCCAACCCAGACAGGAAGATCACATCAGTGACTCAACCCAGTCAAGTGACGCACCCCTCCTAGGGACGGTATGAAAGAGCGCTAGTAAGCCAGTGACCCCTGTAATAGTATTAGAGGCAGAGAATCCCAGTGGAAAGAGGGGAACCGTCCAGGCAGAGACAGCAAGGGCGGTTCGTTGCTCCAGAGCCTTTCCGATCACCTTCACACTCCTGGGCCAGACTACACTCAATCATATGACCCACTGAAGAGATGAGTCTTCAGTGAAGACTTAAAGGATGAGACCGAGTTTGCGTCTCTTACATGGGTAGGCAGACCATTCCATAAAAATGGAGATCTATAGGAGAAAGCTCTGCCTCCAGCTGTTTGCTTAGAAATTCTAGGGACAATTAGGAGGCCTGCATCTTGTGACCTTAGCGTACGTGTAGGTATGTACGGCAGGACCAAATCAGAGAAATAGGTAGGAGCAAGCACATGTAATGCTTTGTAGGTTAGCAGTAAAACCTTGAAATCAGCCCTTGCCTTGACAGGAAGCCAGTGTAGGGAGGCTAGCACTGGAGTAATATGATCAAATTTTTTGGTTCTAGTCAGGATTCTAGCAGACGTATTTAGCACTAACTGAAGTTTATTTAGTGCTTTATTCGGGTAGCCGGAAAGTAGAGCATTGCAGTAGTTTAACCTAGAAAGCATGGATGAATTTTTCTGCATCGTTTTTGGAAAGAACATTTCTGATTTTTGCAATGTTACGTAGTCCTTGAAACAGTCTTGATATGTTCTTCAAAAGAGAGATCAGGGTTCAGAGTAACGCCAAGGTCCTTCACAGTTTTATTTGAGACGACTGTACAACCATTAAGATTAAGTGTCAGATTCAACAGAAGATCTCTTTGTTTCTTGGGACCTAGAACAAGCATCTCTGTTTTGTCCGAGTTTAAAAGTAGAAAGTTTGCAGCCATCCACTTCCTTATGTCTGAAACACATGCTTCTAGCGTGGTCAATTTTGGGGCTTCACCATGTTTCATTGAAATGTACAGCTGTGTGTCATCCGCATAGCAGTGAAAGTTAATATTATGTTTACGAATGACATCCCCAAGAGGTCTAATATATAGTGAAAACAATACTGGTCCTAAAACGGAACCTTGAGGAACACCGAAATGTACAGTTGATCTGTCAGAGGACAAACCATTCACAGAGACAAACTGATATCTTTCCTACAGATAAGATCTAAACCAGGCCAGAACTTGTCCGTGTAGAACAATTTGGGTTTCCAATCTCTCCAAAAGAATGTGGTGATCGATGGTATCAAAAGCAGCACTAAGGTCTAGGAGCACGAGGATAGATGCAGAGCCTCGGTCTGATGCCATTAAAAGGTCATTTACCACCTTCACAAGTGCAGTCTCAGTGCTATGATGGGGTCTAAAACCAGACTGGAGCATCTTGTATACATTGTTTGTCTTCAGGAAGGCAGTGAGTTAGGTTTACACCACCTTGCTAATTTTATAACTGTGTAGATATCCATAGGACAAGGTAACTCTGATCAATATTGGTTAAATATATATATATATATATATATATATATATATATATATATATATATATATATATATATATATATATATATATCATTTTTTTGTTGAGTGGATTTATGAAAATATTTTGACAAACGTTACCTTATCCTAGTGAGATTTACACGGGTATCAAAACGCAGAGGCGGT
Source organism: Oncorhynchus gorbuscha (assembly GCF_021184085.1). Taxonomy (NCBI): domain Eukaryota; kingdom Metazoa; phylum Chordata; class Actinopteri; order Salmoniformes; family Salmonidae; genus Oncorhynchus; species Oncorhynchus gorbuscha. The sequence continues at coordinate 55,705,286 of NC_060174.1, read as the reverse complement.
TTAAGCACGAAACACAGACCTTATTTGAAGTAGATCAAGACATTCTCTATGGAAGACATGAACGGTAAAATAACGAAGGAACCCCTTTCAAGTTCAGCCGCAAGTTATTACAGGAATTATAACGCGTTGACTATTTCTCTCTAAACCATATACATTTGACTATTACGAGCCTGCTGCTGCCTATCGCCCCTCAGTCAGACTGCTCTATCAAATATCAAATCATAGACTTAACTATAATAAACACACAGAAATACGAGCCTTAGGTCAAATCCGGAAACTATCACCTTGAAAACAAAACGTTTATTCCGTTCCGTATTTTATCTAGCGGGTGGCATCCTTGAGTCCAAATATTCCTGTTACATTGCACAACCTTCAATGTTATGTCATAATTACGTAAAATTCTTCCAAATTAGTTCGCAAAGTTCCAGGCAGCCCAAACTGTTGCATATACCCTGACTCTGCGTGCAATGAACGCAAGAGAAGTGACACAATTTCACCTGGTTAATATTGCCTGCCAACCTGGATTTTTTTTTAGCTAAATATGCAGGTTTAAAAATATATACTTGTGTATTGATTTTAAGAAAGGCGTTTATGTTAATGGTTAAGTACACATTGAAGCAACGACAATCGTCGGCAGTAAAAGGGGTCCAGGCCAATTAGCAAAATATGCATTGTAGCCCAAGGAGTGGCTGATGGACCTCTTCAGCTAGCCGGGAGATGGGCCTAGCACGAGGCTAGTTCCAGGCTCATTGGTGCTTGCTTCGGGACAGAAACATTAGCTGCAATGATCCAGGTGAAAAGGTTCAGAGCTTGCGGTAGGAAACCAGAGATGTGGAGAAAAAACAGTCCGGTATGCTCTGGGTTGAATCGCGCTGTGCAGACTGGCAGGAGTTGACCGGCCTAAGTTTAGCTGATGACCGCTAGCAGTGGCTAACTGACTATTAGCTATTAGCTAGTTAGCTGGCTACCTTCTGTTGGGGGTTCTGGTTCTAAAGTATAGAAAATAGCAGATCCATACCACATTGGGTGAGGCGATGTTGCAGGAGAGTATGTTGAAACTGAAGTTAAAAATATAAAAAAAGATATACGAAATATATACGAAGGGGAAAAAAATGTATACATGGGACACGACAAGACGAAGACAAAGACGCCTGAACTACTATGCCATCTTGGAATGAGTATGAAATTGTAATTTGTGTGGTTTAATGTTTTAGGGACTCCTGAGAAATCCAGCAAACCAGGCTGTCGTCTTGTGAAACAGTGGATGTAAAGAATCTAGCTTGGTAAAGCATCTACTGCTTATTGAATGTTCAATTTTGTAAGCTTGCCTTGATATTTCTTGTGCAATGCAGCTGAAGTAACGTATCTAGCTAACTATTTTCTTGCTTATTGTGTAGTGGAGTATAAAAATACCTGTATGCCTATGATTGTGTAGCTAGCTATGTAGCCGATCTCTGTATGGACCATAAAATGTTTGGTATAAATATTAGTTCAGAATCTAGCTATGAGTTTCAGCTTTCATAGACTGTTGTATTGACTTCTAAAGAGTATGAATGGCATTAATGAAGCCTATGGAGTAGAATATAATATAACTTTATTGTGTCAAGGATGCAAGTCCTATATTACCAATCTTAACCATGCATGAGATCCACACATTGTAGCCTGTACATTTAATATATTCACTGATCATGTACTCTACCTTGGCAAATAAAGGTGTGGTTCAGGTATGAAATTCTGTGAGACATTTTTTTACTCAGTCATATCGAATACCAGGATTATCAAACTACATTATTTGAATGATTCTGTGTCTGCATGTATGTATTAAAAGCTGCGCCACTTGGGAGCCCTAGTCTATGGTGTTGCTAGGGAACAGCACCCTCTTTGAAGAAGTAGGCTTAGACTTTTACATCACCAGGTCATTGTGGAATACTAAAGTATAATATCCCTTATAACAAATATGACAACATTGGATAGATATATGCAAATCAAATCAAATCAAATGTATTTGTCACATACACATGGTTAGCAGATGTTAATGCGAGTGTAGCGAAATGCTTGTGCTTTTAGTTCCGACAATGCAGTAATAACCAACGAGTAATCTAACCTAACAATGCAAAAACTACTACCTTACACACACAAGTGTAAAGGGATAAAGAATATGTACATAAAGATATATGAATGAGTGATGGTACAGAACGGCATAGGCGAGATGCAGTAGATGGTATCGAGTACAGTATATACATATGAGATGAGTAATGTAGGGTATGTAAACAGAGTGGCATAGTTTAAAGTGGCTAGTGATACATGTATTACATAAAGATGCAGTAGATGATATGGTCAGTATATACATATGAGATGAGTAATGTAGGGTATGTAAACATTATATTAAGTAGTATTGTTTAAAGTGGCTAGTGATATATTTTACATCAATTTCCATCAATTCCCATTATTAAAGTGGCTGGAGTTGAGTCAGTGTGTTGGCAGCAGCCACTCAATGTTAGTGGTGGCTGTTTAACAGTCTGATGGCCTTGAGATAGAAGCTGTTTTTCAGTCTCTCGGTCCCAGCTTTGATGCACCTGTACTGACCTCGCCTAATGGATGATAGCGGGGTGAACAGGCAGTGGCGCGGGTGGTTGTTGTCCTTGATGATCTTTATGGCCTTCCTAGGACATTGGGTGGTGTAGGTGTCCTGGAGGGCAGGTAGTTTGCCCCAGGTGATGCATTGTGCAGACCTCACTACCCTCTGGAGTGCGTTACGGTTGTGGGCGGAGCAGTTGCTGTACCAGGCGGTGATACAGCCCTACAGGATGCTCTCGATTGTGCATCTGTAGAAGTTTGTGAGTGCTTTTGGTGACAAGCCGAATTTCTTCAGCCTCCTGAGGTTGAAGAGGCGCTGCTGTGCCTTCTTCACGATGCTGTCTGTGTGGGTAGACCAATTCAGTTTGTCTGTGATGTGTACGCCGAGGAACTTAAAACTTACTACCCTCTCCACTACTGTCCCATCGATGTGGATAGGGGGATGCTCCCTCTGCTGTTTCCTGAAGTCCACAATCATCTCCTTAGCTTTGTTGACGCTGAGTGTGAGGTTATTTTCCTGACACCACACTCCGAGGGCCCTCACCTCCTCCCTGTAGGCCGTCTCGTCGTTGTTGGTAATCAAGCCTACCACTGTAGTGTTGTCCGCAAACTTGATAATTGATTTGGAGGTGTGCATGGCCACGCAGTCGTGGGTGAACAGGGAGTTCAGGAGAGGGCTCAGAACGCACCCTTGTGGGGCCCCATTGTTGAGTATCAGCGGGGTGATGTTGTTACCTACCCTCACCACCTGGGGGCGGCCCGTCAGGAAGTCCAGTACCCAGTTGCATAGGGTGGCGTTGAGACCCAGGGTCTCGAGCTTGATGACGAGTTTGGAGGGTACTATGGTGTTAAATGCTGAGCTGTAGTCGATGAACAGCATTCTCACATAGGTATTCCTCTTGTCCAGATGGGTTAGGGCAGTGTGCAGTGTGGTTGAGATTGCATCGTCTGTGGAACTATTTAGGCGGTAAGCAAATTGGAGTAGGTCTAGGTTGCCAGGTAGGGTGGAGGTGATACGGTCCTTGACTAATCTCTCAAAGCACTTCATGATGACGGAAGTGAGTGCTACGGAGCGGTAGTCGTTTAGCTCAGTTACATTAGCTTTCTTGGGAACAGGGACAATGGTGGCCCTCTTGAAGCATGTGGGAACAGCAGACTGGGATAAGGATTGATTGAATATGTCCGTAAACACACCAGCCAGCTGGTCTGCCCATGCTCTGAGGACGTGGCTGGGGATGCCGTCTGGGCCTGCAGCCTTGCGAGGGTTAACAAGTCTGCATGTTTTGGTTGCGGGCCATGTCAGTGGCACTGTATTGTCCTCAAAGCGGGCAAAAAAGTTATTTAGTCTGCCTGGGAGCAAGACATCCTGGTCCGTGACGGGGCTGGTTTTCTTTTTGTAATCCGTGATTGACTGTAGACCCTGCCACATACCTCTTGTGTCTGAGCCGTTGAATTGCGACTCTACTTTGTCTCTATACTGATGCTTAGCTTGTTTGATTGCCTTGCGGAGGGAATAGCTACACTGTTTGTATTCGGTCATGTGTCCGGTCACCTTGCCCTGGTTAAAAGCAGTGGTTCACGCTTTCAGTTTCACACGAATGCTGCCATCAATCCACGGTTTCTGGTTTGGGAATGTTTTAATTGTTGCTATGGGAATGACATCTTCAATGCACTTTCTAATGAACTCGCTCACCAAATCAGCGTATTTGTCAATGTTGTTGTTGGACGCAGTGCAGAACATATCCCAGTCCATGTGATGGAAGCAGTCTTGGAGCGTGGAATCAGATTGGTCGGACCAGCGTTGAACAGACCTGAGCGTGAGAGCTTTTTGTTTTAGCTTCTGTCTGTAGGCAAGGGAGCAACAAATTGGAGTCGTGGTTAGCTTTCGTGGTCAGAATTCGAACAAGAAGTTAACATATTCTAAAAACACAATCTGTTTTTCATTATGGGGAACCAGTAAATGTCAGTAAATATTTTGGGACGACAATTTGAAGATAGACTGAATGAGTTACATGAAACATTGAGGGATTTAAAACGAATGATGTGAAGGGATTATCATAATTATTAGGTTTTGTTGTTGTAGTAAATGTTTGGGTTACGGGGATTTCCCTGAGACAAGATATCTTAAAGGGGTACGCTCACATATGGAACTTTATGAGTTTTTATTTTATGAGTAGATATCTTAACCTCTTGCTCCTACCTGACACGCAGGCGTCCCATCTAGACATCTGGAAATGCAAATGCGCTACGCTAAATGCTAATAGTACTAGTTAAAACTCAAACGTTCATTAAAATACACATGCAGGGTATTGAATTAAAGCTACACTCGTTGTGAATCCAGGCAACTGCTTTTCGGCGAAAGCATGAGAAGCTATTATCTGATAGCATGTAACACCCCAAAAGACCCGCAGGGGACGTAAACAAAATAATTAGCATAGTCGGCGCTACACAAACCGCACAAATAAAATATAAAACATTCATTACCTTTGACCATCTTCTTTGTTGGCACTCCTAGATGTCCCATAATCACTATTGGGTCTTTTTTTTCCGATTAAATCGGTCCATATATAACGTCTTATAACGTAACGTCATTTTTTTAAATTAAAAAAGTCGACGATAAACTTTCACAAAACACTTCGAAATACTTTTGTAATGCAACTTTAGGTATTAGTAAACGTTAATAAGCGATCAAATTGATCACGAGGCGATGTATATTCTATAGGGGTACGTCTGGAAATAATGTCCGGGTAAAGCTCAACCAAAATATCCGGTCCGAGACCTGAAGAAATGGGCTGTCTCTTCTTCGTTTGACCAAGAAACAAAGCCTAGGCAAATGACAAGACTGTTGACATCGTGTGGAAGCTGTAGGAATTGCAATCTCGGCTCCAGGTAATTTACTTTCCCATAGACAATACATGCAAGTGGCGTATTGATATATTTTCCAATTTTCAGTGATCAGATTTTCCTGCGCTTTTCGATGAAACGCACGTTCTGTTACAGTCACAGCCGTGATTTAACCAGTTTTATAAACGTCTGAGTGTTTTCTATCCACACATACTAGTCATATGCATATACTATATTCCTGGCACGAGTAGCAGGGCGCTGAAATGTTGCGCGATTTTTAACAGAATGTTCGAAAAAGTAGAGGGTCGACTTAAGAGGTTAAAGGGGTACGCTCAATATGGAACTTTATGAGTTTTTGTTTTATGAGTAGATATCTTAAAGGGGTACGCTCACATATGGAACTTTATGAGTTTTTGTTTTATGAGTAGATATCTTAAAGGGGTACGCTCACATATGGAACTTTATGAGTTTTTATTTTATGAGTTTTAATTACACAAGTGATTTTTTTATTTTTAAGGATAAAGGGTTCTTTAATATGTCTAATGTAGTATGGAACATGACTCTAAAAGGGTGGTATGGCCTATTGACTTTATCATGGCTATCTTTTGGGGTCTGATCAGCCTCGGGGGAGAGCCATTTGTATAATGAATTGTGGTCAGTTGGGTTACTAATTTTAAGGTAAATTAATTATAATGGAGTTTTAGTTAGGGGTTTAGAATTATTGTTTGAGTCACTGAAGAGAAAGTGTTTCAGGATTCTGTTGTACAATATTAGTTGTGAAGTTTTTGAATTGGCTATTATGGATTTGATATTACAACAGAAAATAATTATATTTATCATTGAGAATAAATAGAGGTGATAAATTACTGTAGATAAGGTATTCCACACTATGCAACATATATTAAATTCATGTTATTGTCAGATAGAATACTGAGGATCCCTGAAGGAAAGAGCTTGTAAGTGTAGGAAGGATTTTTGATATAGTTAGCATTTGTTTAGGCTCTGTTTAACTATTAGGAGTTTTAAAAAATATATTATTACATTTAACAGGAATATAGGACATCTGTGGTGATTATTGTAAGGATTAAGATAGATTGATTAAGGAAATGTAAGGACTTTAGAGATTGCCACTTATAGACATGTTCTTTTTCTTCTAAAATCAATGATTTTAGATAGTCAAACAGTGAGACGCTTAGTGGCATATTGAGAGATAGGAGAGAAAGGAATTACTGCTTAAATCGGTAAATATATATTTAAGAACATATATAAATAGCACAGATACTTTTTAAACTAGATAAGACACTTAACAGAGAATTGATACAGGATTGAGATGAATGGATGCCCAAGGGAGAATTGGACATACATGATAATGTCAGAAAATAAGGATAATTTACTAATCCTACCTAAGTCATTATTTAGGGTATATAAAGTTGTTACCTGGGCAGAGCCAGGTATCAAAGGGGGGTGGGTAAGTTAGTGGCCTATTGGAAAATAAACTAATAATTTTTAAAAAATGTAGCTAACAAATAGGCATAGAAGTTAAAGATATAATCAGATAAAACATTTGAGACACTGTTTGTTAACCAAGCCTGTATGTCCAGGATTTTATGCATTACAGGTGAACAACAGGTGAAGTCACTCAATCCAGTCCCAGAGGCTTGTTGGAGGGACCATACCAAGGACTCCTGGTGACAGCTAGCTGAAAGAGCTACCCGGATTCATATCGCACGGCGGGAGGGTAAGACACTGTGACACTGTCGAACAATAAACAGTGTTCAAGAGGAGAACTGGAATTAACAGAATTCCGGGGGCCATCTCTCGAATGAAGTAATCCTCCCTGTCCTATCACCCCTGTTTTTGTTCATAGAAGTGAAGGTGTGTCTGGCTCTTGCTAGTGATGTGTTCTCGGGGAGAGGGTGGGTCTTCACATGGAAGCTGTTCGTCTGAGCTGTCTTATAGTGGGTGCCATATTCCTGATACAGCACGTCCTACTTGAGTATGCGTAGAGTGGTAATTTGCTCATAGCTCATTTGGAGAGAGAGGGCTATATGAATCCACTCACCCAGTATGGAAGGAGGTGGAGGATAGTGAAGGTGAGAGTTTTTGATTGTAATCCGGAGAGAGGGATGTATTGCATAAAGATACGCCTAACCCTTTAAACAGAAATGAATGAGGATCTAGGGTTGTGGTATGATGGATATGACCAGGTCTTGGTCGACACCCTAGTACGGTTCTGGGTAGAGGAGTTTAGACCAGTATGGTAAAGCTGTTCACGAAAGCAGGAATGCCAGAAAATGACAGTTGCATTGACTTGCACGATTTATATCCACAGGTTCCTTCCTTTACAGTGACCGGAGGAGATTATTACTGTTTGGCCCGGTACAGTACTCTTGGGAAATGATGTCAGGGCGAAGTTTTACCGGCAGATTGGACAGGATTATGCTCCCTTGTAAATTTGGGAATGCCTTTCACACTCATTCAACACCGATACATGAAGTTTAGCCAATGGGAGAAAAGACATCACTGGGTCTCTTGATGAGAAAGTATACATTGATAACATTGGGGTTCCATGGGGGGTGCCAGATGAGTTCAAAGCAAGAAATAAGATCCTAGCAGGATTAGAGTTAAGCATTTCCGGGTGGTCTACTCTCAATAAGAACATGGACTGGATTAATTATATTTATTATAATCAACAACGCTTTAACAATTATACCAGAGATGCTATTAAAGGTTTTGCAGAACAGACTGAAGCAACCAGCCTGATGGCTTGGCAGAATAGAAATGCATTAGATATGTTATTGGCTGAAAAGGGAGAAGTATGCGTGATTATCGGGACCATGTTTGTGCTTACATCCCAAATAACACAGCTCCGGACGAATCAGTGCCCGAAGCCTCAGCTGGTTTGACCACCCTGGCTCACGGTTTGACAGAAAACTCTGGGGTGGATACTTCTCTGACTAATTGGTTTGATAGTATGTGCGGAAAATGGAAAAAATATTATGATCACTGTATTATGGTCTGCATTCACCTGTGTGACTGTTTTAGTTTGATGGGGCTGTTGTCTAATTCCCTGTGTACGAGGCCTTATTTCCAGGACTCTGGAGAAATCGATGACAATAGATGGTGAGGTACCAGTGGATTCCAGGTTCTGACCCGTGGAGTGCTGAATGCATGTCTACAGAACAAGTGGACGAATCTGGATCCTTCATTTGCGGGGAATTTATGTTTGAGGAGACCATTTTTGATGTGTAGGGAGGCTAGGTTGTATCCTGTTTCAATATTAGACCGTTTCGGGTGAGGCGGTAGTTGAAGACCCTGTTCCTCCTAGGGATGTTTGCTCCTGGGAAGGGCCGCATGAGGTTTCTCCGGAGAGGAAAGGTCTCATCTCCCATGGGTCTGGGGTCCCCGGTGCTTTGCTCCAGGAACACAGCTGTCTTCGGAGAGGTCGAGGGTGCCATGTCTTAGGCCATAACCGAAGGCAGAGTTGGCCAGAGTGCCTCCCTCACTTGTCCTCCCATAGCTGCCGACATCCAAGAGGTAATTGGCATCCATATCCGCCAAGAGGACAATGGAGAATGTCCCCTTGTAGTTGTGGAACAGGGAACCGGAATTTGGGGGTGCTTGCAGGACCACATACTTGACATTCACTGTTCCCAGATAATGAGTAAAGTTCCGCCCTTCTTCAAAGTCAGCAGCGATGGGTCTTCAGTCGTCCTTGGTTGGGACAGGCATGAATTCCCACTCACGACGATGCACCCAAACGTGCAGTGCCCTACACGGTAACTGTAGATATCTCCAGTTGCAAGGTATCTGTAGGAATATCGAAGATAATGTCATTATTAGACATTTATACATCACCCGGTCATTGTGGATGTATCACGTTTCAGTGAATACCCAGATGCAGACAGTGTCGAAGTATACAAAGTGTATTACTAGAACAGGGGGCAGGCAAAACGACAGGTCAAGGGCAGACAGACATCAGTAATCCAGGTCAGTCCAAAATGTACAGAACGACAGGCAGTCTCAGGGCAGGGCAGGCAGCGGTCAATAGACCAGGGTAGTGGGACAAGGTACAGGGCGGCAGGCAGGCTCAGGGTCAGGGCAGGCAGGAAGGTCAAAACCAGGAAAACTAGAAAAAATGAATTTTAGAAAAGCAAGGGGGGAAACGCTGGTAGGCTTGACGGACAAAACAAACTGGCAACAGACAAACAGAAAACACAAGTATAAATACAGTGGGGATAATGGGGAAGATTGGCGACACCTGGAGGGGAGTGAATAAAAATCACAAAGACCGGTGAAACAGATCAGTGTGTGACAGGATTACTAAAGTATAATATCTCCTACACCAAATCATGATAACATTGGACAGATAGATGCATGGGCACACACATGAGCATGTATAGCATGTGACAATAGCAGGATCATATCAAGGATAGCATCACAAATTAATGCATAAATACCACAGTAGCATCAGTAACCTCAAAGATGTAATCAATAAATATATTTCATGTAAATTAATCCCATAAAGAATATTTCCAATGTAAATTCGGAAGCATTTTGCGTCACAACGTTATTTGTTATTGTTTTGATCTATTCATATGGGCTATTGTCTCACTCCTTTTTATTGATCAATAGTAACATGTCAGGATTCTAGAATTGATTGACAATATTTACCTTTAACAAATGGTGAGAAGTTCAGCTGGACAAATATCATGTCAAAATGTCATGTCTGCCCTTGCAATGCGAGGTCCCATCCTGGACAGCAGCTCATCGAACTGGGCTTTATCAAGCCTGAAATAGCCCTGGAACATCACATCGTCGAACCGCAGCTCCTGCACCAGATGTTAGTACTCTCCATACTGGATGCGTGGCATCAGATGGGGTGAACCCACATGGAGAGCCATTGCTGCAGGTTCCACCATTGATCAGGTCACAAATTCTAGAATTGATTGACAATATAAAATCCACAATAGCCAGGAGTTTCCTCAGTTTTAAATTGATGATGGAAAGTAAAAATATTTTAAATGACTACTTAAGTAGTTTTTTGGGGTATCTGTACTTTACTTTACTATTTATATTTTTGGTTATTTTTACTTCACTATGTTCCGAAAGAAAAGAATGTACTTTTTACTCCATACATTTTCCACCCAAAGTACATTTTGAATGATTAGCAGGAAAGGAAAATGGTCCAGTTCATGCACTTATCAATTGAACATCCCTGGTCATTTCTACTGCCTCTCATCTGGAGGACTCACTAAACACAAATGATTCGTATGTAAATAATATCTGAGTGTTGGACTGTGCCCCTGGTTATCCCCCCCCCCAAAAGAAACATTGTGCCGCAAGTTTTGCTTAATATAAGGAATTTAAAATTATTTATACTTTTACTTTTGATACTTAAGTATATTTTTGCATTTACATTTAGTTTTTATACTTAACTACGTACATTTAAAACCAAATAATTTTAGACTGTTACTCAAGTAGTATTTTACTGGGTGACTTACTTGAGTACGACAATTGGGTACTTTTTCCACCACTGGTGGATAAAATCACTATTTGTAAGCAAATAGCCTACTCTCCCTCCAAAAATATTTGTAAGGGCTCTCTTCGTAATGAGGATCGGACCAAAGTGCAGCGTGGGAAGTGTGCATGATTTTATTTGATCAGCAAACACTCAAACAAAAATAAGCAAGAGGGAAAAACAAAACAGTTCTGTAAGGTGCATAAAGTATACAGAAAACAACTACCCACAAAACACAGGTGGGAAAAATGTCATGTTTTGTCATATATAGTCATGTCTTGTCCCTGTGCTTTCTCTTCTATTCGTTTCCCCCTGCTGGTCTTATTAGGTTTCTTTCCCTCTCTCTCTATCCCTCTCTCTCTCTATCATTCCGTTCCTGCTCCCAGCTGTTCCTCATTCTCCTAACGACCTCGTTTACTCTTTCACACCTGTCCCCTATTTTGCCCTCTGATTAAGTCTCTATTTCTCTCTCTGTTTCTGCTTCTGTCCTTGTCGGATCCTTGTTTGCTGTTCGCTGTGTACTTGTTCCGTCCTGTCGTGTTTTTGCCTTCATCAGATGCTGCGTGTGAGCAGGTGTCTCTGTCAGCTACGGCCTGCGCCTACCCGAAGGGACCTGCAGTCTGTGGCCGCTAATCCTGTTATTCCCCTCTACAAACTAGAGGATTTCTGTTATCCCCGTTTGGACATTTCCTGTTAAGGATTCAGGATTTGTTATTTTTCTGTTTGGACTTGAATAAACTCTGTTTCTGTTAAGTCGCATTTGGGTCCTCACTCACCTGCATAACAAAAAAGGCTGCCTAAGTATGATTCCCAATCAGAGACAACGAAAGACAGCTGTCCCTGATTGAGAACCATACCTGGCCAAAACATAGAAATAAAGAAACTAGAATGCCCATCCTAGTCAGACCCTGGCCTAACCAAACTAGAGAATAAAAGCCTCTCTATGGCCAGGGCGTGACAATATTTGACAGCCATTTTATTTCTCTATTTCGTTAGGTCAGGGTGTGATGTGGGGTGGGCATTCTATGTTTTGTTTTCTATGTTTCTTTATTTCAATGTTTAGGCCGGGGATGGTTCTCAATCAGGGACAGCTGTCTATCGTTCTCTCTGATTGGGAATCATACTTAGGTAGCCCTTTTCCCTCCTTTAGTGTGGGTAGTTAACTTTGTTTGCTGCACTAAGCTTCACGGTTGTTCAGTTTGTTCTTTGTTTTGTTGGTGTTATTCCGAAATAAAAAGTAATGTATGCTCACCACGCTGCTCGTTGGTCTTCCTTCAATGACAGCCGTGAAAATATTAATATTAGTGGGTAAAATTAATTTGGTGTCAAGGTATCAATTAATGTTATTTTTTTATTTATTTGCCTATCATAGGCAAATAAACAATTAAATACATTTTCTGATTTTTATTAATCATTTAAAAAGCTTAAATGATTATTTACCTGTGAATAAATTCAGGAAATAGAGATGGATTAAAGTATTTATGTAACGATATTCTTCGTCCTCCTCGGACGAGGAGTATGAAATGTCGGACCAATGCGCAGCGTGGTATGTGTTCATGATGATTTATTATAGTGAACACTGAAAAATACAAAATAACAACGTGAAAATAAACGAACACCGAAACAGTCCTGTAAGGTGCGTAAAACAGAAAATAATCACCCACAAAACATAGGTGGGAAAAGGCTACCTTAGTATGATTCTCAATCAAAGACAACGAACGACACCTGCCTCTGATTGAGTACCATACACATAAACATAACATATAAAAAAGAACACAGACTACCCACCCCAACTCACGCCCTGACCAAACTAAAACAAAGACATAACAAAAGAACTAAGGTCAGAACGTGACAATTTACCAGTTTAATAACCAGACCTTCATACAAACTTGCTATGCTCAGTCTTGATGCACAACTGAACTTGCTGCTATATGCTGCTAGCACAACCACAAGCGAGCCACACTGGGCGGATACAGTTTTGCACCCTTCGATGCCCACCATTAGTTTTATACAATGTAATGTTAACATTTTAAAAACTTTTAAACATTTTTTAAAAAACATTTTAAAAAAAACTTTTTTACTTTATTTACTTTTTTTAACCTTTATTTTATGAGGGTGTCCCATTGAGAGTTTTATGTAGCAAGGGAACCATGCATATGACAAGTCCAGCAGCAATTAGACATTCATGTTTGAGACTCAAATACTTAAATTATGTATATTGGCCATTAACCAATATTGTCATCTTGAGTATAGTACCTAAAAGAAATGAGCGCAGCAGCTTCTTAATACAAAATTGTTCTTCATTGTAATGAAAAGTTAGATATTGTCACGCCTTGGTCATTGTATCTTGTGTTTTTGTTATATGTTTGGGTAGGCCAGGGTGTGACATGGGTTTATATGTTGTATTTCGTATTAGGGTTTGTATTAATTGGGAGTGTGTATTATTAGGGGTGTGTCTAGTTAGGCTTGGCTGCCTGAGGCGATTCCTAATTGGAGTCAGCTGATTCTAGTTGTCTCGGATTGGGAACCGTATTTAGGTAGCCTGAGTGCGCGTTGTATTTCGTGGGTGATTGTACCTGTCTTTGTGTTAGTCACCAGATAGGCTGTAATTAGTTTCACTCCTTTGTTGTTTTGTATTCTCAGTTATTTCATGTACAGCATTTTCTTCATTAAATGTCATGAGTAACCTACACGCTGCATTTCGGTCTGACTCTCTTCAAACAGCAGACGAAGTTCATTACAGATATAACCAACAATAGCCAATAATAATGGATTTCCTCAGATATATCCAGTTCTCAGTCTGTAGTGGACCTTCTTCACAAAATCAGCAGCACTGCCAGCACAAAGCGAGAGGGGAATTATACCATTAAAAAAACTATTAGTAAAATACCTCCTGTATAAGTCAAGTTAGACCTAACTGAATCATGAGAAAACAAAAAGATCATTACTTGACAAATTGGAAAGAAATAATACAAAAACTGAGCAAACTGGAATGCTATTTGGCCCTAAACAGAGAGTACACAGTGGCAGAATACCTGGCCACTGTGACTGGCCCAAAATTAAGAAAAGCTTTGACTATGTACAGACTCAGTGGGAACAGCCTTGCTATTGAGAGAGGCTGCCATATTAGAAACACATATTTCCTTCAGATTACACAGACCCACAAAGAATTGGAAAACAAATCACATTTTTATTAGGTGAAATGCCACAGTGATCCATCACAGCAGCAATATTTGTGACCTGTTGCCACAAGAAAAGGGCAACCTGTGAATCACAAACACCATTGTAAACATCAACCCATATTTATCCGTTTATTTATTTTCAGTTTTGTACTTCAACTATTTGCACATTGTTACAACACTGTACATAGCCATAATATAACATTTTAAATGTCTCTATTCATTTGAAACTTTTGTAAATGTAATGTTACTGCTCATTTCTGATTGTTTATTTCATTTTTGTTTATTATCTGTTTCACTTGCTTTGGCAATGTAAACATATGTTTCTCATGCCAATAAAGCCCTTTGAATTGAGTTGAATTGAGAGACAGAGAGCGAGAGAGGCTGCTATTGAGAAAGCATGGGACCATTGTGCAAGTTTTCCAAAAGTTACAGGTTGTTTGCAATTTATGTAGAGGTAGACAGCAATAAATACAATATAACTATGGCTGTGTACCAAATGGAACCCTATTCCCTATATAGTGCACTACTTTGGACCAGGGCCCATAGGGCTCTGGTCAAAAGCAGTGCATTATGTAGGAAATAGGGTGTCATTTGGACACAACTTATCAATGTCCTTGAAGTCATGGCTTAAAACTGCATATTATTATGTTTCACTGGCACACGAGAACAGTTGCATTTAATAATTAATGTTGTACATTTAAAATGAGAAACACAAGGAAATAAACTAGCTCATTAAAGACAATAATGGTTCAAATACCATATTACCGGTATGGTAACTAGTGTCTAGTGCTGCAGCTTAGAGGATTCAAGAGCTCAAAGTTGGTCAGCCAACTGTATTTATATTCTTACAAAACTATGATTATTTTGTTGTGCAAATGTATGGCATTATTAACTGTTTCTTAAAGCACACAGTGAATAATGTATTACAGTTTGTTCACAGACATGTTCAGGGAGTTGAATCACATGTTTGAGGAGACACATTTGCTATGAAAAAAGGACTACTGCTTCCATAAGTAAATTGACATTCTCTGATGTAGAAAGAAGATCTCTTTTTCCCTTATTTTCTGATGACAAGATTGTTTGTTCCTTCCACCATGTTGAAACAAAGGGACCTAGTTCCCTTCTGTATCCTATTAAATGCATGATCCCCCTTGCTAAAAGATACATCAACATGAGAATATCAAATTATTAACAAAAAACTCTTAACTGTGAAATGTGATAATTACTGTGACGTTATGATGACACCATCATAATCTAACAAGGATTTTAATGGCCTTTGGCACATGATGAAATATGATATCAGAATATTTGAAAGGACAATTTATATATCATCTATAACGATATAGTGATCATTATACAAACAGTGTCAAAATGTGATAAATTCAATCAAATGCACACTTGTAGAAAATCTAAGAGGAAAAAGTTGAGGACAGAACAAATTAACATATAAATTTTGGATTTAACACAGGATCTTTCTTTCAATAAAAATATTACTCCCAGACAAAATCCTTTAAAACATACCATTGTGTCGTCTGGAATCAAACGTACACATTTTGTCTTACCCTATCTAAATCACTAATGGTAACATACTGTGTTTCACATTTTCTGAACGGAAAACAATACTACCCACTGGTTTCGGGCAACTTTATTTGACACCCAGCGTCATTATGTCATAACAGCTGTAACACTGTCATGACACATATTTAGACCCGTTGTGACATATATTGCATTATTTTATGGCTGGTTATGACACCTACATAAGGGTGTTTAAAACCCACAAAACCTACCACATAAGGCAAAACATTCCATTACACCATAGCTTACTTGTCAACAGTATGTTTATGTTATAGAACATTTTATGAAACTGATCATATTAAATTATCATTGTTATTGCGCACAAATTGATGTCAGACATCCCTACCCAATGCTCTGTTGCTGATGACAGATGAATACAGGAGCAGATTTCAGGAGCAGGACAAGACACCCTTTTGACTGATGACTGACATAAGAGCATGTACGTGATAGGCCTTTCTGGCTTATATGATTATGATAGTCATAATGCTTCTTCACAGGGTCATAAAGAGTATTTTCTTAGTCCGATTAAAGTGACACAGGGTGGGCATAATGCTTCATTACAGTGTCATAAAGTGTATTTTCTGCAATTTATTTAAAATATGACAGAGAGAGAAAAAAAAGGAAGCTTCTTGGCAGGGAAAAAACAAAAACATTCTTATGTAGGTGTTATAACCAGCCATAAAATAACGCAATATATGTCACAACAGGTGTAACTATATGGGTCATGACAGTATTATGACCATGTTATTACATGTTATGTCAGCTTTTATGACATATGACATGTTTATGACCATGTCATAACATGTTATGATCCTGGGTGTCAAGTAAGTGTTATCCTGGTTTTTCACATCTTCTTCATAGTGCATCTCACTTAGTCTTTTTTCCCTTTCTGGATTTCATAGTTTTTTTCCCTCAATGTCAGTGGTGCTATTTCCAAACAACGTGACCAGCTGATCTTCGTAATTTGCAATGTTTCTCTTCATGATGTCCATGCAGGGGCCCAGCAACCTCTCAAATGCCTGGACGTCCATAACTGGTAAACATAAGAGGAGAGGTGTCAGACACAGGAAGGGATAACTCTAAACAGATTACTTATATCCATTGTAGGTCCTGATCTGACAAAGATCCACATTGACAAAGAATAAGAACAGCCCATGATTGTGTTTGGAAACATTATTAACCCTTAAATCTTTATGTCTTCCATCCTTGTTTCTCCAATTCCTCTCAAACCGAATTGGAGGAGACTCTAATGAGCTTTGAGAAAAATGTAGGATAAGGACAGAGGAGTATATAAGGATTTGAGACACAGCCCACAGATGAAAGGCAGTATACCTAAACATTTAACACTTCCCACAGCAAAAGCTGAAGCAGCTCTGGGTTTGTTCGTGACCAAAGCCAGTTCTCCAAAGTACTGCCCTCTTGAGCATGTGGCTATATCGACCTCCTCATCCTCTTGGTCTTTTTTCGTCTAGAGAGAAGACATAAGAGAGTAACATAAACAACATAATATCCCACAAATGGCCTCCTGAGTGGCGCAGTGGTCTAAGGCACGGCATCGCAGTGCTAGAAGCGTAACTACAGACCCGGGTTCGATCCTGGGCTGTATCACAACCGGCCGTGATCGGGAGTCCCATAGAGCGGCGCACAATTGGCCCAGCATTGTCCGGGTTAGGGGAGGGTTTGGCCGGGGGGGGGGGGTTACTTGGCTTATCTCACTCTAGCAACTCCTTGTAAGGGCCGGGTGCCTGCAGGCTGACCTCGGTTATCAGTTGAACGGTATTTCCCCGACACATTGGTGCGGCTGGCTTCAGGGTTAAGCGGGCAGGTGTTAAGAAGCGCGGTTTGGTGGGTCATGTTTCGGAGGATGCATGACTCGACCTTCACCTCACGAGCCTGTTGGGGAGCTGCAGCGATGAGACAAGGTCGAAATTGGGGGTAAAATCCCCCACATAATTTGTATTTTATTTTAAATATCACACAAATCCATCTTAACTAAATTTCTATGTATGATACATTCAAATCTGTAATATCTTAGACACAAACTTACCCTGCTTCTTTTCATGGTGATTCTAACTTGACCAGATTCAACTATATAAAAACTATCTGCTAGATCACCCTGCAACAGAACATACATTACAGTATTTCAAATAGCAAATAAACAATACATTAGCATGAAAGAAATACTTGCAAGAAGTACAATTACCTGGCATGATCATATAGAATAGAATAGAATAGAATAGAAGATGGAGAAAACAATACCTGAGAGATGATCTGTTCTTCATCGCTGAATGGTTTAGAAGACAGCACATCCACTACTTTCATTCTCTCTGAAAGCTGGGGATAACAGGGAAGGCAAACTTGGTTAAGACTGGTTTGCAGGGATGAGTTTGTTCTATACTTTAAAATACACATAATCTGAATGCTGGGGATAACAGGGCACACACTAATTGGATTGCAGGGACGTGTTTGTACTAATGTGAGAAAGAAAATGCACTTTGCGTTCACAAAAACATATTCTACTGATAAAGACAGAAACACAATAGATCTATACCTCTAGTGATGTAAGGAATGGAAGTGATTCAATGAACTCCTCATAAAGTCTTCTCTTCAACGCGTTGTTCTTCACAATGATCCTCCTGAATGTCAGACGATCCTGAAAACAGACACAGTTGTCAGTATATCTCTAATCATTTATAATGGTAGGATGAAAACAACAAGTCATGTCGATGTCTGGCAATGGTGAATGATATAGTCAAGACAAACAGTCCACAATTCGGGATGGTTTTGTTCAGTGCAGTACTATTTCCACTCCTATGATTCATTTTTCCTTTTAGTCACTGTGTCCAACATAACATTTTCCAGCAGAGGGAGCTGCATCTCTAACCAATGTCAAGATTTTCCCCAAAAAGCTGTAGAAGTGTCCTATTATTATATCAAGCTATTATCATTGGTTGGTTTATCCGTATCCCCATTAGCTTTTACCGAAGCAGCAGCTATTCTTCCTGGGGTCCACACAAAAACATAAAACACGACAAATAACAGAACACCGATACACTCATCGTCACATAAATCTATAATACAACAATATACAAACAATACAGCTAAATAATAATGTATGTGTAGATTGCGTGTTAGAGTGTGATTATGTGTGGGTGGCAGGTAGCCTAGCAGTTAAGAGCGTTGTGCCAGTAACTGAAAGATTGCTGACTCGAATCCCTGAGCCAACTAGGTGAAAAATCTGTCAATGTGCCCTTGAGCAAGGCCCAAGTCGCTCTGGACAAGAGAGTAAGTTAAATGACTAGAATGTGAATGTTTGTGTGTGTGTCATTTCACAGTCCCTATTGTGCCATGAGATTTTGTTTTATACATTTTTTATGGTAATTTTTCTCTTTGTTTGAGTAATTGGGATTGCTCTGTATAATACTGTGGTGGGTGATTCTTCAACCAGTTTTAATCATGGCAGTAACAAAGTGATTTAGAAAGCCATGATGCATCTGCAGCAATAAGCTATCATTCTGAAGACTAAGATGCTTAGTTTATGGCACAGTGTTTCAATTGAAATATATTTAACATTTTGTGTCTGAATTTTGTACATTTTCACCCCAAATTCTCATTAACGAAATGCGTCCGGATTAAATTCTCTGGTCATTTGTTACAATTTTACTGACTTATTTGAATAAAAACACTAAATATGTTGCTGTAGTTTGTCCATAAATCATAAATGTTTTATACTGTCATGTTTGTCATTTATTATCATGTCTTGTCCCTGTGCACCCCATGCTATTCGTTTCCCTCTGCTGGTCTTATTTGGTTCTTTCCCTCCTTCTATCCCTCTCTCTCCCCCTCCCTCTCTCACTCTCTCGCTCTCTCTTCTCTCTATCGTTCCGTTCCTGCTCCCAGCTGTTCCTATTCCCCTAATCATCATTTAGTCTTCCCACACCTGTTCCCGATCCTTTCCCCTGATTAGAGTCCCTATTTATTCCTTTGTGATCCGTTCCTGTCCCGTCGGTTCCTTGTATTGTATTCACCATGCTGTGATTGCGTTTCGCCCTGTCCTGTCGTGTTTTTGCTGTGATTGTGTATCGCCCTGTCCTGTCGTGTTTTTTTTTGCCTTCATCAGATGCTGCGTGTGAGCAGGTGTCTCTGTCGACTACGGCCTGCGCCTACCCGAGTGGCCGCTTCTCCAGTTATTTCCCCTCTACAAGTCTAGAGGATTTCTGTTATTCCCTGTTTGGACTTAAATAAACTCTGTTTCTGTTAAGTCGCTTTTGGGTCCTCTTTCACCTGCATGACAGAAGGAACCGACCAAGGAATGGACCCAGCGACTTCAGACGCTCGTTACACTGCCGTCAGGATCCAAGGAGCCATGCTCGGCAGACACGAGCAGGAATTGTCTGCTGCTCGCCATGCCGTGGAGAACCTGGCCGCTCAGGTTTCCGACCTCTCTGGACAGTTCCAGAGTCTACGTCTCGTGCCACCTGTTACTTCCTGGCCTGCCGAGCCTCCAGAACCTAGGGTTAATAACCCACCTTGCTACTCCGGGCAGCCCACTGAGTGTCGCTCCTTTCTCACGCAGTGTGAGATTGTGTTCTCTCTCCAACCCAACACATACTCTAGAGAGAGAGCTCGGGTTGCTTACGTCATTTCACTCCTTACTGGCCGGGCTCGAGAATGGGGCACAGCTATCTGGGAGGCAAGGGCTGATTGCTCTAACAAATTCCAGAACTTTAAAGAGGAGATGATTCGGGTTTTTGACCGTTCAGTTTTTGGTAGGGAGGCTTCTAGGGCCCTGGCTTCCTTATGCCAAGGTGAACGGTCCATAACGGATTATTCTATTGAGTTTCGCACTCTTGCTGCCTCTAGTGAGTGGAACGAGCCGGCGCTGCTCGCTCGTTTTCTGGAGGGACTCCACGCAGTGGTTAAGGATGAGATTCTCTCCCGGGAGGTTCCATCAGATGTGGATTCTTTGATTGCTCTCGCCATCCGCATAGAACGACGGGTAGATCTTCGTCACCGGGCTCGTGGAAGAGAGCTCGCATCAACGGTGTTTCCCTGCTCCGCATCGCAACCATCTCCCTCCTCTGGCTTTGAGACTGAGCCCATGCAGCTGGGAGGGATTCGCATCTCGAATAAGGAGAGGGAATGGAGGATCACCAACCGCCTGTGCCTCTATTGCGGAGTTGCTGGACATTTTGTTAATTCATGTCCAGTAAGAGGCCAGAGCCCATCAGTAAGCGGAGGGCTACTGGTGAGCGCTACTACTCAGGTCCCTTCATCTAGATCTTGTACTACTATGTCGGTCCATCTACGCTGGACCGGTTCGGGTGCTACATGCAGTGCTTTGATTGACTCTGGGGCTGAGGGTTGTTTCATGGACGAAGCATGGGCTCGGAAACATAACATTCCTTTCAGACCGTTAGACAGGCCTACGCCCATGTTTGCCTTAGATGGTAGTCATCTTCCCAGTATCAAATTTGAGACACTACCTTTAACTCTCACAGTATCTGGTAACCACAGTGAGACTATTTCTTTTTTGATTTTCCGTTCACCGTTTACACCTGTTGTTTTGGGTCATCCCTGGCTTGTATGTCATAATCCTTCTATTAATTGGTCTAGTAATTCTATCCTATCCTGGAACGTTTCTTGTCATGTGAAGTGTTTAATGTCTGCCATCCCTCCCGTTTCTTCTGTCCCTACTTCTCAGGAGGAACCTGGCGATTTGACAGGAGTGCCGGAGGAATATCATGATCTGCGCACGGTCTTCAGTCGGTCCCGAGCCAACTCCCTTCCTCCTCACCGGTCGTATGATTGTAGTATTGATCTCCTTCCGGGGACCACTCCTCCTCGAGGTAGACTATACTCTCTGTCGGCTCCCGAACGTAAGGCTCTCGAGGATTATTTGTCTGTGTCTCTTGACGCCGGTACCATAGTGCCTTCTTCTTCTCCGGCCGGGGCGGGGTTCTTTTTGTTAAAAGAAGGACGGTACTCTGCGCCCCTGCGTGGATTATCGAGGGCTGAATGACATAACGGTTAAGAATCGTTATCCGCTTCCCCTTATGTCATCAGCCTTCGAGATTCTGCAGGGAGCCAGGTGCTTTACTAAGTTGGACCTTCGTAACGCTTACCATCTCGTGCGCATCAGAGAGGGGGACGAGTGGAAAACGGCGTTTAACACTCCGTTAGGGCATTTTGAGTACCGGGTTCTGCCGTTCGGTCTCGCCAATGCGCCAGCTGTTTTTCAGGCATTAGTTAATGATGTTCTGAGAGACATGCTGAACATTTTTGTTTTTGTCTATCTTGACGATATCCTGATTTTTTCTCCGTCACTCGAGATTCATGTTCAGCACGTTCGACGTGTTCTACAGCGCCTTTTAGAGAATTGTCTCTACGTAAAGGCTGAGAAGTGCTCTTTTCATGTCTCCTCCGTTACTTTTCTCGGTTCCGTTATTTCCGCTGAAGGCATTCAGATGGATTCCGCTAAGGTCCAAGCTGTCAGTGATTGGCCCGTTCCAAGGTCACGTGTCGAGTTGCAGCGCTTTTTAGGTTTCGCTAATTTCTATCGGCGTTTCATTCGTAATTTCGGTCAAGTTGCTGCCCCTCTCACAGCTCTTACTTCTGTCAAGACGTGTTTTAAGTGGTCCGGTTCCGCCCAGGGAGCTTTTGATCTTCTAAAAGAACGTTTTACGTCCGCTCCTATCCTCGTTACTCCTGACGTCACTAGACAATTCATTGTCGAGGTTGACGCTTCAGAGGTAGGCGTGGGAGCCATCCTATCCCAGCGCTTCCAGTCTGACGATAAGGTTCATCCTTGCGCTTATTTTTCTCATCGCCTGTCGCCATCTGAGCGCAACTATGATGTGGGTAACCGTGAACTGCTCGCCATCCGCTTAGCCCTAGGCGAATGGCGACAGTGGTTGGAGGGGGCGACCGTTCCTTTTGTCGTTTGGACAGACCATAAGAACCTTGAGTACATCCGTTCTGCCAAACGACTTAATGCCCGTCAAGCTCGTTGGGCGTTGTTTTTCGCTCGTTTCGAGTTTGTGATTTCTTACCGTCCGGGTAGCAAGAACACCAAGCCTGATGCCTTATCCCGTCTGTTTAGTTCTTCTGTGGCTTCTACTGATCCCGAGGGATTCTTCCTTATGGGCGTGTTGTCGGGTTAACAGTCTGGGGAATTGAAAGACAGGTTAAGCAAGCACTCACGCACACTGCGTCGCCGCGCGCTTGTCCTAGTAACCTCCTTTTCGTTCCTGTTTCCACTCGTCTGGCTGTTCTTCAGTGGGCTCACTCTGCCAAGTTAGCTGGTCATCCCGGTGTTCGAGGCACTCTTGCGTCTATTCGCCAGCGCTTTTGGTGGCCGACTCAGGAGCGTGACACGCGCCGTTTCGTGGCTGCTTGTTCGGACTGCGCGCAGACTAAGTCGGGTAACTCTCCTCCTGCCGGTCGTCTCAGACCGCTCCCCATTCCTTCTCGACCATGGTCTCACATTGCCTTAGACTTCATTACCGGTCTGCCTTTGTCTGCGGGGAAGACTGTGATTCTGACGGTTGTCGATAGGTTCTCTAAGGCGGCACATTTCATTCCCCTCGCTAAACTTCCTTCCGCTAAGGAGACGGCACAAATCATTATTGAGAATGTATTCAGAATTCATGGCCTCCCGTTAGACGCCGTTTCAGACAGAGGCCCGCAATTCACGTCACAGTTTTGGAGGGAGTTCTGTCGTTTGATTGGTGCGTCCGTCAGTCTCTCTTCCGGGTTTCATCCCCAGTCTAACGGTCAAGCAGAGAGGGCCAATCAGACGATTGGTCGCATACTACGCAGCCTTTCTTTCAGAAACCCTGCGTCTTGGGCAGAACAGCTCCCTGGGCAGAATACGCTCACAATTCGCTTCCTTCGTCTGCTACCGGGTTATCTCCGTTTCAGAGTAGTCTGGGTTACCAGCCTCCTCTGTTCTCATCCCAGCTTGCCGAGTCCAGCGTTCCCTCCGCTCAAGCGTTTGTCCAACGTTGTGAGCGCACCTGGAGGAGGGTGAGGTCTGCACTTTGCCGTTACAGGGCACAGACGGTGAGAGCTGCCAATAAACGCAGGATTAAGAGTCCAAGGTATTGTTGCGGCCAGAGAGTGTGGCTTTCCACTCGCAACCTTCCTCTTACGACAGCTTCTCGTAAGTTGACTCCGCGGTTCATTGGTCCGTTCCGTGTCTCCCAGGTCGTCAATCCTGTCGCTGTGCGACTGCTTCTTCCGCGACATCTTCGTCGCGTCCATCCTGTCTTCCATGTCTCCTGTGTTAAGCCCTTTCTTCGCACCCCCGTTCGTCTTCCCTCCCCCCTCCCGTCCTTGTCGAGAGCGCACCTATTTACAAGGTACATAAGATCATGGACATGCGTTCTCGGGGACGGGGTCACCAATACCTAGTGGATTGGGAGGGTTACGGTCCTGAGGAGAGGAGTTGGGTTCCGTCTCGGGGCGTGCTGGACCGTTCACTCATCGATGATTTCCTCCGTT
This sequence comes from Oncorhynchus gorbuscha, assembly GCF_021184085.1. NCBI lineage: Eukaryota > Metazoa > Chordata > Actinopteri > Salmoniformes > Salmonidae > Oncorhynchus > Oncorhynchus gorbuscha. The sequence goes on along the minus strand of NC_060174.1, from coordinate 55,681,082 downwards.
GCCGCCAGGATTCCTCCTCGAGTGCGCCAGGAGGCGCTCGGTGAGTGGGGGGTACTGTCATGTTTGTCATTTATTATCATGTCTTGTCCCTGTGCTCCCCATGCTATTCGTTTCCCTCTGCTGGTCTTATTTGGTTCTTTCCCTCCTTCTATCCCTCTCTCTCCCCCTCCCTCTCTCACTCTCTCGCTCTCTCTTCTCTCTATCGTTCCGTTCCTGCTCCCAGCTGTTCCTATTCCCCTAATCATCATTTAGTCTTCCCACACCTGTTCCCGATCCTTTCCCCTGATTAGAGTCCCTATTTATTCCTTTGTGATCCGTTCCTGTCCCGTCGGTTCCTTGTATTGTATTCACCATGCTGTGATTGCGTTTCGCCCTGTCCTGTCGTGTTTTTGCTGTGATTGTGTATCGCCCTGTCCTGTCGTGTTTTTGCCTTCATCAGATGCTGCGTGTGAGCAGGTGTCTCTGTCGACTACGGCCTGCGCCTACCCGAAGCGACCTGCAGTCTGTGGCCGCTTCTCCAGTTATTTCCCCTCTACAAGTCTAGAGGATTTCTGTTATTCCCTGTTTGGACTTAAATAAACTCTGTTTCTGTTAAGTCGCTTTTGGGTCCTCTTTCACCTGCATGACATATACTAGCTGAAGTTTACATTAAACTATAATATTTGTTATGTAAAAACACAATGTCTTTCTCATTACCGTAACATGTTTTTTGATTTGCTGTAAAAACACTAATACATTTTTTTATGGGGTTGTATTCACCCATGATGGATCATCTAGAAGTGTAGTCCTTAGATGAGCACGTTCATTGAATTTCTTCACTTATATGTGGGAATGAGGATCTTATTCTCAAACACCCTCTTTACGACGCTTGACCTTCTCATTACCGAAATGATTAAAGAGCTCAAATTGGGAAAAACTTAAGAGAACCATTACCTTACCAAAAATGGAGGCATGAATGGGCCTCAGTGACTTGTTCAATTGTTCGCTGACTCGTGATGGCTGTCTCCTATTACTTGCAGATTGAGCTAAAGCCCTTCTCATTACCATATAACTTTTCGTCTGTTTCGGTAATGAGAACCTTTTTAATTTCGGTTACGATAATAAGCTAATTCTAATGTATAGTCAATGGGTGTGCTGTGCTGATAACTTAGATCTTTTACCAGGACCACTATTGTATAGATTTTTTTGTAAAACACCAGTTATTTGATTAAGTAGAAGTTGTCAAAAAATATGCGTGTATAAACCCCATTTAATTGACTTAAAGCCACAATCTGGAGTTTGTGTTTCAGCAAAGAGCAACACCCCCACTTAAAGGAGGATATCCCTTATTTTTACATGTGTACTTGTTTGTTTTAGCATTTACCTGTACTGTTGTTTGATATCCCACATATATCGATTAGAAGCATATCGTGTTATTCTATTTGCATATTGGATGCCATTAAATGTATAAATAGATCTAAAATACCTTAGAACAACACATATCCATGTCTTAATACACCAATGTTACCTGTAAAGACCTTGGAGAAATGTAAAAAATACATTTAAAAAGTAGCCTTTTAAACTTTTGAAAATACATACACGTAATTACAGTATTTATACTTATGCTAAAATAAGGGGTATTTTAGTCAATTGCATTAAGATCCGTGATTTTAGTATTATACAAGTAATTTGAGATTAACAAATAACACAGTTTGATGTATTAGGTTACTGAATCTCTAATAGAGGCCAGGACAGTTTTTCAATGGCAATCTATGCAACACTCATTACCAAAACATGCATTTTCATCTACGAAAGCTGCTTTTCATTACCATAATGCACTGATATTTAGGAAATATTCCGTAAAATAAATTGTATACTTTAGTAATTTTGACTTAATCTGATAGTGTGCCTTTTGTTCTTTGTGTACATAAACATAACATGAATACACAAGTAATTATGACAAAAGAAACTAGATTCAGAAAAGGTTATGTGTTTCTGTAATGAGATAAATTACAACATAAATGTGTATAATTAAATGTTTAATATATTTGTTTGCAGTGTTATGCTTAACTCAGGCCTCTTCAATCAGTGAGAAATATTTTAAAAAATGTATTCAAATTATGTTTATATCTTTTTTTCAATAAACACAACAATAAGTATTAATTAAATAGCTAAAGATCCTAATCTTAGTAATCCAAGAGGAATCATGGTTGAAAATGTGTTTCTTTTTTAAAACTATTATTTTGTCAAGTGCCAGTTTCTTGAGAATCACCCATGTGTTCCCGTAAATTGATTTTGGACTTGGGGACTGTGAAGAGACCCCTGGTGGCATGTCTTGTGGGGTGTGTCTGAGCTGAATGTTATTTAATTATGCAGACAATCTGGAATTTTCATCACAGTAATATTTCTCATAAAAACTAAAAGAGAAGATGATAATCTCTTGTCAAACCTCAACCGAGAAAGACTGACATGCATGTTGTTGATGTTAGTTCTGTATGCAGCAAGGCATGCTGCTCTGTTTGAGCCAGATGCAGCGTTGCTTGGTATTTTCTGTTGCTGCACTTCACCATTTTACTGGACAGTAATCAATATTGGACAAGAACAGAGCCTGAACAACTAGTACAGTTGATTTTTGTGTAAATAAAAACGCAGAACATCTTTTTATAGACATACCCCTCCACATCTTCACAACTAATTTGTCAATATGACTTGACCATGATAATTGACCATCCAACGTTATACCTAAGGGTATAGCTTCCTCAACTTGCTCAATGGTCACACCCTTTATGTACAACTCCAGTTGAGTTTTACATCTTAGAGAATGTTTTTAACCAAATACAATGCTATTATGAATTACCCATTCTGATTTTCCCAAGTACTCAATGCCATGGTCTGGTAGCATTTGGGGTTTATCACCTGTACAAGGACTCAAGTGCTGCTAATGTACAGAGTGTAATCCTTACAGCTCAGAGAGGAAAGATTCTTGGAGTCTCTTTGTACAAAACATGGCTTTTCCCTCACTGAGCTTTCTCAGATGTTTATCGATAGCTTAATACATACAGTGCATTCGGTAAGTATTCAGACCCCTTGACTTTTTCCACATTTTGTTACATTACAACACTTATTCTAAAATTGATTAAATTATTTTTTCCCTAATCAATCTACACAGAATACCCCATAATGACAAAGCGAAAACAGGTTTTTAGACATTTGTGCAACTGTATAAACAAATGTGTATGTTATGTATCAAGTAAGTATTCAGACCCTTTGCTGTGAGACTTGAAATTGAGCTCAGGTGCATCCTGTATCCATTGATCATCGTTGAGATGTTTCTAGAACTTGATTGGAGTCCACATGTGGTAACTAAATTGACTGTACATGATTTGGAAAGGCACACACCTACAGTATCTATATAAGGTCTTACTGTTGACAGTGCATGTCAGAGCAAAAACCAAGCCGTGAGTTTGAAGGAATTGTCTGTAGAGTTCCCGAAACAGGATTGTGTCGAGGCACAGATCTGGGGAAGGATACCAAAATATGTCTGCAGCATTGAAGGTCCCCAAGAACACAGTGGCCTCCATCACTCTTAAATGGAACTTTTCCTAGAGCTGGATGGCCACCCGGCCATACTGAGCAATCGGGGGAGAAGGGCATTGGTCCGCGAGGTGACCAGGATCCCAATGGTCACTCTGAGTTCCTCTGTGGAGATAGGAGAACCTTCCAGTAGGACAACCATCTCTGCAGCACTCTACTAATCAGGTCTTTCACTGAGGAAATGGGAAAAGGGGATAGCTAGTCAGTTGTAGAACTCAATGTGAAGCATGGTGGAGGCAACATCATGCTGTGTGGATGTTTTTCAACGGCAGGGACTGGGAGACTAGTCAGGGTTGAAAGAAAAATGAACGGAGCAAAGTACAGAGAGATCCTTGATGAAAAAAAAAATATCTAGTTAACAGAAGAAAGGAAGACAAAATAAGGACAAAAGAAGGACAGAAGAAAAAAGGAAAAGAAAGAGGACAACAAAGTGAAACAGTCAGCACTTCTATTGCAACTTCGTATTTCGTCGTCCTAACGTAGTCTACACTGCTATCTGCCCAGCAGCTAGCCAGCTAGCAAACGTCCACCGTCTACCGAATAGCAGCACTGTAGAAACTATTACACTCAACTGAACGACTTGATTAGTGTAGTGTTAGCTAGCTACATAGTTGTCTTTGCTGTCTTCGTATCCAAGATAATTGTGTAGTTTAGAGCGTGTAGTCTTAGAGTGATTATCTTAATTTACCGAGGTTAGCTAGCCAGCTATTTGTCGTCCTTAACGTAGGAGACACTGCTAGCTAGCCAACAGCTAGCCAACGTCTACTGAATAGAACTTCCGCACTCAACAACCCGGTCGCATTCCGCTTCGCTCCACAGGTAGTATCACATTTTTCATTTCATTTCATTACAGCACAACGGTTTGATTTGTTTGATCGTAGCTAGCTACATAGCTAGCTACATAGCCGTCTGTGTATCAAAGATAATTGTGTAGTCTAGAGCGATTTTCTAGGTTAGCTAGCCAGCTATTGTCGTTCTTTTAACGCAACATAACGTAATCAACAGTGCTAGCTAGCCAGCTAGCCCCCCATAGCAGCACTGTAGAAACTACTACACTCAACGGAACGACTTGATTAGTGTAGTGTCAACAACGCAGCCACTGTCAGCTAGCCTACAAAGTCAACAACGCAGCCACTGCCAGCTAGCCTACTTCAGCAGTACTGTATCATTTTTAATAATTTCAGTCAATAAGATTCTTGCTACGTAAGCTTAACTTTCTGAACATTCGAGACGTGTAGTCCACTTGTCATTCAATCTCCTTGCATTAGCGTAGCCTCTTCTGTAGCCTGTCAACTATGTGTCTGTCTATCCCTGTTCTCTCCTCTCTGCACAGACCATACAAACGCTCCACACCGCGTGGCCGCTGCCACCCTAATCTGGTGGTCCCAGCGCGCACGACCCACGTGGAGTTCCAGGTCTCCGGTAGCCTCTGGAACTGCCGATCTGCAGCCAACAAGGCAGAGTTCATCTCAGCCTATGCCTCCCTCCAGTCCCTCGACTTCTTGGCACTGACAGAAACATGGATCACCACAGATAACACTGCTACTCCTACTGCTCTCTCTTCGTCCGCCCACGTGTTCTCGCACACCCCGAGAGCTTCTGGTCAGCGGGGTGGTGGTATAGGGATCCTTATCTCTCCCATGTGGTCATTCTCTCTTTCTCCCCTTACCCATCTGTCTATCGCCTCCTTTGAATTTCATGCTGTCACAGTTACCAGCCCTTTCAAGCTTAACATCCTTATCATTTATCGCCCTCCAGGTCCCCTCGGAGAGTTCATCAATGAGCTTGATGCCTTGATAAGCTCCTTTCCTGAGGACGGCTCACCTCTCACAGTTCTGGGCGACTTTAACCTCCCCACGTCTACCTTTGACTCATTCCTCTCTGCCTCCTTCTTTCCACTCCTCTCCTCTTTTGACCTCACCCTCTCACCTTCCCCCTACTCACAAGGCAGGCAATACGCTCGACCTCATCTTTACTAGATGCTGTTCTTCCACTAACCTCATTGCAACTCCCCTCCAAGTCTCCGACCACTACCTTGTATCCTTTTCCCTCTCGCTCTCATCCAACACTTCCCACACTGCCCCTACTCGGATGGTATCGCGCCGTCCCAACCTTCGCTCTCTCTCCCCGCTACTCTCTCCTCTTCCATCCTATCATCTCTTCCCTCTGCTCAAACCTTCTCCAACCTATCTCCTGATTCTGCCTCCTCAACCCTCCTCTCCTCCCTTTCTGCATCCTTTGACTCTCTATGTCCCCTATCTTCCAGGCCGGCTCGGTCCTCCCTCCCGCTCCGTGGCTTGACGACTCAATGCGAGCTCACAGAACAGGGCTCCGGAAGGCCGAGCGGAAATGGAGGAAAACTCGCCTCCCTGCGGACCTGGCATCCTTTCACTCCCTCCTCTCTACATTTTCCTCCTCTGTCTCTGCTGCTAAAGCCACTTTCTACCACTCTAAATTCCAAGCATCTGCCTCTAACCCTAGGAAGCTCTTTGCCACATTCTCCTCCCTCCTGAATCCTCCTCCCCCTCCCCCCTCCTCCCTCTCTGCAGATGACTTCGTCAACCATTTTGAAAAGAAGATCGACGACATCCGATCCTCGTTTGCTAAGTCAAACAACACCGCTGGTTCTGCTCACACTGCCCTACCCTGTGCTCTGACCTCTTTCTCCCCTCTCTCTCCAGATGAAATCTCGCGTCTTGTGACGGCCGGCCGCCCAACAACCTGCCCGCTCGACCCTATCCCCTCCTCTCTTCTCCAGACCATTTCCGGAGACCTTCTCCCTTACCTCACCTCGCTCATCAACTTATCCCTGACCGCTGGCTACGTCCCTTCCGTCTTCAAGAGAGCGAGAGTTGCACCCCTTCTGAAAAAACCTACACTCGATCCCTCCGATGTCAACAACTACAGACCAGTATCCCTTCTTTCTTTTCTCTCCAAAACTCTTGAACGTGCCGTCCTTGGTCAGCTCTCCCGCTATCTCTCTCAGAATGACCTTCTTGATCCAAATCAGTCAGGTTTCAAGACTAGTCATTCAACTGAGACTGCTCTTCTCTGTATCACGGAGGCGCTCCGCACCGCTAAAGCTAACTCTCTCTCCTCTGCTCTCATCCTTCTAGACCTATCGGCTGCCTTCGATACTGTGAACCATCAGATTCTCCTCTCCACCCTCTCCGAGTTGGGCATCTCCGGCGCGGCCCACGCTTGGATTGCGTCCTACCTGACAGGTCGCTCCTACCAGGTGGCGTGGCGAGAATCTGTCTCCTCACCACGCGCTCTCACCACTGGTGTCCCCCAGGGCTCTGTTCTAGGCCCTCTCCTATTCTCACTATACACCAAGTCACTTGGCTCTGTCATAACCTCACATGGTCTCTCCTATCATTGCTATGCAGACGACACACAATTAATCTTCTCCTTTCCCCCTTCTGATGACCAGGTGGCGAATCGCATCTCTGCATGTCTGGCAGACATATCAGTGTGGATGACGGATCACCACCTCAAGCTGAACTTCGGCAAGACGGAGCTGCTCTTCCTCCCGGGGAAGGACTGCCCGTTCCATGATCTCGCCATCACGGTTGACAACTCCATTGTGTCCTCCTCCCAGAGCGCTAAGAACCTTGGCGTGATCCTGGACAACAAACTGTCGTTCTCAACTAACATCAAGGCGGTGGCCCGTTCCTGTAGGTTCATGCTCTACAACATCCGCAGAGTACGACCCTGCCTCACACAGGAAGCGCGCAGGTCCTAATCCAGGCACTTGTCATCTCCCGTCTGGATTACTGCAACTCGCTGTTGGCTGGGCTCCCTGCCTGTGCCATTAAACCCCTACAACTCATCCAGAACGCCGCAGCCCGTCTAGTGTTCAACCTTCCCAAGTTCTCTCACGTCACCCCGCTCCTCCGCTCTCTCCACTGGCTTCCAGTTGAAGCTCGCATCCGCTACAAGACCATGGTGCTTGCCTACGGAGCTGTGAGGGGAACGGCACCTCAGTACCTCCAGGCTCTGATCAGGCCCTACACCCAAATAAGGGCACTGCGTTCATCCACCTCTGGCCTGCTCGCCTCCCTACCACTGAGGAAGTACAGTTCCCGCTCAGCTCAGTCAAAACTGTTCGCTGCTCTGGCTCCCCAATGGTGGAACAAACTCCCTCACGACGCCAGGACAGCGGAGTCAATCACCACCTTCCGGAGACACCTGAAACCCCACCTCTTTAAGGAATACCTAGGATAGGATAAAGTAATCCTTCTCACCCCCTCCCCCTTAAAATATTTAGATGCACTATTGTAAAGTGGTTGTTCCACTGGATGTCATAAGGTGAATGCACCAATTTGTAAGTCGCTCTGGATAAGAGCGTCTGCTAAATGACTTAAATGTAATGTAAAAATGTAAAAACCTGCTCCAGAGCGCTCAGGACCTCAGACTGGGTTGAAGGTTCACCTTCCAACAGGACCATGACCCTAAGCACGCCGCCAAGACAACGCAGGAGTGGCCCAGCCAGATCCCGGACATGAACCCGATCAAACATCTCTGGAGAGACCTGAAAATAGCCATGCAGCGACACTCCCCATCCAACCTGACAGAGCTTGAGAGGATTTGCAGAGAAGAATGGAAGTTTGAACAATTACAGGAGTGCCAAGCTTGTAACGTAATAACCAAGAAGATTTGAGGCTGTAATCACTGCCAAAGGTGCTTCAACAAAGTATGAGTAAAGGCTCTGAATACATATGTAAATGGATATATTTAAGTTATTTAGTTTTTATTTCTAAAAACCTGTTTTTGCTTTGTCATTATGGGTATTGTGTGTAGATTGATGAGGGAAACAAATATTTAATCCATTTTAGAAAAAGGCGTAACGTAACAAAATGTGGAAAAAGTCAAGGGGTCTGAATACTTTGCACCACCTTACAGGCATTTTGTCCATGTGATTGATGCAAAATTGACGACTGAGCCATGCTGACAATGACCGTTTCCCAGAAAACTCCCAGACAACTGCTACTGCATCATACAATATGCACTGTACAGTACTGTCGGTTACTGCATGTACTATGAGGAACAGTTTAGGGGGCAGAAAATAATTCACTCACCAAGCACCAGAGAGCCCCGGGCGAGGTGGCTATGATGGTAGCAGCCCTGGGGGTGTTGTACATCAGCGCCAGCTCTCCAAAGCTCCCCCGGTTATCATAGGCTCCCACAATCTTCTCAATGCCATCAACCCTCATGCAGATATCAAATATCCCTCTGAGAGAGGGGGGAGAGAGGACGAGATTTAGAGAGAACAATTTGGATCATATAATAGTCCTTTCAAGACAAAATACAGTGATTAACTGAAATGAAACTATTGCCAAATATACTATGATGTATGGGAGGAACATTTGGGGAGTAACCCCGAAAGGTTGTCAGTCCAACAGTTTAACCATTTACGCCAAGAAGTTCAAACCTCTTGATGAGGTTGTTAGGTGTTAAGGTTACTATAGTATGTCAGGGTTTACCTTTCTATGACATAGAAGTTATCCCCATCGTCATCTTGATCTATGATGTGCTCTCCTACCTCAAAGAACTTCTCAAACATGGCATCAAGTACTTGGGAAAATTGTTCCTGTGGTGTGAGATAACAAACAATAAATAAAAATACAGACTGAAACAAAGACCTGAGGAGTATATCAAACTAGCAGTCTATTCAAATAGAAAACATTGTAGGCCCTAGGTTACACATGACTCATTACACATTGCACAGCATCATACATACAGTACGTAGGATACATGTTTCAACTTGATTCCTCGCTACATGTTGTTACAGTACTTAAACATAATTGGCAAAACAATCCCACAGTGCATCGGGCCATGGCACAAAGCTACTGGCCCCAGGCTACACTCTGTTCTCTTTTCTGTGTATAGCGTGTGTGCGTGTGCGTGTGTAATGAACCATAGCAGATAGTGAATGGAGGGAAAGGGAGACCCACTACAGTACGACGAGGGACTAAAAATATAACATTCTTCATCTTACCGGGTCCAGGTTTTTAAACAGGAGGATATCTCTGCAGGCCTCCTGTAGTCTTTGCCTCTGCTCGTCTGTTTTAGGGTTGGTCACCAGGGAAAGCTATTGTTATATGGAAAGTTATTGACAAAGATATTTTGAAACAACACGTCTTTTGTCCTTCACATCCAATTATCTGTATACTCCACACACTAATACCAATACTCATCTAGTACAACATCCTTTAGAAAACATAGCTGACATTTAACTTGTCATCATTTTTTTTTATCTCCAGAATTCATTTCTTCAACAGTTCCTCTGTAGTCTCTGTAATAGTTTCATGTACAGTACCAATTTTTGAAATGCAGGGCCATCTTACCCTCTGCTCTTTGTCCTCCTCGTCTTCATCAGGGTTGAATGCCTCGGCACACACTGTATGATAGAAGAGGTTATTGAAAGTTACTGCAAGACATTCACATTCACTGAAAATACAATATGCTGACCAGAAACACACATTCTGTTGAAGACATATGTTGCTTGTCAGAAAAGGTTAACAAAAAAATCTAAGAAAAGTAGAAATACAAGATTGTGCACAGAAAGGTGTCACTGTATTTAATCCATTACAGATCCTATAAGCAACTGTCTTCTTCATGGTGGATTTAGAGCCTTTGTGTAAAATGATTTTATTAAACGCAACCTTGTTTTAAAGTATTGGGCCTATAACGAACTTCCTCAAGATGTACGTTGTCTGTGTAAGAGATTCATTAAAGATAATACGAGGTCCATGTTCCAACAAAGGAATATATTGTAAAAATACGTGGATATCCATGACATCTCTGAGAGATTTAGTAATCCTAATAAAATATCACTTTTTAAACAGATCAAAGAGATAAAAAGTGAGTTAACACAACCATAATTGAGCCAGAGTTCAGACCCTACTTGTGACTAACATAAAGCACATACTGTATTTATTATGGGGTGATAATACCTTCATTTTACACTTGAAGTTGACACAATAAAGACTTTTTGATTGAAGATGCCATAGACCTTTTTCAGAGTTTTTCACAGTTCAGCTTCTCTAATACCACACAAAAACAAAGGCACTGTGCCCAAACCTTAAGACTTTAAAGATGGGTGGCCAGGGGGCCTCTCTTTTCACCTTTCTTCTGTCATGAGTGCCCAACAGCTAGCCTGGTCAACCAGACTGAGTGCTACGATCATTGGTGAGCTTAGTGGTCAGTATCGTTGACCGGCCTAGCCAATCAGCTCCTAGATGCCTCCAGTCAACCATCCTCTTACTAACTATCCAGATAACAGCACAGTCACTCCTCTGTCTGTCCGTCTTCATCAATAACCTCAACTTCCCACACAACAGACTAGGATGGATCCTCATATCAACACGGTCCTGCTGCCGCAAGTTTCAACTCACATCATTTTGTGATTGACTTCCTTCCTGGGGTTTGTTAAAGGAAGATCGAGATGACGGTGATAATTCATCTCTATTGTAAGCGAGGCTGGGTAAAATGAAACACAGTGGAGGAAGAGATCGGATTAATGGCCTCGGTGAGTGTTAATACCGACCAGTTACATTATCCAGGGGATTTTCATATCCACAACGACCGGAGACTTTACCTGTCCTACATACTCATTCTTACTCTAATGTTAAACAAAATCAAAATAATATGATAGAATAGAACTAAAAACATTCTGTGATCTTTACTACAGAGTGGACCTAAAAAAGTCTGGAGCCTGACTACCTGTGTAACTTCAGAAAGTATCCTTGAGTAAGAGACATCTCTGTTTTGTAAGTAGACTGCTGACTAAACTAACAGTCCAGACAGAGAAGTACCGTACTGTAGAAAATTGAAGATTCCTGGTAAAGCAAGTCAATTATTGAAATGGTGGTGTGTTGTTATAAGAACAGACACTACAGTGCTGCTGACTAAATCACTGCTGATTTCAGGCTCTCTGGGACTGGGTATTTCACGGTTGAAAAGTTAAAATAGACTACAGCAGAAGCATATCCCTACAGTGGTTTGTCCTTTAAAAGTTGCAGCGTACTGCGCCACAGCTTACTTGGTGCCACAGAATTCTATGGCACGTTATTTAAGTGCCAGACACTAGTACCATTAATGCTAGTTAGTGCTAGTTTGACCACCAGAGTGCATCTTTGAGAAGCATTTGATAGCCTTCAATAAAGGCTGTACTAGAGAATTTAAAACATTTTTTTGTAAGAACATAGTATATGGGAATGATTTTAAGACATTTTTTCTTAATTAATTTGATTAACATTATGGTGTTTCTATTTCTATTCCAAGCTCTGGAATGGAAAATATGACGCTGTACAACGTGACGGTCGGGAGTAGGCTACAGTACTTGGCTATTTGTATAAAGAATCCCTGTGTTGTGTAGGCACGTGGGAGACCGGGGTTCAATTCCCCAACTGTCCTTGTAAATAAGAATTTGTTCTTAACTGACTTGCCTACTTAAATAAAGGTTACACTAAGAGCATAACATTTCTACACCCTAATTGTATAATTGTATTCTATCCAATACCCAAATGGAGATTCAGTGAAAATAAAAATCACATTGATTTATCAAGACCAGTCCCCATGCTTGTCTCAGAGCAGTGCAAAATGGTGCTAAAATAGTTGTAGGCTATTGCTTCAAATCCTATTGCTTCTATCTTCAATATGCTCTTTAAATAAATAAGGCATACATCACTTTTAACAGCACATTACTCAACACTAGTGAGACTCATGTTGCCTACGGTTGGCCTCCAGACCATTTCCGGAGACCTTCTCCCTTACCTCACCTCGCTCATCAACTTATCCCTGACCGCTGGCTACGTCCCTTCCGTCTTCAAGAGAGCGAGAGTTGCACCCCTTCTGAAAAAACCTACACTCGATCCCTCCGATGTCAACAACTACAGACCAGTATCCCTTCTTTCTTTTCTCTCCAAAACTCTTGAACGTGCCGTCCTTGGTCAGCTCTCCCGCTATCTCTCTCAGAATGACCTTCTTGATCCAAATCAGTCAGGTTTCAAGACTAGTCATTCAACTGAGACTGCTCTTCTCTGTATCACGGAGGCGCTCCGCACCGCTAAAGCTAACTCTCTCTCCTCTGCTCTCATCCTTCTAGACCTATCGGCTGCCTTCAATACTGTGAACCATCAGATCCTCCTCTCCACCCTCTCCGAGTTGGGCATCTCCGGCGTGGCCCACGCTTGGATTGCGTCCTACCTGACAGGTCGCTCCTACCAGGTGGCGTGGCGAGAATCTGTCTCCTCACCATGCGCTCTCACCACTGGTGTCCCCCAGGGCTCTGTTCTAGGCCCTCTCCTATTCTCGCTATACACCAAGTCACTTGGCTCTGTCATAACCTCACATGGTCTCTCCTATCATTGCTATGCAGACGACACACAATTAATCTTCTCCTTTCCCCCTTCTGATGACCAGGTGGCGAATCGCATCTCTGCATGTCTGGCAGACATATCAGTGTGGATGACGGATCACCACCTCAAGCTGAACTTCGGCAAGACGGAGCTGCTCTTCCTCCCGGGAAGGACTGCCCGTTCCATGATCTCGCCATCACGGTTGACAACTCCATTGTGTCCTCCTCCCAGAGCGCTAAGAACCTTGGCGTGATCCTGGACAACACCCTGTCGTTCTCAACTAACATCAAGGCGGTGGCCCGTTCCTGTAGGTTCATGCTCTACAACATCCGCAGAGTACGACCCTGCCTCACACAGGAAGCGGCGCAGGTCCTAATCCAGGCACTTGTCATCTCCCGTCTGGATTACTGCAACTCGCTGTTGGCTGGGCTCCCTGCCTGTGCCATTAAACCCCTACAACTCATCCAGAACGTCGCAGCCCGTCTAGTGTTCAACCTTCCCAAGTTCTCTCACGTCACCCCGCTCCTCCGCTCTCTCCACTGGCTTCCAGTTGAAGCTCGCATCCGCTACAAGACCATGGTGCTTGCCTACGGAGCTGTGAGGGGAACGGCACCTCAGTACCTCCAGGCTCTGATCAGGCCCTACACCCAAATAAGGGCACTGCGTTCATCCACCTCTGGCCTGCTCGCCTCCCTACCACTGAGGAAGTACAGTTCCCGCTCAGCCCAGTCAAAACTGTTCGCTGCTCTGGCTCCCCAATGGTGGAACAAACTCCCTCACGACGCCAGGACAGCGGAGTCAATCACCACCTTCCGGAGACACCTGAAACCCCAACTCTTTAAGGAATACCTAGGATAGGATAAAGTAATCCTTCTCACCCCCCCCCCCCCCTTAAAATATGTAGATGCACTATTGTAAAGTGGCTGTTCCACTGGATGTCATAAGGTGAATGCACCAATTTGTAAGTCGCTCTGGATAAGAGCGTCTGCTAAATGACTTAAATGTAAATGTAAATGTATTGAAAAATATGATGTGACTCTCCGCCGATAATTACATATAGAGGATTGGAGGATTCCAAATTAAAAACCAAAAGCCACCTCATGGGTCTCCCGGTGGCGGCCAGCACTTGTATCGAACCTGCATCTGTAGCAACGCATTTTGCACTGTGTGTGCCCCCATCCACTCTGGAGACCCCATCCAGAAAGTATCAAAATACAGAGAGGTGTTGGTAAAGGTATATCATCCTGCTAATAGCCCATAATGGGCTATTATACAGTGGGGCAAATAAGTATTTAGTCAGCCACCAATTGTGCAAGTTCTCCCACTTAAAAAGATGAGAGAGGCCTGTAATTTTCATCATTGGTACACTTCAACTATGACAGACAAAATGAGAAAAAAAAATCCAGAAAATCACACAGTATTGAAAGTGCAGACTGGCACTAAGAACAGCGGGAACGTCTCCCTAGTCAGCCCCATTATTAGTGCAACGCCCCCTAAAGTGTTGCTCTGTGCCACCCAGTGTGGTGGGTTGGCGGTCCACCCCCCCTCCCTCCCCCCCCCTTCCTCCTCCTCCCTTCCCCATGGGCTAGGTCTGTCTTCTGTGCGCAGCTCTTCGGCCCATCCAGTGCCCCCTGCCCTCGTGTCTTGAACCTTGTGTGCTTTCAGGGGATACAGCTTGAGAACTGCAAGGCAATCCCATTGTGCGCCACTCGGGTGCCATGACCAATATGACCCTTATACACTGCTCAAAAAAATAAAGGGAACACTAAAATAACACATCCTAGAAAACCACACTACAGGCGGATCCAACTTTGATGTAATGTCCTTAAAACAAGTCAAAATGAGGCTCAGTAGTGTGTGTGGCCTGCACATGCCTGCATGACCTCCCTACAACGCCTGGGCATGCTCCTGATGAGGTGGTGGATGGTCTCCTGAGGGATCTCCTCCCAGACCTGGACTAAAGCATCCGCCAAGTCCTGGACAGTCTGTGGTGCAACGTGGCATTGGTGGATGGAGCGAGACATGATGTCCCAGATGTGCTCAATTGGATTCAGGTCTGGGGAACGGGCGGGCCAGTCCCTAGCATCAATTCCTTCCTCTTGCAGGAACTGCTGACACACTCCAGCCACATGAGGTCTAGCATTGTCTTGCATTAGGAGGAACCCCGGGCCAACCGCACCAGCATATGGTCTCACAAGGGGTCTGAGGATCTCATCTCGGTACCTAATGGCAGTCAGGCTACCTCTGGCGAGCACATGGAGGGCTGTGCGGCCCATGACTGACCCACCGCCAAACCGGTCATGCTGGAGGATGTTGCAGGCAGCAGAACGTTCTCCACGACGTCTCCAGACTCTGTCACGTCTGTCACATGTGCTCAGTGTGAAACTGCTTTCAGAGCACAGGGCGCCAGTGGCGAATTTGCCAATCTTGGTGTTCTCTGGCAAATGCCAAACGTCCTGCACGGTGTTGGGCTGTAAGCACAACCCCCAGCTGTGGACGTTGGGCCCTCATACCATCCTCATGGAGTCTGTTTCTGACCGTTTGAGCAGACACATGTACATTTGTGGTCTGCTGGAGGTCATTGTGGCTCTGGCAGTGCTCCTCCTGCTCCTCCTTGCACGAAGGCGGAGGAAGCGGTCCTGCTGCTGGGTTGTTGCGCTCCTACGGCCTCCTCCACGTCTCATGATGTACTGGCCTGTCTCCTGGTAGCGCCTCCATGCTCTGGACACTATGCTGACAGACACAGCAAACCTTCTTGCCACAGCTTGCATTGATGTGCCATCCTGGATGAGCTGCACAACCTGAGCCACTTGTGTGGGTTGGAGACTCCGTCACATGCTACCACTAGAGTGAAAGCACTGCCAGCATTCTAAAGTGACCAAAACATCAGCCAAGAAGCATAGGAACTGAGAAGTGGTCTGTGGTTATCACCTGCAGAACCACTCCTTTATTGGGGTGTCTTGCTAATTGCCTATAATTTCCAACTGTTGTCTATTCCATTGGCACAACAGCATGTGAAATGTATTGCTTCCTAAGTGGACAGTTTGATTTCACAAAAGTGTGATTGACTTGGAGTTACATTGTGTTGTTTAAGTGTTCCCTTTATTTTTTTGAGCAGTGTATATTGTCCTGCTAATAACTGTGTTAATAATATATCTGTGAGAATATCCAAGGGGATTTTATATCATTCTAAATTAATAACAATAATAATCGCTTTGTTAAAAAAATATATATAAAAATATATATATTTTGGAGATTATTTTGTTTTCAAATAATGTAAAATGAGTGAGAAAAAGGCCAATCTTGAACATGGGGTGAGACATGGTTACTAATTTGTAAATAAAGCCCGTTTTATATTTATTTATGATTTTAGAGGGAGAGAACCAAATACCTACAGTCATCTCATGGGTCTCCCAGTCGAGGCCAGCACGGGTATTGAACCAGCATCTGTTGCTTGCACTGCTACGTAGTGTCTTAGACCTTTGCGCCACTCAGGCACTGTACAACGTGACTGGTCGGGAGAGGGCTACAATACTACTGTAACAGCAAAATAATCCTAACAAAATAAAATAATAAAAACCTTAGTGTAGCAATAGTTTTAGTAAGTAATACTGAAGTCGTGCACAATTATCAGTTTCTATTTAGGTTTATGTCGCCCATTCATTGTCAGTTAGAGACACAGTAGGACCCAAAAGCATAATCAGTGCTCCAACTCCCCCTTGCGCTGGTCAGGATCAATGAAGTGGTGACGCAGGGTACCGTACTAAACCACAATATTACCTCTAAGTCCCGCAGCATAATAACAAACCTTTAGTGGAGCAACCACTGTACTCATAATGTCCAGGCTTTTGTTCTACCCTAAACACACCAGAAACAACTCAAATAACACACTCACCTGATGCTCTTCTAATAAATCGACTCATCACAGGAGCTGAAAAAAAGTGGAAAAGCGAGGTGATCATATAGGATTATATTGGAATCTGTTGTGGTGAAACTGCCATGTCAGTTTGCAACAACAAATAGAACTTCAAACAACGAACACTGTTTTATTCCCTCAGACATCATTGCATATCATTGCACACGCGATAGAACAGCAGAGTGTGTCCTACGATTTTTTGAAATGACTTTTCTGGAAGCTCATCTTCTCCTTTTCCGAAACAAATCAAAAACAATAACAAATGCGCCTGGGGAGACCATTGGCACTGTTTCACCTTTTGCAGATCTCAGCTTTAAGGCCAAATCAAGAAATATTGCAGTGTATGGTATATACATGTTCTAATCTTTTTATGTTAAACACAGATGTTACCTAATGCTGAATGCATATCCCCTCTTTTTGATAACTTCATCAATATTGCCCATGTGGAGCTAACATGGCAGCCATGGAATCAGTCATAATACTTTTGGTAGAAACCTCAATGTCCAAACTCTCTATTATATATTTGCTTTGCAAAACACCAGGGAAGAAAGCACCCTTTGCTAACCAAAAACTCCTAATAAGGAAGTGATGCTGAGTCCTTTGTGTGTTTTGCTTCTCTGATCAAGAATCTGTCCAATGAAAATCTAACTGTTAAAAGTTCATATTCAATCAAATGTATCTATAAAACCTTTTTACATCAGCCGATGTACAGAAACCTAACATAAAACCCCAATATTCTGTTAACTCATACACAAATAACTCATCCTATACTTTTATTTGCGGCCAAAGCATGAATTGGAGAAAAAAAAAACACTTAAAAAAGCCCTTCTCAAACTTGTATCTCAAACAGACTTTTTTAAAATGCTTTCTGTTGCCTCATAGAGGATGGTTAGCTGGCCAATCAGCGGTCTACTCGCATGAATATTTTTAATGACCGGTATACGCCCACACCATTCTATTGTTGGGGTACGCCTACATCATTCTAACACAGAAAAGCTGCATTTTAATAACACACTTAATTCACATTTTATGGAAGAAAAAACATTTCTCTCATATCGTAATTCATTATAGGTCAAATTTCATAGAAATCTGGAAACACTGGACAGTTACTTTAAATGAGAACAAAATGTAATCTTAGTGAACTACACCTACACATGAAAAATACCAGCCTTGTCTCATAGACTAGACGTAACATAGTAAATGTAAATCCGGGACAATCAAATTAGTATGACGTTTGGTATGTTTCCTAAGACAGAAGGTTACTTTTGGAAAAAACGAAAGGAAAACGAAAGGAGGGTGGTCGGTCGCAGTGGATGGGAGATGTATAATGTGAATGTCTAGCAACCTAAAGGTTGTATGTTTGAATCTCATCATGGACAATTTTAGCTAATTAGCAACAGTGCAACGACCGAATAATTTTTAGCTACTAGTATGTTAGCTAACCCTTCCCCTAACCCTTTAACCTTTTCACAAGTGAGTTCCACCCAGAGTGAGTTTTTTTATGCACGTCATGTCAGAATGCACACACTGTTCCAAAATGTGATTGTTACGCAACCCGTGCAGCCTGCTAATTATCTATAGGCTATTAACTACTTGTCAAATTCAAATGATTTTCAAACAAGTTTTATTTACCTGCCATTTCCTAGTTGCAAAAATTCAAATAGTTTGCCTAATTTCAGTTTTTATGACAAAACAAGAAAGTATAGTGTAGAGAATAATTGAACCATCTAAACCGCTGTGAAATAGTTTCTATAACCCAAAGAATGTGAAATGTCAGAATAATATTTATTTCAGCTTTTATTTCTTTCATCACATTCCCAGGGGGTCAGAAGTTTACATACATTCAATTATTATTTTGTAGCATTGCCTTTAAATTGTTTAACGTGGGTAAAAACTATTCGGTAGCCTTCCACAAGCTTCCCAGAATACGTTGGGTGAATTTTGACCCATTCCTTCTGACAGAGCTGGTGTAACTGAGTCAGGTTTGTAGGCCTCCTTGCTCGCACACGCTTTTTCAGTTCGGCCGACAAATGTTCTAATGGATTGAGGTCAGGGTTTTGTAATGGCCACTCCAATACCTTGACTTTGTTATCCTTAAGCCATTTTGCCACAACTTTGGAAATATGCTTGGGGTCGTTGTCCATTTGGAAGACCCATTTGCGACCAAGCTTTAACTTCCTGACTGATGTCTTGAGATGTTGCTTCAATATATCCAAATAATTTTCCTGCCATCTATTTTGTGAAGTGCACCAGTCCCTCCTGCAGGAAAGCACCCCCACATCATGATGCTGCCACCCCCGTGCTTCACGGTTGGGATGGTGTTCTTCAGCTTGCAAGCAGCCCCCTTTTTCCTCCAAACATAATGATGGTCATTATGGCCAAACAGTTCTATTTTTGTTTACTCAGACCAGAGGACATTTCTCCAAAAAGTATGCTCTTTGTCCTTATGTGCAGTTGCAAACCGTAGTCTGGCTTTTTTATGGTGTTTTTGGAGCAGTGGCTTCTTCCTTGCTAAGAGGCCTTTCAGGTTATATCGATATAGGACTAATTTATATGTGGATATAGATACTTTTGTATCTGTTTCCTCCAGCATCTTCACAAGGTCCTTTGCTGTTGTTCTGGGATTTATTTGCACTTTTTGCACCAAAGTACTTAATCTCTAGGAGACAGAACGCATCTCCTTCCTGAGCAGTATGACAGCTGCGTCATCCAATGGTGTTTATGCTTGCAAACTATTGTTTGTACAGATGAACGTGGTACCTTCAGGCGTTTGGAAATTGCTCGCAAGGATGAACCAGACTTGTAGAGGTCTACAATTTTTTTCCTGAGGTCTTGACTGATTTCTTTTGATTTTCCCTTGATGTTAAGCAAAGAGGCAATGAGTTTGAAGGTAGGCCTTGAAATACATCCACAGGTACACCTCCAATTGATTCAAATTATGTCAGTTAGCCTATCAGAATCTTCTAAAGCCATGACATAATTTTCTGGAATTTTACAAGCTGTTTAAAGGCACAGTCAACTTAGTGTGTGTCAACTTCTGACCCACTGGAATTGTGATACGGTGAATTATAAGTGAAATAATCTGTCTGTAAACAGTTGTTGAAAAAATGACTTGTGTCATGCACAAACTAGATGTCCTAACCGACTTGCCGAAACTATAGTTTGTTAACAAGAAATCTGTGGAGTGGTTGAAAAATGAGTTTTAATGACTCCAACCTAGGTGTATGTTAACTTCGGACTTCAATTGTATTGGCCTAAGGCCAAGACAATAAGAAGACACAGTGGCAGAAACATAACAATCGGAAATCGTTTTTTGGACACCGGTTTGGACAATTTTTTTTACACCTTTATTTAACTAGGCACGTCAGTTAATTAAGAAAACATTCTTATTTTCAATGGGGGTCTAGGAACTGCCTTGTTCAGGGGCAGAACGACAGATTTTTACCTTATCAGCTTGCAACCTTACAGTTAACTAGTCCAACGCTCTAACCACCTGCCTCTCATTGCACTCCACGAGGAGCCTGCTTGTTACGCGAATGCAGTAAGAAGCCAAGGTAAGTTGCTAGCTAGCATTAAACTTATCTTATAAAAAACAATCAATCAATCATAATCACTAGTTAACTACACATCGTTGATGATATTACTAGTTTATCTAGCGTGTCCTGCATTGCATATAATCGATGTGGTGCGCATTCGTGAAAAAGTACTGTCATTGCTCCAACGTGTACCCTAACCATAAACATCAATGCCTTTCTTAAAATCAATACACAAGTATATATATTTTTAAACCTGCATATTTAGTTCATATTTCCTGCTAACATGAATTTATTTTAATTAGGTAAATTGTGTCACTTCTCTTGCAACAGAGTTGCAGCAGTTTGGGATGTTTGGCTCGTTGTGAACTGTGTGAAGACTATTTCTTCCTAACAAAGACAGCCAACTTCGCCAAACGGGGGATGATTTAACAAAAGCGCATTTGCGAAAAAAGCACAGTCGTTGCACGATTGTACCTAACCATAAACACCAATGCCTTTCTTAAAATCAATACAAAGAAGTATATATTTATAAACCTGCATATTTAGCTAAAAGAAATCCAGGTTAGCAGGCAATATTAACCAGGTGAAATTGTGTCACTTCTCTTGTGTTCATTGCACGCAGAGTCAGGGTATATGCAACAGTTTGGGCCGCATGGCTCGCTGCGAACTAGTTTGCCAGAATTTTACGTAATTATGACATAACATTGAAGGTTTGTGGTAGCAGAATCATAATTAGTTAGTTAACATTGATAAATAACATGTTTTATTTACATAATAATGCTTATGTGAGATATTTCTCATTAGGATGTTTTCTTTTGGATAATACTGTTGGCAGTTGCATTTTCCTCTCTTCTCCCAGGGCTTAGTCATTCGGGGCCCAGAGAGGGGAGAGGTCAGGCTTGTCTTCATATGTCAATATATCTGTTAAACCATGTGATGCTATGAAGAATATCAGAAGGGGATAGGACAGAATGCAGCCTTGTCTTCTTATGGGAATGTGTCTGTAACTATTGTATGTCCCCTCTGAGGTTGCCCTTATCTTGATCTAGTATATGACCTAAGAGGCTCACTGTCTTGGTGAGCTTACATTTACATTTACATTTAAGTAATTTAGCAGACGCTCTTATCCAGAGCGACTTACAAATTGGTGCATTCACCTTATGACATCCAGTGGAACAGTCACTTTACAATAGTGCATCTAAATCTTAAAGGGGGGGTGAGAGGGATTACTTATCCTATCCTAGGTATTCCTTAAAGAGGTGGGGTTTCAGGTGTCTCCAGAAGGTGGTGATTGACTCCGCTGTCCTGGCGTCGTGAGGGAGTTTGTTCCACCATTGGGGGTCCAGAGCAGCGAACAGTTTTGACTGGGCTGAGCGGGAGCTGTACTTCCTCAGTGGTAGGGAGGCGAGCAGGCCAGAGGTGGATGAACGCAGTGCCCTTGTTTGGGTGTAGGGCCTGATCAGAGCCTGGAGGTACTGAGGTGCCGTTCCCCTCACAGCTCCGTAGGCAAGCACCATGGTCTTGTAGCGGATGCGAGCTTCAACTGGAAGCCAGTGGAGAGAGCGGAGGAGCGGGGTGACGTGAGAGAACTTGGGAAGGTTGAACACCAGACGGGCTGCGGCGTTCTGGATGAGTTGTAGGGGTTTAATGGCACAGGCAGGGAGCCCAGCCAACAGCGAGTTGCAGTAAGCTTGTCCAGGAGGGGGTGTATTTGAGATGGGCGTATCTAAAATTGACAATTGATATATGCCATTGGATGAGGTAATGGTTTGGTACCATGTTGTACCAAGAATGAGATAGGAACTTTATTTAGGAGACCAAACTGAATGATAATTTATAGCTAATGCTATCCGGCTATGGGATACTCCTCTTTCAAGTAAAATGTTCTTTGTGAACTGTTCCTGAGATCTGTGTTTCGTCATGTGAGTTGAGATGTATGTGTCTTGGCTATAAATGATACTAAGAATTGTTTTGTAAGTGTCACGTTCTGACATTTATTTCCTTTGTTTTGTCATTATTCAGTATGGTCAGGGCGTGAGTTGGAGTGGGCAGTCTATGTTTTGTTTTTCTATGATTTGGGGATTTCAATGTTTCGGCCTAGTATGTTTCTCAATCAGAGGCAGGTGTCATTAGTTGTCTCTGATTGAGAATCATACTTAGGTAGCCTGGGTTTCACTGGGTGTTTGTGGGTGTTTGTTTCCGTGTCTGTGTTTTTCCACCACACGGTACTATTTTGGGTTTCTGGTTCATTCCACGTTTATTGTTTTTGTATTCAGTTGTTCATGTGTACTATGTCTTATTAAAAGAACCATGGCCACGCCGCATATTGGTCCTCTGATCCTTCTCACCTCTCCTCTTCGGAAGAAGAGGAGGAAATCCCTTACAGTAAGCACTCTCAGAGAATTCATTTCTAGACACTGAATTGATCTGAGAGTCACAGGGCTATAGTAAAGCTCATATATAATTAAAAGATGGACTTTATAATATAACTCTGACTTGTGTGTGGTTTGCTCTCTCAATGTTTAGTAATACAGGAAATTACCACGACAGGTTCTATAATGTAACAGCAATATTTAGACTTAGGGATGCCACCCGTTAGATAAAATACGGAACGGTTCCGTATTTCACTGAAATAATAAATGTTTTGTTTTCAAAATGATCGTTTCCGGATTCGACCATATTAATGACCAAAGGCTCGTATTTCTGTGTGTTATTATGTTATAATAAAGTCTATGATTTGATATTTGATAGAGCAGTCTGACTGAGCAGTGGTAGGCGGCAGCAGGCTCGTAAGCATTCATTCAAACAGCATTGTTGTGCGTTTTGCCAGCAGCTCTTCACTGTGCTTCAAACATTGAGCAGTTTATGACTTCAAGCCTATCAACTCCTGAGATTAGGCTGGTGTAACCGGGGTGGGCGCTAATAGCTTTTCAAATGTCACTCGCTCTGAGACTTGGAGTAGTTATTCCCCTTGCAAGGGCCGCGGATTTTGCTTCGAGGGTGGCTGTTGTCGATGTGTTCCTGGTTCGAGCCCAGGTAGGGGCGAGGAGAGGGATGGAAGCTATACTGTTACACTGGCAATACTAAAGTGCCTATAAGAACGTCCAATAGTCAAAGTATATGAATTACAAATGGTATAGAGAGAAATAGTCCTATAAATACTATATTAACTACAACCTAAAACCTCTTACCTTGGAAAATTGAAGTGTCATGTTAAAAGGAACCACCAGCTTTCATATGTTCTCATGTTCTGAGAAAGAACTTAAACGCTTTTTTGCATGGCACATATTGCACTTTTACTTCTTCAACACTTTGTTTTTGCATTATTTAAACCAAATTGAACATGTTTCATTATTTATTTGAGGCTAAATAGATTTTTATTGATGTATTATATTAAGTTAAAATAAGTGTTAATTCAGTATAGTTGTAATTGACATGATTAAATGTTAAAAAGTCGGCAGATTAATTGGTATCAGTTTTTTTTGGTCCTCCAATAATCGGTATCAGCATTGAAAAATCATAATCGGTTGACCTCTACCACAGAGAGTTGGTTCTAAGGAAAACAGGAGCTGCCTCCACTATTCAAGCACCATTTCAACATCATCTAATCACATATGCTTAGTCTGAAACACTGACTAACTAAATAAATACCAAAAACTAGTTAGTCCAATCAACATAATCTAATTACAGTATGATGTGGCTCTCCATGGTATTGAGTTCTGTGTGTTTGTGTGTGTGCGTACATGCGTGCAAGTAGAAAAAGCATGTTGACTCACCCTATTTGTAGAGAAATGCCAATACCATCCTCCTCTTTCACGTTGCCTAAATGGTTTGTGACTGATACAGTACACACTTTTAGTTTTAGTTGTCCTAGGCAACCTGGCATAAAATACTTCCTCGCTAGCCTAACTTCCTTTCATGGGCAACGATACACCAGGCCAGCTAGTTAGAATCACCTTTGGAACTGATTACAGCCGTGAGTCTGAAAGAGCTTTGCACTCCGGGATTGTACCATACAGTATGTGACTCACCACCTGGATTCGGGCTTATGTAGCAAAATGTGAAATTGTGTTTTTTACATTGGATAAAAGTAGAAACTCAGAGCTACAAAATGGTATATTGTACACTGCATTTGAAGAACAATCGGAAAGTAATTCTGCTTTGAAAATTGATCAACTTGTAAACTCACTTTTGAGAAAATCGCCTTTGAATGTTTTGGTATCTCGTGAAGAACTCTTCTTTGTCTACACATATTCAGCATCGTTCACACCCTCTTAAGCTTTAGCAACACCCATCTCTTTTCGCTCTCGGAGCGAACACTTGACGCTCTGGCCAATCATTTGTTTACCTCTGGATAACATGAAAACAGCCTAACCAGCTCTGCTGGCAACAATTTCATTACACTTTTTTGTAGACGTTTACTGACACCGGCCATATTCAACGGGTGTTGTACACACGTCACGTAACATTAGCTAATGAGCCAACCAGCTAACATTAGCTAGTTAAACAACAATGAACAAAGTGCCAACACTGCCTAACATTAGGCTCTAACTAGAAAAACAAACAGCTCTGGGAAACGAATAATAATGTCCGCTAGGGAGCCAGCCAGCTAACATTAGCTAGCTAGCTAACTGTACACTTTAGCTTAAGACATATAGCTAGATGAACAATGACCCTAGCTAGGTAAACAACTAAGGTTATATATGTAACCACGTTATGTGAGCTATATGGATCACTCCAATATATTGATATCACTCCACGGCGGAGGGATACATCCGAGGTGAGAATTTACAGATTTACTACCGTGTACACCTGTGTCATGGCTGGGGTCCGCCCCTATGTATATACCCCATGGCCGCGACACACATTCTCTACATAATTTTTGAGGCACCTCTAGCACAATAGGGGATTGGAGTGATCCATATAGCTCACATAACCATGATTACATAAGTAACATTTGTTATGTTTCACAATTTTGGATCCCTCCAATATATTGGGATACCCCCGGAAGGGGAGACAACGCCCAGAACCGCTGAACCAACCACAGAGGGAGGTGCCACATTTACCCGATAGTACCTAGCAAAGGTACAAGAGGAAGCCCAGCTGGCCACAGCACAGATATCAGCAAGGGGCATTCCTCTCAGAATAGCCCAGGATGCAGCCACACCTCGTTTTGAATGTGCTACCACAGATCCCAGGACTGGCCTGCCAGCCAGGCGGTATGCTGTCGTGATTGTGTCCAGGATCCAGTAAGAGAGCCTCTGCTTTGATAACCCAGTCCCCAGGAATCTCTCATCATAGCAGACAAAGGAGGACATAATGCACACCCCGCATGACTCGGCACAACCTCAATACCAGCGCACCAAGAGCAAAACAACCGCCAGTGCAACTGGTATGCCGCGGTTGTAGCCGATGCCCTTGCACTCTGCATGGTGTACATTATGCCCTCCTGTAGTCCTTACATTGACCATTGGTGCCGTTCAGCAGCCAAGTCCACAGACTGAGGCGGTGCGAGTTCCCCCGGCCTAAGACAGCATGTCGGGTCTCATGGGCAGATGCTAAGGTGTCACAGACAACAGGGATAGGAGAAGGCTGAACCAGGGTTGTCTGGGTCAGTATGGGGCCACCAGCAGGAGACGATGCTACGCCATCCTGGTCCTGTCCAGCACAGCCTGGATTAGGGGAAAAGGGTGGAATGCTCACCATCGTGAGCCAGAACATCCAAGCCCAGAGGCCCTGGTGGCTCCAACATGGAGTACCACATGGGGCAGTGTGTATTGTCCGAGGAGGAAAACAGGTCCACCTGCACCCTCCCGAACTTGTCCCACAGGTGCTGCACCACCTGGGGATGTAGGCTCCAGTCCGAAGCAGTCCGAAGCGAGCAGGCCCTCCCTCGAGAGCATATCCGCTGCCACATTCAGGATGCCAGGTATGTGCCCTCCGCATAGAGACTCTAGACGTCCCTGAGCCCAGAGACGGAGCTCCAGAAGATGGAGGTGGTGGGACCTCAGTCCATCCTGATGGTTGATGTAAGCCCCCATTGTGGTGTTTTCCGTAATCTCACCAGGACGTGTCTTCCCTTCAGATGTGGAAGGAAAGACCACAGGGCCAGCAGTACAGCTCTTAGCTCTAGTGTATTGATGTGCCTGCCGCAACAAGGGGGTGGCCAACAGCCTCTGTCCGACCTGCCCTTGGTCAGCCGATCTGGGAGGCGTCTGTGCTGACCAGCTCCAGGCTGCACATCCTCTGCATCTCCACCCCACTTAAGAAAAAGGAGCAACAGCGCCACCTCAATAATGCCCTGAGGCACTGTGCGGTCACTCGCAGTTGACGGTGGCACTTCGGGTGCAGCTGGTGGGAGTTGAACCACCGTTGAAGAGGCCGGAGATGGAGCAGGCCCAGGGGAATCAGCAACAAGGCTGCCATCAGCAAGCACAACAGGCTTTGGCAGGTTAGAGCGGATACGACCGACGCCTCCCGAAAGTTGTTGAGTCAAGATAAGATCGCCTGAACCCTTCTGGTGGGCAAGCGTGCTCTCATGAGGACGGAGTCTCGTTCCATGTCAATGAAGGCCACCCTCTAGGTGGGCGTCAGACGACTCTTCTTGTCGTTTACAGTAATACCCAGCCCGCCGATGTGGGTAAGGAGCATGTCTCTGTCTGACAGGACCTCGGTCCTGGTCGGGCACAAATCAGCCAATTGTCCAGGTAATTGAGGATCAACAATCCTCGGGACAGAGTCCATGCACTTTGTGCTTGGAGGAATAGGAACCTGATGAGGGAAAAATTACCCAGTACCTCTGCAAAAAACGGGGAAGACCCATGTGTGAAAAGGCCACTCAATGTTGTCTTGGTAAGCAACTCCAGTGTATATTTGGCTTTGTGTTTTAGGTTAATTACATTTACATTACATTTAAGTCATTTAGCAGACGCTCTTATCCAGAGCGACTTACAAATTGTTGTCCTGCTGAAAGGTGAATTTGTCTCCCAGTGTCTGTTGGAAAGCATACTAAACCAGGTTTTCCTGTTACGTCCGTCATTTGTGGTAGAATGACCGGACCAAGGCACAGGGTGGTAAGCATACATCGTTCTTTATTTGGATGAACACCAAAGAAACAACAAAAGACAAAACGAACATAAAGTTCTGCAGGCTATACAGCAACTAACAAAAACAAGATCCCACAAGCTAAATGTGGGAAAAAGGGCTGCCGAAGTATGATCCCCAATCAGAGAAAATGATAGACAGCTGCCTCTGATTGGGAACAACACTCGGCCAAAAACAAAGAAACAGAAAACATAGAATGCCCACCCAAATCACACCCTGACCTAACCAAATAGAGAAATAAAAAGTCTTTTCAAGGATTTTGCCTGTGCTTTGCTCAATTCCTTTTATTTTTATCAACCAAAAAAACTCCTTAGTACTTGCCGATGACAAGCATAACCATAACATGATGCAGCCATCATCATGCTTGAATTTATGAAGAGTGATACTCGGTGATGTGATGTGTTGGATTTGTCCCTCTGTATTCAGGAAATTATTTTCTTTGCCACATTGTTTGCAGTTTTATTTTAGTGCCTTATTGCAAAGAGGACGCAAGTTTTAGAATATTTTTTATTCTGTACATGCTTCCTTCTTTTCACTCTGTCATTTCACTCTGTCATTTAGATTAGTATTGTGGAGTAACTACAATGTTGTTGAACCATCCTCAGCTTTCTCCTATTACAGCCACTCTGTAACTGTTTTAATGTCACCATTGGCCTCATGGTGAAATCCCTGAGTGGTTTCCTTCCTCTCCGGCAACTGAGTTAGGAAGGACGCCTGTATCTGTAGTGACTGGGTGTATTGATACATCATAGAAAGTGTAATTAATAACCTCACCACGCTCACTGTCTTATCCGGTGTCCTGTGTGAATGTATGTATGCTCTCTCTAATTCTCTCTTTCTTTCTCTCTCTCGGAGGACCTGAGCCCTAGGACCATGCCTCAGGACGACCTGGCATGATGACTCCTTGCTGTCCCCAGTCCACCTGGCCGTGCTGCTGCTCCAGTTTCAACTGTACTGCCTGCGGCTATGGAATCCTGACCTGTTCACCGGATGTGCTACCTGTCCAAACCTGCTGTTTTCAACTCTCTAGAGAGAGCAGGAGCGATGGAGATACTCTTAATGATCGGCTATGAAAAGCCAACTGACATTTACTCTTGAGGTGCTGACTTGGTGCACCCTCGACAACTACTGTGATTATTATTATTTGACCATGCTGGTCATTTATGAACATTTGAACATCTTGGCCATGTTCTGTTATAATCTCCACCCGGCACAGCCAGAAGAGGACTGGCCACCCCTCATAGCCTGGTTCCTCTCTAGGTTTCCTCCTAGGTTTTGGCCTTTCTAGGGAGTTTTTCCTAGCCACTGTGCTTCTACACCTGCATTGCTTGCTGTTTGGGGTTTTAGGCTGGTTTTCTGCACATCAGCACTCAGCTGATGTAAGAAGGGCTATATAAATACATTTGATTTGATTCAATGTCTGCTTTTTTTACCCATCTACCAATACTTCTTTGCGAGGCATTGGAAAAACTCCCTGGTCTTTGTGGTTGAATCTGTGTTTGAAATACACTGCTCGACAGCGGGACCTTACATATAGTTGTATATATGGGGTACAGAGATGAGGTAGTCATTCAAAAATCATGTTAAACACTATTATTGCACACAGAGTTGATTCCTGAACTTATTTAGGCTGGCCATAACAAAGGGGTTGAATACTTATTGACTCAAGACATTTCAGCTTTTCATTTGTAATTCATTTGTACACAATTCTAAAAACATAATCCACTTTGACATTATGGGGTATAGTGTTCAGGCCAGTGACACCTTTCTCTGTCCAGTTTCAATTGAAATTGTCCAACATGAACTGCACTCGCTAGCTAACTAGCTTTTATTTCACCTTTATTTAACCAGGTAGGCCAGTTGAGAAGAAGTTCTCATCTACAACTGCAAGCTGGCCAAGATAAAGCAAAGCAATGTGACAAAAACAACACAAAGTTACACATGAATAAATGTACAGTCAATAACATACAGTGGGGCAAAAAAGTATTTAGTCAGCCACCAATTGTGCAAGTTCTCCCACTGAAAAAGATGAGAGAGGCCTGTAATTTTCATCATAGGTACACTTCAACTATGACAGACAAAATGTGATTTTTCTCCAGAAAATCACATTGTAGGATTTGTAATGAATTTATTTGCAAATTATGTTGGAAAATAAGTTTTGGTTAATAACAAAAGTTTATCTCAATACTTTGTTATATACACTTTGTTCGCAATGACAGAGGTCAAACGTTTTCTGTAAGTCTTCACAAGGTTTTCACACACTGTTGCTGGTATTTTGGCCCATTCCTCCATGCAGATCTCCTCTAGAGCAGTGATGTTTTGGGGCTGTTGCTGGGCAACATGGACTTTCAACTCCCTCCAAATATTTTCTATGGGGTTGAGATCTGGAGACTGGCTAGGCCACTCCAGGACCTTGAAATGCTTCTTACGAAGCCACTCCTTCATTGCCCGGGTGGTGTGTTTAGGATCATTGTCATGCTGAAAGACCCAGCCACGTTTCATCCTCAATGCACTTGCTGATGGAATGAGGTTTTCACTCAAAATCTCACGATACATGGCCCCATTCATTCTTTCCTTTACACGGTCGTCCTGGTCCCTTTGCAGAAAAACAGCCCCAAAGCATGATGTTTCCACCCCCATGCTTCACAGCAGGTATGGTGTTCTTTGGATGCAACTCAGCATTCATTGTCCTCCAAACACGACGAGTTGAGTTTTTACCAAAAAGTTATATTTTGTTTTCATCTGACCATATGATATTCTCCCAATCTTATTCTGGATCATCCAAATGCTCTCTAGCAAACTTCAGACGGGCCTGGACATGTACTGGCTTAAGCAGGGGAACACGTCTGGCACTGCAGGATTTGAGTCCCTGGCGGCATAGTGTGTTACTGATGGTAGGCTTTGTTACTTTGGTCCCAGCTCTCTGCAGGTCATTCACTAGGTCCCCCCGTGTGGTTCTGGGATTTTTGCTCACCGTTCTTGTGATCATTTTGATCCCACGGGGTGAGATCTTGCGTGGAGCCCCAGATCGAGGGAGATTATCAGTGGTCTTGTATGTCTTCCATTTCCTAATACTTGCTCCCACATTTGATTTCTTCAAACCAAGCTGCTTACCTATTGCAGATTCAGTCTTCCCAGCCTGGTGCAGGTCTACAATTTTGTTTCTGGTGTCCTTTGACAGCTCTTTGGTCTTGGCCATGGTGGAGTTTGGAGTGTGACTGTTTGAGGTTGTGGACAGGTGTCTTTTATACTGATAACAAGTTCAAACAGGTGCCATTAATACAGGTAACGAGTGGAGGACAGAGGAGCCTCTTACATAAGAGGTTACAAGTCTGTGAGAGCCAGAAATCTTGCTTGTTTGTAGGTGACCAAATACTTATTTTCCACCATAATTTGCAAATAAATAAATAAAAAATCCTACAATGTGATTTTCTGGATTTTTTTCTCATTTTGTCTGTCATAGTTGAAGTGTACCTATGATGAAAATTACAGGCCTCTCTCATCTTTTTAAGTGGGAGAACTTGCACAATTGGTGGCTGACTAAATACTTTTTTGCCCCACTGTAAAAGAAAAATAGAAAGATCTTTGTACAGTGTGTGCAAATGTAGAAGAGTAGGGAGGTAAGCAATACATAGGCCATAGAGGAGAAAATAATTACAATTTAGCATTAATACTGGAGTGACAGATGTGCAGATGATGATGTGCAAGTAGAGATACTGTAGTTAAAAAGAGCAAGAGGGTATGTAATAATATGGGGATGAGGTAGTTGGGTGTGCTATTTACAGATTGGCTTTGTACAGGTACAGTTTTCAGTAAGCGGCTCTGACAGCTGATGCTTAAAGTTAGAGAGGGAGATATAAGACTCCAGCTTCAGAGATTTTTGCATTTCGTTCCAGTCATTGGCAACAGAGAACTGGATGGAAAGGCGGCCAAAGTAACTGTTGGCTTTGGGGATGACCAGTGCAATACACCTGCTGTAGCGCGTGCTACGGGTGTTGCTATGGTGACCAGTGAGCTGAGATAAGGCAGGGTTTACCTAGCGAAGACTTATAGATGACCTAGAGCCAGTGGGTTTGGCGATGGATATGTAGTGAGGGCCAGCCAACGAGAGCATATATATTATTATTAAGTCGCAGTGGTGGGTAGTATATGGGGCTTTGGTGATAAAACAGATGGCACTGTGATAGACTACATCCAGTTTGCTGAGTAGAGTGTTAGGGGCTATGTTGTAAATGACATCGCCAAAGTCAAGGATCGGTAGGATAGTCAGTTTTACGAGGGTATATTTCGTGCCATGAGTGAAGGAGGCTTTGTTGCGAAATAGGAAATGGGGTTGAATACTCTAGCTGATTCTAGGTTTCATTTTGGATTGGAGATACTAAAGTGAGTCTGGAAGGAGAGTTTACAGACTAACCAGACACCTAGGTATTTGTAGTTATTTGTAGGTGTACAAATAGGAAAAAAAATTACGTAGCTTGCTAAATTGTACAGCCAGCATTTTGTCTATAGTGATGCTGTTACAATTACCAAACATTTGAATGAACAAATCATTTTGCATCTGCACCAGAGATGTATTCGTGTGACACGGGCTTAAGAGGTGCAGGAGCTCAAGCAGTAGAAGAATTAGCTGCCAGTACTCCGCTATGGTGGGGTCCTGCCCAAGCCAAGCACTGTATACTATTATATAATGACATGCCATTTAGCAGACACTTTTTTCCACAGCCAGAATCAAACCCACTACCATGGCATTGCAAGAGCCATGCTCTACCAACTGCGCTACAGAGGACCAGCATATATCTACTGAATTAAGTAATGATCCACTGGGCTTGATATATTCCATTCTATTCTTGTCTGTGTTTTATCTGCAATTGTTTAGTCATAGGCCTCTGGCAGCAGCCCTCTGCCTATCCTCCTAGTAGCAGCCATTAAGACTTCTTTCTCAAGCACCATAACCACTGAGGCATGCAATGCTAACCTGTCACATACACTTGTGCTTTTTCCCCCAACTACTTTGCTTTCAGACCTACAGAGGTGTATGCCAACCCCATACTGCTGCGTACAGATGTAGGATTTTAATTGTATCACTTTTTTCATGATGGAAATGTTCCTGCACAGCAGAAAATGCAAACTTGTAGTGCATTCAAGTATAAAAAGGTTTCTAACGTTTGTAATTTCCACTATAAAATGTCAGACTTGATTTGCCCTTAAGAAAAATGTATCAACCCCTCCACAAATTGCCTACTAATTAAAATCCACATAATAATTCCCATTTCCTGTTGCTGCAGGATTATTTTCCTACTGTAGCAAACTGGCTCAATATAAGATCCTACATCTGTATTGACTGTCAAAAAAGGCTGGTCATTTAAACAACCGGTCAAAAGTTTTAGATCACCTACTTATTCAAGGATTTTTCTTTATTTTTACTATTTTATACATTGTACAACAATAGTGAAGACATCAAAACTATTAAATAACACATATGGAATCATGTAGTAACGAAAAAAGTGTTAAACAAATCAAATATTGATCTGGTTGAAAAGCCAAGAGTGTGCAAAGCTGTCATCAAGGTAAAGTGTGGCTATCAAAATATATTTTGATTTGTTTAACACTTTTTTGGTTACTACATAATTCCATATGTGTTATTTCATAGTTTTTATATCTTCACTATTATTCTATAATGTAGAAAATAGTAAAAATAAAGAAAAATCTTTGAATGAGTAGGTGTTCTAAAACTTTTGACCGGTAGTGTATAAATTGAGTTTTTCACTCTATTTTTTATGTAAATTATGACAGAGCGCCACCCTGTTTTGAGCCCCACCTGTTTAGCAAAAACTAAATAAATTGTTGCCTGTTTTGCATGTTATTTTGGCATTAACACGTGTCACATATCATATTACTAACACAGTAACAAAAAAAATATTTAAAAAATAAATATTGATATATTTAGAGTTAATAAAGCCATATACAAAGATGTCTCTTTTTTGATTTCTTGTGTAAGGCAGCTCCAAAATGCAGGTGTTTCAGCCTAATTCAGTGCTTTCTGTGGTGGAAGGGCAGCCAGTGGAAAATACAGAGCGTAGGGGTTGGTAATCTTCTCTAGTTGCGCAGTGATTGGCTCAGTGTTCTGTCACTCATGGGGACACTACGTCACCACAAAACCTACAGGGAGAGCTCGAAAGTTCAAGCCCCCTTGGGTGCTGCCATAGATTTACATTAGAAGTGCCCATCCAAGAAGGCTCAAGTTCATTGGTCACAGATAAAATGACGTCAAATCACGTTATATCTATCGTAGCTTTGATTGGACTGATCATGTAAACGTCATACTTTCACAATCTTAGCTAACAAGCTAGACAAGCAGTTATAATCATGAATCACATCGATAATCTACTGGAAAATCCCCTTTCAAATCATTGTCATATGAAGAAATTATAGATAAAACTTAGCGGTGCTCATCGGCCACTGGACATGAAGATTATACAACAAGTTGGAAATCGCAAATTCAACATTGAGTGGTTTGGAAGGAATCAGAGGCTAACTGCAAGCATTGCAAAGCAATCACTATTTTGCTTCCCCTGCCTGCTATTCGGTGGAGAGGGGGTGTGGTCCAAGTCTGGGTTTAAAGGTCTCTTTTCCAAGCTTAAAAAGGATAAACATTCACACGCAACACCATGGGGCAGAAAAGGTTGAATACATTGGCCATGCTGTCAATCCAGCATGACTTCTGCCATGTTCAACAGGGAAATCCTCAGACTTCAGTGAGTTCAAGACACATGGGAACTCTGAAACAATTTGCTCCGACTAGGAAAATACTTTTTGAACGGTCGGTCATCCAACTCGGAATTCCAAGTTGGGAACTCTGGCCTCTTTCTTGAGCTCTGACCTGAAGATCACTGACGTCATGATTCAGTCTTTTTTTCAGTTGTCATGAAAGCACCATAAATCCCGAGAATGTCAGACTTTGATGACAAAGTTTCATGACAAAATTTGCCCACAAGAAGAGCCGCAGCGCCACCTTCCTGCTCAAGTGAGCACAGCACAACGGTGAGTCCAAAAATGTCTTCTATGCTGCTGCATAAATGACGTAATATGCCAGGGAGATATGTATACTGTAGCTAAGAAAGTAATACTACGTGTATGTTATATAGTAAGCTGTTAGTAGCCCAAGTGTTTCAACCTAATAATTTGGTCCATTTCCCCCTCATAACTTAGCCCTAATGTTCTGACTTTGTGGTGCACATGTAGCCTGTTTCAGAGAAATGTCATCATCGAATGTTGTCTGCTTATATGCCCCCTTTATTTATCCTACAGTTCTGACTTGGTGTACAGGGAGAATACTGCAAGAACGACCCATGTTCTGAATTCTATCACTGTACATTTCGAAAGTGCTGTAACAAATAGTTATTTTGACTCTGTCCGTCTTAGCTCGCTCATTAATGACTTAATCGAAATTACGGATTGCTTCTTATCGGCTCATCGTTCCATTATGCCATAGTTTGTATGTCTCAATTGTCAGTAGAGACCACATTTGTTTAAGCAAGTCAGCAATATCAGCTATGTTTTTAAAAAGGCAGTGAATTAGGCTGAATTAACGGTTTCGCTACCAGACAAGGCTCCGCTGATAGCCAGGTGTAGCAGTGGTAAGGACTTACTCTATGGTGCTAAAAAAGAAAGCTCTGCTGTTGAGACAGCTTTATGTAGGCCTTAGCAGTATGTGGGCACCGTTTGTCACCGTTATAGTGCACTTAATGGATTGTTTAGCATTGTGTTGTGTAGTGGCTTTGCTGGCATGTATCTACAAAAAATATATATGTTTTGCCCCACCAAGATTTACATGCTAAAATCGCCACTACTAAGGTTTATGTGATTTTCATGAGGACTGTGTACTCTATTGTTGCTCTAACTCCCTCTCTAGTAACTTGGCCTATATGCATTGTGTAAGCCTTATGATGTCAAAAGAAATTCTCAGGAATCAGGAAACAGGATAAACTGTTGGCTAGAGATCAAATGCTACAGAGTTGCACTGGATGTTCATTTCGTGTCAATCAGCCTCTATCACCACTGTCCGTATTTGGCGAAGGACAGCCCAGACAGAATCATCATGGCATGGTGTTGTTACAATGTGGAAAACAATTTGAAAGCTCATCACACATCACTGGCTACAGTGGCTACATTTTCTAAGAGGCAAACATGTTGCAATTGTAGAATTTTATTCCATCTCATATACAATGTATTGTGTTCTATTCCATTCCGATATTCCACTGGCTGAATAATATAATAAAAATTGAATACAATTTAATAGAATGGAGCTCAACGTGGTTATTGTTCATATATTAGCCTACCTGTGAATTCCTCGTCGTCACTCTCCTCCTCTCCATTTTCAGAATCAATCTGCATGGCTTCCTCAATGAAATTGACCGCTTTCCCACTGGGTCTCGTGGCCGAATTTTGGTCATTGCCAAACGCGGCTCCTCTAATTTCACTGTCCTTCAGTTGGGTGAAATACTGCAAAGCGAACTCGAGCAAATCTCCCGGCTGATTCCTCAGCACTTCCACGGTAAAGCTCTGCAACAGCTCCGTCAATCCTTCAGGAATTTCTATACTCATTCCTGATGTCAAATCTATGAGAAATACGAATAAAATGTATATCTTTGTGCTTCCAACAAATGAAAGAATTCTGTTTAATTCTACTCTAAACAAAATACAGATTTTTGTTTTACTGAGATATGCGCTTAATTGCCCGGGGAATGTTCTATAATCCCCATGCAATGCAGAGAGTCCTTTCAATGTGCTGAATGAAAATGGCTCTGAATTTTTGGGACTCAGCATCTTCTGCTGCTTCTGGCTACACATGTGACCAAAGAAACCATGGCAACCACCATCCCAGGGATTGCGTATGAGAGCAAGCTGCAGCAATGCAATGGATGGCAAAAACTGCAGTGGCATAATGTTGGAGGCCTAATCAACTCTGCAATTGAGGGCAAAAACTGCAGTGGCATACTATTGTAGGCCTAATCAGATGACAGCCGTTGCATCAATGCTGCTTAATAAATAATACAGTCAAACTTTTTTCATTATGTAAATCAAACATTTTTACTTAATATGTGTGCAACAAAAGTTCAAAATTCACCAATGCCTTGTGCACACCAGTTGCATCAAAGTCCATTAATTTCAATGGGATACAATCCGCACTGCTGCGACTCATCTGCTAGACATCTGCCAGACTAGGCTGCAGTGCGTGCAGTGTATTTTTCCAATGTGTAGGTTGTATTGCCGTGCAGCAGAGATTTGTATATAATGACTAGATGCTCATATCTCCGCCCTAACAATGTGAGTCCTCCCAAAGGCGGGAAGGCAGGTGACAAGTTTAGGTCCAAAATTAACCCATAGGAACGCTTAGGGTTTATTATGAACAGATTTTGGCGAGAGTGAAACCTCCCACTTCACCTCTTCCTCTCTGAGTGGGGTCTTACATGCTGACCCATTATTGCAAAATACATTTAAACATACATGTTATTCAATTATTGCACCCACACTACTCGTGCGCGCCAACGAGCGTATGCATTGCCAAGTGCTAAAAGAGAAGTCAGTTCTATTTGTGACACTGCATAATCCCAAACGGCGTTCCATAGAATGCCGTGCAAGTCCTGCCTCTCCCATCTCCTCATTGGTTTATAGAAGCAGATACACACGTGCCATCTCCTCATTGGTTATACCCACGTGGGTGATTGAAATATGAACTTCAGTCGGTTGGTCGTGATAATACACCTATGAAAGTTAGATGCCAATCGCCATATGAAGTCCAAAGATGAAAAAGCCTGGAAGGAGGAGAGATGATTAGAAACGATTCGGTTGACTGGTTTATGTGTGGATTAATTGTCAGAGTAGAGGACCTTGTGCATTTCAGGTAAACTAACAACTCAACGTTTATATCCCAGGACAAATTAGCTAGCAACTGCAAGTTGGCTAGCTAAATTACCATAACTGTTTAATGCTTTTCGACCTTTCCCCAAATTAATATAATTGGTTCAGAGTTTGTTTTGATATTTCTACCTGCATGTCGTGATCACGTTTGGTGTGGGGGGACAAAATCAATTTGCGCACGATTTGGGTATGGTGTAACAAACTGAAGTAGCACCCAAGAAGGTGCTTACATGTAACTTTCAGCTATGTGTTTCAAATCAAATTCAAATTAAATTTATTTATATAGCCCTTCGTACAACTGCACATTTTTAGTGGCCTTTTATTGTCTCCAGCACAAGGTGCACCTGTGTAATGATCATGCGGTTTAATCAGCTTCTTGATATGCCACACCTGTCAGGTGGATGAATTATCTTGACAAAGGAGATATGCTCACAAACGGGGATGTAAACAAATTTGTGCACAACATTTGAGAAGCTTTTTGTGCGTATGGAACATTTCTGCTGTCTTTTATTTCAGCTCATGAAACATGGGACCAACACTTTACACGTTGCGTTTATATTTGTGTTTAGTATAATGCAAATCACATCAGCTTAAAAAGGGTTAATTAACCAGTTAAATGTAATCTATGTAGTACCCAAAAGTAATTATGTAATGAAAGGGCCATAAACAATAACTAGTAATGCTGCATACTCAAAATGTTTAAATATGACCTTTCTGATAAGAGGTAGTAACTTTTGAGGACATAAGCTCAAGTACACAGTACACATATGATAAAAATATGAAAATGTAAAATGTTTTCTGTTTTTCCTATTCAACAAAAAGCTTGAAAGGA
This sequence comes from Oncorhynchus gorbuscha, assembly GCF_021184085.1. Lineage (NCBI taxonomy): Eukaryota > Metazoa > Chordata > Actinopteri > Salmoniformes > Salmonidae > Oncorhynchus > Oncorhynchus gorbuscha. The sequence continues at coordinate 55,642,835 of NC_060174.1, read as the reverse complement.
CTTGCATATTTTCTAAATATAGCACAATGAAATGATACAATTACTGACTGTCAACTTCCTTATAACTGTAACAAATATTTGTATGTTTAGTGCTAGAGAAAATGTGCATATTTTCTAAAGGTCTCTCTTGACCAAAACGTCTAACTCATCGTCTAACTCAGGGAGTACAGCAGGGGGCTGAGCACGCACCCTTGTGGAGCCCCAGTGTTGAGGATCAGCAAAGTGGAGATGTTGTTTCCTAACTTCACCATCTGGGAGCGGCCTGTCAGGAATTCCAGGACCCAATTGCACAGGGCGGTGTTGAGAACCAGGGCCTCAAGCTTAATGATGAGCTTGGAGGGTACTATGGTGTTGAATGCTGAACTATAGTCAATGAACAATATTCTTACATAGGTATTCCTCTTGTCCAGATGGGATAGGGCAGTGTGATGGCGATTGCATCGTCTGTGGACATATTGGGGCGGTAAGCAAATTGAAGTGGGTCTAGGGTGACACCTAAGGTGATGTTGGCTGCAGGGTAGCCTAGTGGTTAGAGCGTTGGACTAGTCACCGAAAGGTTGCAAGTTCATATCCCTGAGCTGACAAGGTACAAATCTGTCGTTCTGCCCCTGAACAGGCAGTTAACCCACTGTTCCTAGGCAGTCATTGAAAATAAGAATTTGTTCCTAACTGACTTGCCTAGTTAAATAAAGGTAAAATAAATCAAAATGATCCTTGACTAGTCTCTCAAAGCACTTCATGATAACAGAAGTGAGTGTTATGGGGCGATAATCGTTAAGTTACCTTTGCCTTCTTGGGTACAGGAACAATGGTGGCCATCTTGCTGCATGTGGGGACAGCAGACTGGGATAGGGAGAGATTGATGTCTGTAAACACACCAGCCAGCTGGTCTGCGCATGCTCTGAGGACGCCGTCTGGACTGGCATTCTTGCAAGGGTTAACACATTTAAATGTCTCACTCACATGGGCCACGGTGAAGGAGAGCCCACAGTCCTTCGTAGCGGGCCGCGTTGGTGGCACTGTATTATCCTCGAAGCGGGCAAAGAAGGTGTTTAGTTTGTCTGGAAGCAATACATTGGTGTCCGTGACGTGGCTGGTTTTCCTTTTGTAGTCCGTGATTGTCTGGAGACCCTGCCACATACGTCTCGTGTCTGTACCGTTGAATTGCGACTCCACTTTGTCTCTATACTGACATTTTACTTGTTGATTGCCTTGCAGAGGGAATAACCACACTGTTTGTATTCAGCCATATTCCCAGTCACCTATCCATGGTTTCTGGTTAGGGTAGGATATAATAGTCACAGTAGGTACAACATCTCCTATGCACTTCCTTATAAACTCACTCACTGAATCATATTTATAAATAAATACAAATACGTCAATATAATTCCCTGAGGCTACCCGGAACATGTCCCAGTCCGCGTGATCAAAACAATCTTGAAGTGTGGATTCCAATTGGTCAGACCAGCGTTGAATAGTCCTTAGCAAGGGCACATCCTGGTTGAGTTTCTGCCTATAGGAAGGGAGGGGCAAAATAGAGTCGTGGTCAGATTTGCTGAACAGTGGGCGGTTTGCATAAAGTCTAGTGGAGTTCCTTGAGGGCCGTCGTGGTATCGGCTTGTGACAATAACCTAGGAGAATTCCCTTGAGAGATAATATGGTTGGCATTTGATTGTGAGGAATTCTAGATCAGGTGAACAAAAGGACTTGAGTTCGTGAATGTTGTTACAATTACACAATGAGTCGATCATGAAACATACACCTCCACCCTTCTTCCCGGAGAGATGTTTATTCCTGTCGGCGCGACCCACAAAGAATTCAGGTGGCTGTATCGACTCCGACAGCATATCCCTGATGCTTCTCTGGAAAGCAACCCTTGCCCTAATTTCATCTACCTTGTTATCTAGAGACTGGACATTAGCGAGTAATATACTGGAAGCGGTCGGTGGTGTGCGCACCTCCGAAGTCTGAACAGAAGACCGCTCTGTCTACCTCTTCAACGGCGGTGTTGTTTTGGGTCCGCCGGCGGTGTTGTTTTGGTTCAAATGCCCTGGGTTGTTCGGACAAAGGATACGCAAAGTTGTATTCCTGGTCGTGGTGCTGGTAAGTTGACGTCGATCTGATATCGAATAGTTCTTCCTGGCTGTATGTAATAACACTTCAGATTTTGTGGGCTAACAATGTAAGGAAGAATACATAAAACTATTCTGCAAAGTTTCCTAAGGACTAGAAGCAAGGCAGCTCTCTGTTGACTCCATTTCATATTAATCTTGTTCGTCTATGACAAAGGGTTTTGTTTTAAATCTATGAATCATTCTTGATTAATCTATCTGAATTTGCCTCTGCGTTGAAACCACTCTTTCCTGTTGCCCTACGATGTAACGATTGCAGGCATGTGCTGTGATGTAGGGTTGAGCCAGGAGTTAGTTGGACAGTCGGAAGAGCGAATGAAATGGTAGGAGGGACATCCGAGCTTCAAGTGGTTTCAGATTTTATTTTCTACATCACAGTCTGACTAAATACTACTGTATCCGTTAGAACCAGGACAATCACTCAATGCAAGACATTAAGATCTACAGTCCCTTCAAGAGTTCCAAATTAGGCACTATTACAAAAACAATATCCCACATCGCAGGTGGGAAAAAGGACACACTAAGTATGATCCCCAATTAGAGGTAACGATAAACAGCTGCCTCTAATTGGGAACCATACACATACACCAATATAGAAACAATCAAGCTAGAAATCCCCCTAGTCACGATCTGACTTATTACACCATAGAGAACACCGAGTGCTCTCTATGGTCAGGGAAAGGGCGGGAAAGTGGTATTGGAGATTCTGACATTAATTCTCAACTCTAACCCAAGTACTGTGTAACCAGCAATTCCCAGTGAGATTTGTTCCATTTATAGCCGTTCAGTTCTGTGTTTTGGTACCCTATCGTAATAATACAAGTCATATCAGCTTAGGTGTTCATTAAGTCTTTCGGGTGTGAAAAATGGTATGGGAAAGTCTGACATCTCAACTCTAACCCGAGTTCTGTGTAACTAGCAATTCCCGTGGGATTTGTTCCGTGTCAAGCCGTTCAGTTATGCATTTTGGTACCCTATCATAATACAGCCTAAACAGGCGTCATTAACAATATTTGGGGTGTAACATGTTGGGAAAGGTGGTATTTGGCGAGTCTTGCATGAAATCTCAACCCTAACTTGAGGGTTTCAGTACACTGTTTGACCAGTGCCCCTTCCTACCATCAAGGTACAGGACTCGGTCTTTGCCAATAAGAACCAAGAGGGACTCAGCTTTGTGATGGCCTCTAGTAGGCTACTGAGTGAGAAGGGCTGCGTTCTGTTGTACTAGGCCCATCTGCACCACCAACTCCCCTGATGTTCTTCCACATATACTACCCCCAATTCAGTAGTGGTCTTCAGTGCGATGCACTGCTGCAGGTTTTTGTCCTCCATGACTGGGAAAGGCCCAGAATATCCTACATCCACCTCATTAGATCATAACAGGATGGATCGACAGTGATTCATATACATATATATATGCCATTTAGCAGACGCTTTTATCCAAAGCGACTTACAGTCATGTGTGCATACATTCTACGTATGGGTGGTCCCGGGAATCGAATCCACTACCCTGGCGTTACAAGCGCCATGCTCTACCAACTGAGCTACAGAAGGACCATAATACCTGGTTTGCATCCCAACATATTGTGTTCAGCACCCTTTAAGTCTTGAGAATAAAGACAATGACCATACAATTAGGAGTCAAATGTGTGGGCTACTACAGTATGCCTACTGCTACCCACATTTACAGTACATGTTATTCTATCTGGACTTTGGATGAAAGGACAGTTTTAAACATACAGTGTAGTTCAGTTGGTATGAGCAAGACAGAGAATGTGTTAATCATTTTTATTTGGATTTATGGGATAAGACAGTTGTACTAAGGACAGTCATCAATAAAAATCACAAATAGTGGTAAAAACAGTATCAACACATTTGCCTCAATTCAAGCTGATGCAACATGTTATGGTATCCTGTGCCAGAGTGTCAGTTGGCTGGGATTATACACTGCATACAGTTAACCACATATTGAAAGGGGGAATCTCCTTAGGACCTATCAATTGACCAGGAGCATCATTCTGTCCTGGGGATCAAACAAGTCAATATCAACTGCAACACTTACTAAAAATGCAAATACCAATTGTTTTGCAACATCTGTGGTGAGTAACGGCACAATCAGCAATCGGGAATTCGGTTTCACAATAATTTGGGGTAAACAATGTGAAGAAATAATAACAATAATAATAATTGTACTGCACAACATTAACAACCTTAACATTAAAGTATAGTAATAAATTGTTGTGAGATCACGTTACAAATGGGTGCATTATAATTAGCCAAGGTCTATCTCCTGTTTCACGGGGCAAGTTGATGTACAAGAGATTGTGGGTGTTTGAGGATAGTAGCGTGTGGGTGGGATGGTGGTGATGGACTCAGTCATGGATGGCTGGAGAGAAGGAGTTCCAGAGATTTGGTGCAATACTGGAGAAGGCCCTGTCACCAAAGATCTGGAGCTTGATCCTGGAGATGACAAGTGGCCAACTGTGTTAAAATGGAGTGAGCGTGTGGGTAGTGAAGAAGGTCTGGGGGGGTCCAGGTGGGGAAGGGCTTTGTAGGTCAGAAGGAGGATCTTGTATTCAATGCAGTGGGAGACAGGGTACCAGTGGAGTTCTCAGACGACAGGGGTGATGGTGGCAGGTAGCCTAGTGGCTGGAACACTGGGCCAGTAACCTGAAGGTCACTAGTTCTAATAATCCCGAGCCAACAAAGTGAAAAATCTGTCTATGTGCCATTGAGCAAGGCACTTTGAGCAATTAGAGGTTAAGGTCACCATTGATAATGGCAGTCCCTGGCTGTGACCCCACTCTTCGAGGGAGTCTCAGAGTTTGATATGCAAAAAAACATTTCCAATTCACACATGTATCAATAAACACTTGTAGATGTGTGAAATATGATAAATAATATAAGCACCCACCAAATTATGATTCTGTGCTGTCAGGAATTAGTGGGGATGCAGAGTTCTACACCATTTGAAACTTATGGAGAGAGCTAGAGTTGATGCCGGAGAGTAATGAGTTACAGAAGTGGAGTTGGGAGGAGATGAATGCACAGACAGTTTTCTGAAACAATTTTCCCTTCAACTGTCCTCTTTTTATGTCAGATGGTTCAGCACCATCCTCAGAATTGCTTTCATTTTTTGTGTAATTCTCATTTCTAGATAAGGCTTAAAATACAGGATAAAGTCTTGCTGTCACATAGCGCAAAACACAGGGCCCTAATTATAAATAGTACAGTGGGGCAAAAAAGTATTTAGTCACCCACCAATTGTGCAAGTTCTCCCACGTAAAAAGATGAGGGCCTGTAATTTTCATCATAACATTCAACTATGACAGACAAAATGAGAAAAAAAATATCCTGAAAAATCACATTGTAGGATTTTTTATGAATTTATTTGCAAATTATGGTGGAAAATAAGTATTTGGTCACCTACAAACAAGCAAGATTTCTGGCTCTCACAGACCTGTAACTTCTTCTTTAAGAGGCTCCTCTGTCCTCCACTTGTTATCAGTATAAAAAGACACCTGTCCACAACCTCAAACAGTCACACTCCGAACTCCACTATGGCCAAGACCAAAGAGGTGTCAAAAGACACCAGAAACAACATTGTAGACCTGCACCAGGCTGGGAAGAGTGAATCTGCAATAGGTAAGCAGCTTGGTTTGAAGAAATCAACTGTGGGAGCAATTATTAGGAAATAGAAGACATACAGTGCCTTGCGAAAGTATTTGGCCTCCTTGAACTTTGCGAACTTTTGCCACATTTCAGGCTTCAAACAAAGATATAAAACAGTATTTTTTTGTGAAGAATCAACAACAAGTGGGACACAATCATGAAGTGGAACGAAAAAAATTGGGCGTGCAAAATTATTCAGCCCCCTTAAGTTAATACTTTGTAGCGATTGCTGCGATTACAGCTGTAAGTCGCTTGGGGTATGTCTATCAGTTTTGCACATCGAGAGACTGAATTTTTTTTCCCATTCCTCCTTGCAAAACAGCTCGAGCTCAGTGAGGTTGGATGGAGAGCATTTGTGAACAGCAGTTCAGTTCTTTCCACAGATTCTCGATTGGATTCAGGTCTGGACTTTGACTTGGCCATTCTAACACCTGGATATGTTTATTTTTGAACCATTCCATTGTAGATTTTGCTTTATGTTTTGGATCATTGTCTTGTTGGAAGACACATCTCCGTCCCAGTCTCAGGTCTTTTGCAGACTCCATCAGGTTTTCTTCCAGAATAGTCCTGTATTTGTTAGCTGTCAAGAGTCAGTGGAGTAGCTAGCTAGATAGGTTGTGCTAACAAGCGAACTGGTAGTATGAAACATTCAGAACCTTTGTCCAATAATGATGCAGAAAAATTAATCCATGCTTGTGTTACTTCTAGGGTAGACTACTGCAATGCTCTACTTTCCGGCTACCCGGATAAAGCACTAAATAAACTTCAGTTAGTGCTAAATACGGCTGCTAGAATCTTGATTAGAACCAAAAAACATGATCATATTACTCCAGTGCTAGCCTCCCTACACTGGCTTCCTGTCAAGGCAAGGGCTGATTTCCAACATACAAAGCATTACATGGGCTTGCTCCTACCTATCTCTGATTTGGTCCTGCCGTACATACCTACACGTACGCTACGGTCACAAGACGCAGGCCTCCTAATTGTCCCTAGAATTTCAAAGCAAACAGCTGGAGGCAGGGCTTTTTCCTTTCGAGCTCCATTTTTATGGAATGGTCTGCCTACCCATGTAAGAGATGCAAACTCGGTCTCAACCTTTAAGTCTTCACTGAAGACTCATCTCTTCAGTGGGTCATATGATTGAGTGTAGTCTGGCCCAGGAGTGTGAAGGTGAACGGAAAGGCTCTGGAGCAATGAACCGCCCTTGCTGTCTTGCCTGGCCAGTTCCCCCCTCTCCACTGGGATTCTCTGCCTCTAACCCTATTACAGGGGCTGAGTCACTGGCTTACTGGTGCTCTTTCATGCCGTCCCTAGGAGGGGTGCGCCACTTGAGTGGGTTGAGTCACTGACGTGATCTTCCTGTCTGGGTTGGCACCCCCCCCCCCTTGGGTTGTGCCGTGGCGGAGATCTTTGTGGGCTATACTCGGCCAGGATGTTAAATTGGTGGTTGAAGATATCCCTCTAGTGGTGTGGGGGCTGTGCTTTGGCAAAGTGGGTGGGATTATATCCTTCCTGTTTGGCCCTGTCCGGGGGTATCATAGGATGGGGCCAGTGTCTCCTGACCCCTCCTGTCTCAGCCTCCAGTATTTATGCTGCAGTGGTTTGTGTCGGAGGGCTAGGGTCAGTTTGTTATATCTGGAGTACTTCTCCAGTCTTATCCTGTGTGAATTTAAGTGTGCTCTAATTCTCTCTTTCGGAGGACCTGAGCCGTAGGACCATGCCTCAGGACTACCTGGCATGATGACTCCTTGCTGTCCCCAGTCCACCGGCAGTTTCAACTGTTCTGCCTGCGGCTATGGAATCCTGACCTGTTCACCGGACGTGCTACCTGTCCCAGACCTATTATTTGACCATGCTTGGCCATGTTCTGTTATAATCTCCACCCGGCCCAGCCAGAAGAGGACTGGCCACCACTCATAGCCTGGTTCCTCTAGGTTTCGGCCTTCCTAGGGAGTTTTTTCCTAGCCAACGTGCTTCCAACACCTGCATTGCTTGCTATTTGGGGTTTTAGGGTGGGTTTCTGTACAGCACTTTGAGATATCAGCTGATGTACGATGTACGAATTTGATTTGAAGTGAATTAGATTTCTTAATCTTGCGAGATAGCTAAGCTTGATAAAGCACTTAGGGTTGTGTGCATTGTGCTGCACTTTGTACCCCATTTGTTTCATATGAAATATACCGAAGTGACTTTTTCATAGCAGTTTAGGAGACTGAGGTTAAGGTTAGGAGAAATGATCTAACCTGCTATGAAAATCCCTTTGTGACAAGCCCCCCCCCCCCCCGCCTCTTTAGCTAGCGAACTAATGAGCAGGTGCACATTATGAAACTGAACCTAAAAGAAAGTTCCTTCAAGTGCAAAACTCAATCCCTAGACGTAAATGGTCAAGAGTATAGCCTATTCTTATTGCCAGATCTGTTTTGTGTCAGTCACTGCATGTGCTTCTTAAAGAGTGGTGCGCCTCCCGAGTGGTGCAGTGGTCTAAGGCTGTTGGGGAAGCTATTCTTCAGAGCCGTATCACAACCGGCTGTAATCGGGAGTCTCATTGGGAGGCGCACAATTGGCCCAGCGTCGTCTGGGTTAGGGGAGGGTTTGGCCAGGGTAGGCCGTCATTGTAAATAAGAATTTGTTAACTACCTAGTTACTTTTTTTTTTAAACAAAATATAAAAAGTCACTCTTTTCCCAATAAATATTTATTTAATGGGATCAAGTGACAGTATCGATCACATCTTTCATCTTTTCCAAAGACAGCTCAGTGAAATATTAACAAATTTACAATCATGAGGAATGTAACAAAACAAAACCCTTATAAAAAATCAGATCAGGACCTTCCCGAGTGAGTGAAAGGTGGCCAATGGCCATCAATGTCTTGACTTAGCCTGATCTGTTGGGCAAGACCACACAAACCGATCTGGGACCTGGCTAGTCTTTACTGACCATTGGTGTTCTGGGCCAGCTGGTGGTGGTCTTGGCTATCCAGACTGAATCACAGTTTCACTGTCGTAATGACTAATTCATAGATAATGGAGTGAAATGTACAGAATGAAGCTAAATTCGGTCTGAATTTCAAGGCTAGGACTTGGTTGGCCATGGGTAGTCTTGGTTGTGGCTCAGCTCCAGGATACGTCCATCATGACACCCACACTCATTTAATGCTTTATAATTCATCTTTATCTGTTACCTGTATGGGAAAGAGGAAGGAAAAGTTAGTAACAGAACTTAATGTGTGGATACTGGCCTAAACATAGTTGTTGTACTTAGAAACATACCACTTCATCCTCATCTTGAATTTCCTCTTCTTCCTCAGCCTCTGCCGCCTCTTCAGGCTCCTCCTCTGGCTCCTCAACCTGTTCGTTGAGATCTACGTTCATACTGAGCCGCAGCATGCGTTCAATCCTGTCTCCATAGGCCTTGGTGTCTTGAAGCTGGTAGCCTGAACGCAGCGTGGCCGTCTCAAACAACACCATGGCCAGGTCTGAGGCAGTCTGGTCCTCGGCATCAGTCTATGGGGCGAGGAATACAAAATAAGTTATATTTACGGTTCGAGTCATTTAGTAGCAGTGTTGGGGAAGTTATTCTTAAGAGTTTACCAAGCTACCAATTACTTCACACGGAAAGTTTGGCTTAACTAAAGCAAACCTTAAAAAGTAAACTATTTAACTGAAATTCTCTTTGAAAAAAAAAAAGCTGTTTGCTACATCCAAACGACTTCATTTAACCATCATATGTCGATCGGAAATGTCAAGACTACAAATGGTCACTTTGGGGCCATATGTTAACAGAATGTGTAACAACCTAAACACCAAAAACAAAGGGACTAAGTGAGAATTAGGCAGGGCCCGGTTTCCCAGATCGTGATGGAACTTAGGCTCACAAGTGTTTTAAAGATTAATCGTTCCTACAACGGCCCGAAGACGTAACATGCGTTACCCAAAACACCACACAGATAGAAAAGTCAAAGTGAGTCATTGGAGCATGTGTCGATGCTGATAGGTTCGAAAAAAATGGGAGCGCTGCCCTCCGATCTGCTTTCTCCATTCAAATCTTACCTTTACATTATTTCACAATACTGACGAGGGATCAGCTCCTAGATAAACTACCAATATTAAAGTGGCTTATTATAATACTTAATTTTAAAAAATGCACTAAATCCCCGATTTGGCACATGTTCAGCTACACATGAAATATATTGGAGACAAATTACAGACATAGCCCACAACTAGCAAAATAGAACATGAAATGCATTCCAATATGACTGAAATAGGCCTATATTCTAGCGTTTATATTTTAATTCAGCCATCTCAGTTAATTTGAAGAATCTTTTTATAAGTTGGTTGTATTAAGACATTGACAACTTTGTTTTCTTGTCAATTTTGTTCTGAAGTTAAGCAGTCAGAGACATAGTATCACATGGTTTATGTTTGATTACGGGCATTTTCAAGAACGATAATAACGATGATTTTGGGAAACCGCTCTGAGATTTAACGATGCTACTACGAAGGTTCTAACGACCAACTTAGCCTTAAATATGCTTTTGGGAAACTGGGCCCGGGTCTGATGCCGGAGAAAAAAGAAATAGCCTACTTCACAACTTCTTTAGCAGTTTGTAGTTTGCTACACTGTTACATGGAGTGTACATGTACTGAAAACACTACCTAGATACGAATTCTGTTCAACTACCGCCAAGCTACTGCAAAATTAAGTTAAATTACATGTAGTTCACGACTCCAACACTATTAGCAGACACTTGTCTAGGGTGACATCCAGTTAGTGTATTAAACAAAAAAACAGTAATACCTGCCCACAGATCAGACTGACAGCAACATTTACCATTTCAGTTGTCAGTGTCTATCAGTGAGCTCTAAAAGTATTGGGAGAGTGACACGTAAAGGATAAAATTAGGTTAAAGTGCAGACTCCGCTTTAAATTGGAGGCCATCCATATCATTTGAACCATTTAGAAATTACAGTACTTTTTGAACCTAGTCACCATTTTAGGGGACCAAAAAGTATTGGGACAATTTTACTTTAATTAAAGTAGTAAACCATTTAGTATTTGGTCCCATAGGCATAGCACACAATGACAAGATCAACCTTGTGAGTACAAATTTGTTCGATGCTTTGTTTTTTCAGATTGTACCCAAATATAAATTAATGATTAATAATGTATTGTGTAATTTTGGAGTCACTTATTGTAAAGAATATATGTTTCTAAACACTTCTACATGAATGTTGATGCTACTATGATTATGGAAAATCCTGAATGAGTGCGACTCACAAAAACTACCCCATTACAAAAACGTTATCCTCCCCTGTTATTGTAATGGTGAGATGTTAGCATTTCTTTGGGCGTATGATGTATTTAACTTTCTCACCTCATTATTCACGATTCAGTCAGGATTATCCGTAATCATGGTAGCATCCACATTAATGTTGAAGTGTTTAGAAACATCCTATTCACAATAGAAGTGACTCCAAAATGAATACATTTACCATTCACTTCTAATCGGGCACAAAATAAAACAAAAACACATTTGTAGAGTCACAAGCTTAATGTAGTCATTGCATGTTATGAACATGGGACCAAATACTGAATTTGAATCCACACAAGTGAAATTGTTCCAATACTTTTGGTCCCCTAAAATGGAGAGGTGGGGGGGGGGCAATTATGTACAAAAATACCCTCAGATGAATACTGACAGTCTGCACTTTAACCGAGTCATAACATAATTTCAAATCCGAAGTCAACACACAAAAAAGGGTACTGTCCCAATACCTTTGGAGCGCTGTATAGTGGATCAATAATATTGTGTTATATTACAGACATCACTCAACTTTCTCTGGCTTGGACCACATTGGCACCACTCAATAATCAGGTTGAGATGGGAGTATTATGAACACAGCTTCACATGGTTGTGTATGTGATACTTACAGAAATGCGTTTCAGCATTTCCTTGATGAGAGGGTGCTTTGGGTTGATTTCTAATGTTTTCTTCTGGCTTGCATAATAACTGGAAATACAAAGCAGAACACAATATAAAGGAAGAGATCAAGAAGTGTCACAAAACAAAGGGTGGTAATTATAAAGTGAGATCCAGGTTTACCTCAAATATTCATGCAAGTCTCCCATTGACAGATTGAGCTTTTGTGTTACATCAACACCTCAGAATGCTACCTGAAGTGCATAGTGATCACTCACTTTGTGGAGATGTCTTTTCCTGTCTGGTAGGCCTGTGCCTTCATGATCCTCTCCATGTTACCAGACCAGCCGTACTGGCTGGCTACCAGGGCACAGGGAGACTTGGTCAGCCTCTGGGACAGGATGGCCTTCTCAATCTAAAGAAAAAATAAAATTGGCAAATAAGAAAAGGTTTCCCACAATATATGACAAGTAGCCTAGTGGTTAGAGCATTGGGCCAGTAACCAAAAGGTTGCTAGAGCGAATCCCCGAGCTGACAAGGTACAAATCTGTCATCCCACTGAAGGCAGTTAACCCACTGTTCCTAGGCAGTCATTGTATATAGGAAATATACTTAAGACTTGCCTAGTTAAAAAAAAAAAAAAATACAATTAAACATTTCATCCCAAAACATTTAGGGTCACTGGCAGTGAGTCATACGTCGTCTTTGGAAAGTATTCAGACCCCTTGACTTCTTCCACATTGTGTTACGTTACAGCCTTATTCTAAAATGAATTAAATGATTACAAGTCTTCAGTAATCTACACAATATCCCATAATGACAGCAAAAGCAGGTAAAAAGAAAAAAGAAATACCTTCACATAAGTATTCAGACCCTTGGCTATGAGACTCAAAATTGAGCTCAGGTGCATCCTGTTTCCATTGATCCTTGAGCTGTAGCTTCACCTTGGAGTCTACCTGTGGTAAATGCAATTGCTTGGACATGATTTGGAAATGCACACCTGTCTATTTTAAAAAGGTCCTACAGTTGGCAGTGCATGTCAGAGCAAAAACCAAGCCATGAGGTCGAAGGAATTGTCCATAGAGCGCCGAGACAAGATTGTGTCAGATTACAAATATGGGGAACGGTAGCAATACATTTCTGCAGCATTGAAGGTCCCCAAGAACAGTGGCCTGCATTCTTAAATGGAAGAAGTTTGGAACCACCAAAATGCCTAGAGCTGACCGACCAGCCAAACTGAGCAATCGGGGGAGAAGGGGAACATTATGTCAATGTAATATTTCAGTTTTTTAAATTTTTTTTATAAATAAGCAACATTGTCTTAACCTGTTTTTGCTTTGTCATTATGGGGTATTGAATGTAGGTTGAGGAAAAAAACAATGAATACATTTTAGAATAACGCTGTAACCTAACAAAATGAGTAAGTCACAGGGTCTGAATACTTTCCGAGGCACTAACTGCAGTAAAATCCCATGTGACCATTGAGTCACAGTAATGTATTTTTATGCACTCTGGACATCATTTGGTAGTACCCAACCTGCTAACGACCATCCTGTCCTTATGGCCTGGTACTTCGGGCTCTATCGTCCTAACCACCGACGTCAATGCTAATGAAAAATCTAAATGTCTATCCACGAGTCAGAATGTATAGCCTTACGGGCTGCTGTTGGTTCATTGTGCAGGGCGGCTTATGGAGTTAAGCAAAAATTTGTGAATTTGAATAACCTAGCAATTGGGCATTTTTTTTCTTTTCAGTAAGGATGTATCGATCCTGTGCAGGTGTCGTTACACGTGGTCTGCCACTGCGAGGAAGATCAGCTGTCCATCCCGTCTCCCTGTAGCGCCGTTTTAGGCGTCTCACAGTATGGACATCGCAATTTATTGCCCTAGCCACAACTGCAGTCTTCATGCCTCCTTGCAGCATGCTCAAGGCACATTCACACAGATGAGCAGGGACCCTGGGCATCTTTCTTTTGGTGTTTTTCCAGAGTCAGTAGAAAGGCCTCTTTTAGTGTCCTACGTTTTCATAACTGTGACCTTAATTGCCTACCGTCTGTAAGCTGTTAGTGTCTTAATGTCCGTTCCACAGGTGTATGTTCATTCATTGTTCATGGTTCATTGAACAAGCATGGGAAACCGTGTTTAAACCCTTTACAATGAAGATCTGTGAAGTTATTTGGATTTTTACAAATTATCTTTGATTTTCAAAATTAAGCACTAATTTGACATAATATTGAAGACAAAATTAAATTGAGATCGATCTGATTGGTGAAAAGATGATCACTTACCAAAACAGCTGTGCAGCCTGATGCAAGGAACAGAGCACAAGCTTCCCCCCCCCCCCCCCCCAACTTTCTCAATAGTCAATAGTCTAGTCACATCATGCAACCCATATACATTTAGATCAAGTTTGTATCATTCACAACTCAATTCACCGAATAACTGAATCTAGCCTATAGGACCCGTTTCAAATGATCACTTTTCCACTCAACATAGCCACTTCATATGCACACTCCACAGGAGGCTGCTGAGGGAAGAACAGCTCAATATCTGTAATGGAGTGAATAGAATAGTATCAAAAGCATGTATTTGTGGAACGACTGATACCATTCTATTCATTCCATTCCAGCCATTACGATGAGTCCATCCTCCCCACTTAAGGTGCCACTGGTCACATGCACTCCGGAATGTGAAACATATCCCTCCTATTTTATTCCGCTAAGTTCAATTATGTGTGGAGGCCTGGAGATGCTAAACGTATTTATTAGAAGGTAAATTACCGTGAGATCGGCAGTCTATTTCATGACAACCGGCTGACAAAATGGCATGACCGCCACAGCCCTAATCATGACTAAACATTCTGGGAAAATAAAAATAAGAAAAGTTGTCGTCTGAAGTCTGGTCTTTCACATTCATTATCTGCACGTTACCTTGTCCTTGAGGGCGCTGTCCTTCATCCAGGTGGTGAGGGGTTCGTACTCCTTCTCCAGGACCTCCCTGGTCTCCTTGGCCTTGTCGCTCTCGTCAAACTTAATGCCCTCCTTGGCCACATTCTGGAAGCGCTTACCGTCGAACTCTGGCAAGGCCTGGACACAGTACTCATCTACTGGCTCGGTCAGGTAGATTACCTCATAACCCTTCTTCAACAGACTCTCTACAAAGGGAGAAGACTCAGCCTGGGGGAGAGGACATTCCACAAGGGTTAGGAACATTAACCTTGACTATATTACTCCTTACAGAGCTGCAAACAAAGGGCCAAGGGGAAGGAGTAGTGAGCGAATTGGCACCAGCCGAGAGTGGTTGATTCAGATTTTCGGGGATGTGACTTTCTTCCTTACCTTGACCTCGGTTGAAAATATCAGAATTCAAGGTAAGGGAGGAAAAGTCAAGGGAAAATTTAGAGGGTAGTGTTTTAATTCATCCAGTTTATGGTCCACCCTCTACCCACTTGCTTGTAGCTGGTTCTGGCCTTGAAGTACAGTTGGCACCTGTTCTCCTTCATCTGTTATACATACCATTACATCAGAGTCACCTATACCTACAGTACCTCCAAGTACAAAAACCTGTAATTTGGCTCTATACTATACAGATGGGAGTGTTCAAAGTCAAACTCTACCCACCTCCTTGCGGCTGGTTCCGGCCATGAAGTAGATCTTGTCCTGCTTGTCCTTCATCCTCTCTACGTACTGCTCCAGGCTGGCCAGCACCGTGTCGCTGTTGGAGGTCTGGAAACGCAGCAGTTTGGCCAGACGAGTCCTGTTGGAGTGGTCCTCGATCACACCCAGTTTAATGTTGGTGCCAAACTCCTTCCAGAACTTCTCATTGTACTGCTCCTCTGCAATCTTCTTTATCATGTCCAGGGTCTTACGCACCAGCTTCTTACGGATGACCTGGATGGAGGGGAAACGTAAGGGAGGAAGGGGCTTTAATTATGAAGCTCACATCATTCACTACATTGGTTAATGATAAGTAATTATGTTCAAATCATCATCTTCTGTAAGCACCAAAGAGAAGAGATCTGACCGAAACCTGTCAGTTAACAGTCTGAACTTGCTTATTTGAGATTAGAGGCTCACCTTGAGCAACTTGTGCTGCTGCAGGGTTTCTCTTGACACATTCAGTGGCAGATCATCAGAGTCCACCTAACCAAACAATCACATAATCAGAAATCAGAAAAACTGAAGTATTAAATGAACTATCATTCAAATGTACAGCAGGGTCAAATACATTTCTATTCAGGTAATTCAGATCGTAAACTAACATTTTCAATTTCCTTTATTGATCCAAGCCTGCATAGCCCTAGTAGCTACGTCACTCACCACTCCCCTGACAAAGTTCAGGTATTTGGGCATCATGTCATTGAAATCATCAGTGATGAAGACTCTACGGACAAAGAGCTTGATGAAGTCGTTCTTCTTGGTTCCATACTCGTCGAACATGCCCCTGGGGGCAGCAACGGGGACAAACAGGATGGACTTGAAGGTGACCTCACCCTCAGCTGTGAAGTGGATGTGGGAGAGGGGCTCATCTGTGTCCTGGAGGGAAGACTGAAAAATCAATACAATTCGAACACCAATCAAGTGTATTGATTTATAAAGCCTTTTTATATCAGCAGTTGTCAATGATTTACAGTAAACTAAGACAAGACACCAAAGAGAAAAAAATAAAAAAGGCACATTAGCTAAGAAAAACCCAGTGGAAGGAAGAAATGTCAAAAGGAGGTGCAGACTGCATACCTTAGAGAAAGTCTTGTAGAAGGCTTTGTACTCATCCTCCTCTACTTCTTTGGCTGGTCTCGTCCAGATAGGCTTGACGTCGTTCATCAGCTCCCAGTCCCACACGGTCTTCTCAACCTGGACGAAAGGAATGAAGTTGCTTGGGTACTTAAAAAGTCAAGTTGATGGCTTAGGTGTGCTAGTATTGGAATGGATCAAATAAACTGAAGGAGAGTTTAGGGAAACAAAATAAAAACACATTTGTTTTAACCTTCTTGGGCTTGTCCTCCTCTTCCTCCACCTCTACCTCATCCTCAGTGTCATCTTTCTCCACATCGGTGTCCTCGATGGGCTCCTCAACAGTCTCTGTCTGGGTAGGGAGAGAAGGGAACATGGCAAAATGTTATTTCTACAGCTCACTGCTGTAGAACACCATGGGTTGTGCCATTGGCGTTCTACAGCTCACTGCTGTAGAACACCATGGGTTGTGCCATTGGCAACGAACTATGACGCCCTCAATTGTCTCAAATCCATCCTCTCCATCTGCAATGATCTGAAAACAGACCACATGAAAGCCAGTCTAATGATGAGCAACTACCATAATGTTTCTAATCAGTGCAGATGAGAGGACAGGAGACAATGTACAGTAAATTATAGTATAGTCCCACTCCTATACCTTGCTGGCCCAGATGTAGATGGGGAAGTTGATGAACTGTGAGTATTTCTTGACCAGGTTCTTGATGGTTTCCAGCTCCAGGTAGTCTGTAGCCTCCTCCTTCATCACCAACCTGGAAGAGTAAAACAAATGCGAAATGCAAGGCTTTGTACATTGGATTTCATTGTGGGATTTTGTCCCGTGTCATCTCATCTTTCAATGCTATATAAGTAGTTAATTGAAATCATGGCCACAATATGAATACCATCACCTAGTATTCAATACTTAAATACTTGGAGCACTGCCAGATGGGCGGGATATTCACTTTTGGGAGTATGCCATTGGAGCCACTTACGTGATGGTGGTGCCCCTGCCGAGCGTATCCCCGCGAGGGTCCTCAATGACAGAAAACTCATTGGAGTCAGACTCCCAGATGTGCTGTGTGCCGTTGTTGTGCTTTGAAGACACGATCACCTTGTCGGCAACCAAGAAGGTAGAGTAAAAGCCCACGCCGAACTGGCCAATAAGCTCAGAGGTGGACTGGCCCTCGGTTTCAATCTCCGTCATCTTGTTGAGGAACTCGCTGGTGCCCGACTTGGCGATGGTACCCAGGTTCTTGACCAAGTCCTCTTTGGTCATGCCGATGCCCGTGTCAGTGATGTGGAGCATGTTCTTCTCTTTGTCCATCTGGGGAAAAAATTAAGATAAAAGCTCAAGCTCAGAAGTCCTACGAGTATTTATCTTATGATTTCCATGTCTTGTGGAATGGATCAGTCAAAAACATTTACAAAGTAAAGGCGTTTGGCTCTTCCTCAATTCATCTTTACTTGATTCCTTGCATCCACTCCTAAGTCTCAAAACCCAAAACCCACTGGAGAAGGTCTGAAAGGAGGAACTTTGGACATTCTCCAGTACGGAAAGTGAGTTGAGATTGAACCTGTGAGGACCATGAAACACCTTGATCTTGATGGTGAGCTCCTCATTGGCTGCCAGTGCATCCTCGTTGGTCAGAGACATCATTCTGATCTTATCCAGAGCATCAGAGGCGTTGGATATCAACTCTCTCAAGAAGATCTACAACACACAGGAGTAAAGGATGGTTATGGTTGACTTACACCCATTTGCCCCCTTTGTTCGATTAAATCCACAATCTGTATTTAGGGACCGCTCTTTCAAAAGGATAGCCTACACAGTTCATATCAGGCAGGTGTGCCATTAGCAATAAGCATGATTCTATAGGCTTACTGATGTAGCATATCACCTGATATAAAAAGTATTAATCATTGTAATGTGGTTAAATTCAGCCAGAGAGCACCCTTAGATCATGGGAAAAGGCTACACTTGAAATCATCCAAGGTGAATGGCTAAACCCACTACGTTATGAAACCACACACTAATTGCAGAGACTTTGATATTACTGGCCGTAGTTGATTAGGGATGGTCATATGACCTTTGTTCCAAGTACTGACAATTTTTTTGGAGGACTACAAAATAAAAAAACTTATATAAGACATTTTTAGAAAAGCAACATTTCACTACATGCCAACAATGCCTAATTTATCATAACAATGACAGATAACGAATCCTAATTGCCTGAAACTAATATCAACTGGTAATATTGTGAAACCGCAGTGTACCACTTGTAGAAGCCTATGGTTGTGCAATGGCATGGCCTTGTTTTGTAAATTTAACAGACAATCCGCTATTATTTCCCGAGATCACATCCAAGACATTTTTGGTCAAAAAAAAGTTAACCGATTAAAATTGGGTCAGATTAGACCGAAGTGATTCACATCTCATGTCAAGAACAGTTATTCAAAGAGTAATCATTTGAATCAGGGCTCAATTTGAAAGTAGAAAGAAATTTAATGGTTACAAACCAAAATCGGTCTTTCCAATATACAGACGATAGATTAGGTTAATTAAGCCTGTTCTGTTCTGAATTTTCTAAATGGATTAACAATTCTACATTGAACACTATGGGGATGAATTATGACCAGGACATCTGTTTGGTGATTAGGCCTAGGCTTAATTATTCGGATGAAAAATACTGCCTTTATCAAACTAATGTTTCAGCATATTTTCAGTGTGGAACTGGTCTAGTAGGGGATAATAGCCTAGGTTAACCAATTTGAAAATGCCACTAGTAGTTCGCAAAGTAGGGTCGCCACTAACATTAACGTAAACTCGTACAACGCCTTGGTCCGTACAATTGCCCTTATTTTAGCGCCCCAAAAACGTAATACTTCCAGATCAACTGTAATGTCAATACCATTGTAAAGCACAAGTTCTCCCCTTTCCAAGAGATTCAATTACATGACCTAAACACTGCCCGTTTCTGCACAATTCACAATTCAAGCCCCGTCGGGTCTTTAAAAAAATTAAATGGCAGGTGGGGAAGCGAAACTAATGCGTGATAGTGAGAAGGAGAGATGTGTGGGAAAATGGCTTTTTCATGGCGATCTGTCCAACTTATCACCTTATCGCCTCTAAAATGTAAATAAAACACCATAAAGAGTTTATATAATGTGTCATTACATACCTATTTGAAGGTTTGTGTTGAATTTGAGTCGGGTTTTTAGGGCGGTGCTAAAGTGATCTTAGAAGTAAACCGCGGCTTTGAGAATGATGATCGCATTGCAATGATGAAAAAAAATGACTAGGTATCCACTGTCCATTTCTTGGTTTTAAAGGATGAGAGAAGTGCTACACCTGGTGGAAATAGATTGCAAGACAGAAAAAGTTGCTTCATGCGTGCTTGTACGTTTACATCTGGACGTGTCATGTTGTAAAGGATGGTCGGTTTTTTCAAAATTTCTCCAATACTATAGACCCATTACCATGTCGATCAACGCTTGAATAGAAACTAGTTCACACCCCCGATTTTGAAGTCAACAGTCGCTAGTCCGATTAGTTCTTTGTAGCCTCGTTTGAATGTCGCGGTTACGCACATTTGTACGGAATGGGGTGAGTTTACGTTAGTTACCACAGCCACGAAGTCATAAACCCTGTCCATCTCTACAATTTTCTTTTTAAAACCACAGTGTTAACCTTAAGACCAAAGAGCAATTTTTTGTATTTATTCATTTTTGGTGGCTATGGTAACTAGTGACAACTAGCCTAATGCCTCAATCCTCAATCACACCGACAGAGTCATTGACTGTGTTTGAATACCCACACTAACATACAGTACACTATATACTTAGATAATAAACTACATACTGTTAATTCTTTAGTATACTGTAAACAGTATCGTTTCAGTTGAGTATATACTAGAGCGTCGCCTGTCTACGGGAGTTGATGCTGTTAGCATAACTTAACTTATAATACAGTCAGCACTTCTATTGCAACTTCGTATTTCGTCGTCCTAACGTAGTCTACACTGCTATCTGCCCAGCAGCTAGCCAGCTAGCAAACGTCCACCGTCTACCGAATAGCAGCACTGTAGAAACTATTACACTCAACTGAACGACTTGATTAGTGTAGTGTTAGCTAGCTACATAGTTGTCTTTGCTGTCTTTGTATCCAAGATAATTGTGTAGTTTAGAGCGTGTAGTCTTAGAGTGATTATCTTAATTCACAGAGGTTAGCTAGCCAGCTATTTGTCGTCCTTAACGTAGGAGACACTGCTAGCTAGCCAACAGCTAGCCAACGTCTACTGAATAGAACTTCCGCACTCAACAACCCGGTCGCATTCCGCTTCGCTCCACAGGTAGTATCACATTTTTCATTTCATTTCTTTACAGCACAACGGTTTGATTTGTTTGATCGTAGCTAGCTACATAGCTAGCTACATAGCTGTCTGTGTGTCAAAGATAATTGTGTAGTCTAGAGCGATTTTCTAGGTTAGCTAGCCAGCTATTGTCGTTCTTTTAACGCAACGTAACGTAATCAACACTGCTAGCTAGCCAGCTAGCCCCCGAATAGCAGCACTGTAGAAAGTATTACACTCAACGGAACGACTTGATTAGTGTAGTGTCAACAACGCAGCCACTGCCAGCTAGCCTACAAAGTCAACAACGCAGCCACTGCCAGCTAGCCTACTTCAGCAGTACTGTATCATTTTAATCATTTTAGTCAATAAGATTCTTGTTACGTAAGCTTAACTTTCTGAACATTCGAGACGTGTAGTCCACTTGTCATTCCAATCTCCTTGCATTAGCGTAGCCTCTTCTGTAGCCTGTCAACTATGTGTCTGTCTATCCCTGTTCTCTCCTCTCTGCACAGACCATACAAACGCTCCACACCGCGTGGCCGCTGCCACCCTAATCTGGTGGTCCCAGCGCGCACGACCCATGTGGAGTTCCAGGTCTCCGGTAGCCTCTGGAACTGCCGATCTGCAGCCAACAAGGCAGAGTTCATCTCAGCCTATGCCTCCCTCCAGTCCCTCGACTTCTTGGCACTGACAGAAACATGGATCACCACAGATAACACTGCTACTCCTACTGCTCTCTCTTCGTCCGCCCAAGTGTTCTCGCACACCCCGAGAGCTTCTGGTCAGCGGGGTGGTGGCATCGGGATCCTTATCTCTCCCAAGTGGTCATTCTCTCTTTCTCCCCTTACCCATCTGTCTATCGCCTCCTTTGAATTTCATGCTGTCACAGTTACCAGCCCTTTCAAGCTTAACATCCTTATCATTTATCGCCCTCCAGGTCCCCTCGGAGAGTTCATCAATGAGCTTGATGCCTTGATAAGCTCCTTTCCTGAGGACGGCTCACCTCTCACAGTTCTGGGCGACTAACCTCCCCACGTCTACCTTTGACTCATTCCTCTCTGCCTCCTTTCCACTCCTCTCCTCTTTTGACCTCACCCTCTCACCTTCCCCCCCTACTCACAAGGCAGGCAATACGCTTGACCTCATCTTTACTAGATGCTGTTCTTCCACTAACCTTATTGCAACTCCCCTCCAAGTCTCCGACCACTACCTTGTATCCTTTTCCCTCTCGCTCTCATCCAACACTTCCCACACTGCCCCTACTCGGACGGTATCGCGCCGTCCCAACCTTCGCTCTCTCTCTCCCCCGCTACTCTCTCCTCTTCCATCCTATCATCTCTTCCCTCTGCTCAAACCTTCTCCAACCTATCTCCTGATTCTGCCTCCTCAACCCTCCTCTCCTCCCTTTCTGCATCCTTTGACTCTCTATGTCCCCTATCTTCCAGGCCGGCTCAGTCCTCCCCTCCCGCTCCGTGGCTTGACGACTCATTGCGAGCTCACAGAACAAGGCTCCGGGCAGCCGAGCGGAAATGGAGGAAAACTCGCCTCCCTGCGGACCCGGCATCCTTTCACTCCCTCCTCTCTACATTTTCCTCCTCTGTCTCTGCTGCTAAAGCCACTTTCTACCACTCTAAATTCCAAGCATCTGCCTCTAACCCTAGGAAGCTCTTTGCCACCTTCTCCTCCCTCCTGAATCCTCCTCCCCCCCCCTCCTCCCTCTCTGCAGATTTGTGACAGCCGGCCGCCCAACAACCTGCCCGCTCGACCCTATCCCCTCCTCTCTTCTCCAGACCATTTCCGGAGACCTTCTCCCTTACCTCACCTCGCTCATCAACTCATTCCTGACCGCTGGCTACGTCCCTTCCGTCTTCAAGAGAGCGAGAGTTGCACCCCTTCTGAAAAAACCTACACTCGATCCCTCCGATGTTAACAACTACAGACCAGTATCCCTTCTTTCTTTTCTCTCCAAAACTCTTGAACGTGCCGTCCTTGGTCAGCTCTCCCGCTATCTCTCAGAATGACCTTCTTGATCCAAATCAGTCAGGTTTCAAGACTAGTCATTCAACTGAGACTGCTCTTCTCTGTATCACGGAGGCGCTCCGCACTGCTAAAGCTAACTCTCTCTCCTCTGCTCTCATGCTTTTAGACCTATCGGCTGCCTTCGATACTGTGAACCATCAGATCCTCCACCCTCTCCGAGTTGGGCATCTCCGGCGCGGCCCACGCTTGGATTGCGTCCTACCTGACAGGTCGCTCCTACCAGGTGGTGTGGCGAGAATCTGTCTCCTCACCACGCGCTCTCACCACTGGTGTCCCCCAGGGCTCTGTTCTAGGCCCTCTCCTATTCTCGCTATACACCAAGTCACTTGGCTCTGTCATAACCTCACATGGTCTCTCCTATCATTGCTATGCAGACGACACACAATTAATCTTCTCCTTTCCCCCTTCTGATGACCAGGTGGCGAATCGCATCTCTGCATGTCTGGCAGACATATCAGTGTGGATGACGGATCACCACCTCAAGCTGAACTTCGGCAAGACGGAGCTGCTCTTCCTCCCGGGGAAGGACTGCCCGTTCCATGATCTCGCCATCACGGTTGACAACTCCATTGTGTCCTCCTCCCAGAGCGCTAAGAACCTTGGCGTGATCCTGGACAACACCCTGTCGTTCTCAACTAACATAGAGGCGGTGGCCCGTTCCTGTAGGTTCATGCTCTACAACATCCGCAGAGTACGACCCTGCCTCACACAGGAAGCGGCGCAGGTCCTAATCCAGGCACTTGTCATCTCCCGTCTGGATTACTGCAACTCGCTGTTGGCTGGGCTCCCTGCCTGTGCCATTAAACCCCTACAACTCATCCAGAACGCCGCAGCCCGTCTAGTGTTCAACCTTCCCAAGTTCTCTCACGTCACCCCGCTCCTCCGCTCTCTCCACTGGCTTCCAGTTGAAGCTCGCATCCGCTACAAGACCATGGTGCTTGCCTACGGAGCTGTGAGGGGAACGGCACCTCAGTACCTCCAGGCTCTGATCAGGCCCTACACCCAAATAAGGGCACTGCGTTCATCCACCTCTGGCCTGCTCGCCTCCCTACCATTGAGGAAGTACAGTTCCCGCTCAGCCCAGTCAAAACTGTTCGCTGCTCTGGCTCCCCAATGGTGGAACAAACTCCCTCACGACGCCAGGACAGCGGAGTCAATCACCACCTTCCGGAGACACCTGAAACCCCACCTCTTTAAGGAATACTTAGGATAGGATAAAGTAATCCTTCTTACCCCCCCCCCCCTTAAAATATTTAGATGCACTATTGTAAAGTGGCTGTTCCACTGGATGTCATAAGGTGAATGCACCAATTTGTAAGTCGCTCTGGATAAGAGTGTCTGCTAAATGCCTTAAATGTAAAATGTAATAACTTGTTAGCATAACAAATGACTTGCTAATAAACATTTGACAATTTCAGGTGTACGTAAAGTCAATCTGTAGTGCTAGAGCAAGTTCTGGGCATTCGTAAATCCAGAGCGTTTAGCTCTGAGCGTTCAGAGCGCACACTGGAGCGCCCCTGGCCGAGGAGTAGAGTTCAGCAGAGATTCAACTGCAGTCAAGCACCCAAGCTAACTGGCTAATGTTGGCTAGCTACTTCCAGAAACAATGAGAGATCACTGACCATTGTTGGAACACATTTCCCAACTTCAGTCAACCAGCATTTAGAACGTGATAAAACTGCAAGACATGTCGCTTGTGAAGCCCATCACTTTACAGGCATTCATTTCTGTAGGCTCACGGCACAGGCGTGTGTAGAGGGAGCGGTTGGAACACAATTGAGTGTAAAGGAATTTAGGGAGCAGAACTGTGATGTTTGGCTTGTTTTATTGTTTGTGTCCTGCAAATGCACATATTGAATTCTAGAGTCAAAAGAAAAATAACGTGGTCTTCAACACAGACAAAATATAGTTACAGTATTTAGTTGAAGATGGGCCATGAGTGCTCGAACTACAATTGATATGGTGAAAACAATGTCCCAGGCAGGCATAGGCAAAGTCACATCAATACCTTTGTCAGATAACACAAACGAATAATTGGCACTATAGCTAGCAATCATGATGATTTAAGACTCAAACTACATCTTGTGCACTACAAATGGATGTTCGCTGTGAGGGCCGATACGCCCACGCATTGACACTTGTTAGCTACATTTCAGGGGGTGCTATTCAGGAGGACATATTTTTCCATCTCATGATTCCAGAGCATGAAACAGCACATGGGATGTTCAGTGTGCGGTGTCACTATATTGACAAAAAGCAGATTCCAATGGGGGCGGTGTTGCGGTCTATATTCAGAAGCACATTACTGTAAAGCTTAGAGGGGATCTCATTAAATACTGTTGAAGTAATATGGCTACAGGTTCATCTGCCTCACCTAAAACCCATTCTTGTGAGAAGCTGCTATAGACCAAGTTCTAACAGTCAGTATCTGGATTCCACGGGATTCTGCATAGATGGGGCTCCATTGATCACGGGGGCAGTGGGTCGGCCTCTGCACTCTAGTTATTAACACGTCTTCCCCTGCAAGCCTTGTATGATACACCCACTGAGCTACTATAATGGATACAATGAGACCAAATGGCAGCAATAGAGCAGAAATCAGATGACGCAGGTAACGCTTGTCATGCATGTGGAGATATTTCAGAGCATGACAAACTTCTATTTCCCACCGAAGCTTGGTGGTTAGCGAGGGGGAATGTTGGAAAGATTTTTGGAATTGGGGGGGTGGGGGGATTGACTTGTCATCAGTTATGACCCAAAAAAAGTTGGCTAATGAAAAAAGAAAAAAAAGTATCCTTGCTGACGTAGCAGGCATTGCAGGAACTCAACACAAGCATGTAGAGCAAATACAAGAGATGATTAACAAACTGCAAAACCCATTTGAATGTGATCATGGCTCAGTTGATGTGCAGGTTCGATTTCACTTGTAGCTGATCAGCAGTCATGTGACCCATACGTAGAATGTATGCACACATGACTGTAAGTCGCTTTGGATAAAAGCGTCTGCTAAATGGCATATATTATTATTATTATATGTGACCAAATGTTGCAGACAACTTGTCACTATGGAGGAGTTTTGGTTCTTGACTCAAAAGGGAATACTGTGCCATCTCCCTCTGAGCATTAAAACGCATGGTGTGCCGATTCAGTGCTCTTCTCTGCATGAAAAAGCAATGCGTCCAGATTGGATGTGACAGGAGAGATGAGGTGCGCACTGTCGACCACTGACTTCGAGACGCTCCGACGCAACATGCATCAGGCACACCCATCTTAGTGGTTGTGAGATTTGTCTTATGTCAGACTAATTTGCAATTGACCATCATAGACCCACATTAAAAAAGTATGTGGAGTTAAGAATCCAATTTTTTTTTTAAATGTTTGACTACCATAGCCCCAATTATGTAATTTTCTGTCACATGGTTGTCGTCTTGATAATTTACACATCAAAATAAGATTGTGGGCCAAAGTAGTTGGGGAACCCCTGGGTTAGGCTACAGATGGCTGAAACATGGGGTTGCACATCTGCATTTGTTTAGGCTACCCCAATGGGCTGATCATTAGCTTTAAGTGTAGCGGCAAAACCATAATTTTTACTTCGATACCAAAGTCAAATATACAGCACTATTACTGTTTAAGACACTCAAATTTCCATCTGGAGATCTAGGTTACTGGTGTGCAGGCTTTTGATCCAGCTTAACAAGATCTTGTTGAACAGCTGATTTGTAGAATCTGGTGTGTTAGAGCAGGGCTGGAACAAAAGGGTGGAGTGCACACCCAGTGCCTGACAGAGCTCCAGACTAACCCTTTCCCCCGTGCAGTTGGAGGATTACCAGAATCAGGAGGGAATAATCAGGAAGAGAACCCTTCCAATTTTAGGGATGTTTCCATTATCTTTCAAGTCTACAACAGGATAAAGACTGTTCCCCAGTATGTTTCTGCGTGAGTGTTTGTCCACCGCCACCACCACTCACCTCCTTGTTCTTGTAGAGTGAGTTGATGATAAGCTTCATCATGCGGTTGACCTCTGCCTGGAAGACATGCTTCTCAGATTTCTCTCTGATCTCTTTTATCTGAGCTGCGTTCAGCCCGTCCAGCTGGATAGACTCCTCCTCCCTGGAGAAGGAGCAGAAAATTAGTGATATTGAAAGGATTAAGCACTTAAGTCAATGACCACTCATCACATTTCTGTTCCCTAGACAATGCTTTAAACATTGGTGACAAGAATTTGATTTAATGAAGGGCTGATTCACAGTCAGCAATGTAGACCATGGGCATGACTCCTGGAGAGGGTGCGTCAAGCATCTACCACCAGGGGTATTTTTTATTTATTTATCCTTTATTTACCTAGGCAAGTCAGTTAAGAACAAATTCTTATTTACAATGACAGCTGACCCCAGCGAAACCTTCAACTAACCCAAATGACAGGTCCAATTGTGCACCGCCCTATAGGACTCCCGATCACAGCCGGTTGTGATACAGCCCAGGATCAATCCCGGGTCTGTAGTGACACCTAGTTACTTCCGGCGCCAACAGAGATGGCCGTCTCGCTTCGCGTTCCTAGGAAACTATGCAGTTTTTCTTTTTTACGCGTTATTTCTTACATTAGTACCCCAGGTAATCTTAGGTTTCATTACATACAGTCGAGAAGAACTACTGAATATATGATCAGCGTCAACTTACCATCAGTACGACCAAGAATATGATTTTCGCGAAGCGGATCCTGTGTTCTGCCTTTCAACCAGGACAACGGACTAGATCCCAGCCGGCGACCCAAAAAAACGACTCCGTAAAAGAGGGAAACGAGGCGGTCTTCTGGTCAGACTCCGGAAACGGACACATCGTGCACCACTCCCTAGCATTCTTCTCGCCAATGTCCAGTCTCTTGACAACAAGGTTGATGAAATCCGAGCAAGGGCAGCATTCCAGAGGGACATCAGAGACTAACGTTCTTTGCTTCACGGAAACATGGCTCACTGGAGACGCTATCGGAGGCGGTGCAGCCAGCGGGTTTCTCCACGCATCGCGCCGACAGAAACAAACATCTTTCTGGTAAGAAGAGGGGCGGGGGCGTATGCCTTATGGCTAACGAGACGTGGTGTGATCACAGAAACATACAGGAACTCAAATCCTTCTGTTCACCTGATTTAGAATTCCTCACAATCAAATGTCGACCGCATTATCTACCAAGAGAATTCTCTTCGATTATGATCACAGCCGTATATATTCCCCCCCAAGCAGACATCGATGGTTCTGAACGAACTTTATTTGACTCTTTGCTAACTGGAATCCATACATCCTGAGGCTGCATTCATTGTAGCTGGGGATTTTAACAAAGCTAATCTTAAAACAGGACTCCCTAAATTGCATCAGCATATCGATTGCGCAACCAGGGCTGGAAAAACCTTGGATCATTGTTACTCTAACTTCCGCGATGCATATAAGGCCCTGCCCCGCCCTCCTTTCGGAAAAGCTGACCACGACTCCATTTCGCTGATCCCTGCCTGCAGACAAACTAAAACAATAAGCTCCCACGCTGAGGTCTGTCCAACGCAGGTCCGACCAAGCTGATTCCACACTCCATGACTGCTTCCATCACGTGGACTGGGATATGTTTTGTATTGCGTCAGATAACAACATTGACGAATACGCTGATTCGGTGTGCGAGTTCATTAGAACGTGCGTTGAAGATGTCGTTCCCATAGCAACGATTAAAACATTCCCTAACCAGAAACCGTGGATTGATGGCAGCATTCGCGTGAAACTGAAAGCGCGAACCACTGCTTTTAATCAGGGCAAGGTGACTGGTAACATGACCGAATACAAACAGTGCAGCTATTCCCTCCGCTATTCCCTCCGCAAGGCTATCAAACAAGCTAAGCGCAGTATAGAGACAAAGTAGAATCTCAATTCAACGGCTCAGACACAAGAGGTATGTGGCAGGGTCTACAGTCAATCACGGACTACAAGAAGAAAACCAGCCCAGTCACGGACCAGGATGTCTTGCTCACAGGCAGACTAAATAACTTTTTTTGCCCGCTTTGAGGACAATACAGTGCCACTGACACGGCCTGCAACGAAAACATGCGGACTCTCCTTCACTGCAGCAGAGGTGAGTAAAACATTTAAACGTGTTAACCCTCGCAAAAGCTTGTCAGTTTTCTTTCGTTTGGTGCCTAATGAATACAACCCAGCTGTGAGATGCTATGACCTCCCCTATGAATCTAGTTCCTCTCAAGTTTCTTCCTCTGACCTACCTCTGCACCACCTCATCATCTGTTTTGGAACCATCTCTGCTTTTTCCCAGATCATCTTCCACAGTCCCATCAATGTCAAGTCCATCTTCTGCTCTCACAGATGCTGAAATTAGAACAGATTAGTTAGGAAAAGACTTAAGTGAATGGATTTATGTGAAGGGCAACCTATTCAGAGGCTGAATGTGTATCTAGTTACATGTATCTATCTAGTTAGCTGGATTGAAACATAATTGCATGCAATCTATGTAGGGGGGGGTATAATGGGCTATAACTAAACAGCTTTATTATTTAGATGCATTTCCTGTATTCTGGTTAGAACAAACTGAGATAACTAGGATGAACAAGCCAAGACTAGCAGCAAAGAAATACTGTAATCCGAGAGGGTGTAGGGCTATGGGGTTACTAGCTAATCAACTCTAACGCTAGGAAAAGGAACGATATTTGCTTGTACCTGTAAGGACACTTTCAGAAACACGTGTGAAGTGAACGAATCTCCTTGAATCAATTCCACTTAATAAAACGTTAATTCATACAAATAAAAAGCCCAATGATACCCATATCTAGGTAACTATTCGTTTGAATTGCAAGCTTGCATTTTAGCTAGCTAGCCAGCCATCTAGCTTACCTGGCTACAAATGAAGGAACTCGAGTTCAAGAGCTTGATAGCTCATGTGGATGAACACCGTTAATAATACAACATATCCTCAGATACTCACCGAAAGCTAAATGTGCACAAAGCAGCCCAATCAACCAGATCCGCTTCATTTTGTGAAATATGATTGAATGAAGCCCAGCTCTTCAGACAAGCTGTGATCAACACAATCAACAATGCCTTGAAAAGGAAGAATAACAAACTCGCACTCCCACCAACAGCGCTCCATTTAATACCCCCCACCCCACCCCATAACGGACCAATCACAGGACACCACGCACAAACCTCAGCCAATAGCAGCAGGACATTTCACTATCTACAGCACATTTCCTGCCAATAAATGTCTTCCATGTACAATTTAACACGTGTCTTGTAACCATGAGCAAAATAATTATTTTAGCGCTTCCAGTTGAGACAGCAAAGATTATTGCTCAACAGACAATGTCTACGCATGTTGCTCAATCAGTGGTTGTAGATTATAAATTGTATTGTAATGATGATTATTGATCAATGTTCTATTTATTCACTATAATGATGTTTTGTTCACTTAGAGAAGCTCATAGCCTACCAGACATTCATAATGCAAAACATAAGAAACATTTATTCACGCAATAAAAAAAAAGCAGAGGGATAGGATATTTTAGGGACATAAATCTATACATGTGCAGGAGGCATGAGTAGACATGTAAATCCACGGTCAGCTCAGTAGCATCTAGGTGTCTGGGATAACCTGAAATATTTGATATGATTAATGGATAGATAATTGTATCTGCAGTAGACTGTCCGTTATCTGCAGCTTCAACAACCAACCACAAGGTGGTGGTTCAGGAATTTTAAAAAAAATGTAAGTGGTGATAATGCTGTGTGTGTGTGTGTGTGCGTGTGTCTGTGTGTGTGTGTGTTTGTAGCCTATTTTGAAGAACATGAGCTGTATATATCCCTTCAATTACAACCTCTGAATTCTCTGCATGTCATGCTGTGTTCAATATTGTAGAAAACTGAAAATTGGTTAAAATAGCTCTTACACAGCCTGGAGGTGTGTTGGGTCATTATCCTGTTGAAAAACAAATTATGGTTGTTCTAAGGGCAAACCAGATGGATGATGTGGTAGCCATGCTGGTTAAGTGTGCCTTGAATTCTAAATAAATCACTGACAGTGTCACCAGCAAAGCATCCCCACACCATTACAAATCCTCCTCCATGCTTCAACGGTGGGAACTACACATGCGGAGGTCATCCATTCACCTACGCTGTGTCTCACAAAGACACAGCAGTTGGAACCCCCAAACATTGGACTTATCAAGGACAGATTTCCACCGGTCTAATGTCAATTGCTTCTGTTTCTTGGCCCAAGCAAGTCTCTTCTTATTGGTGTCCTTTAGTAGTGGTTTCTTTGCAGCAATTTGACCATGAAGGACCGATTCACAGTCTCCACTAAACAGTGGATGTTGAGATATGTATGTTACTTGAACTCTGTGAAGCATTTATTTGGGCTGCAATTTCTGAGTCTTATAACTCTAAGGAACTTATCCTCTTCAGCAGATGTAACTCTGGGTCATCCTTTCCTGGGGCGGTCCTCATGAGAGCCAGTTTCATCATAGCGCTTGATGGTTTTTGCGACTGCACTTTTCAGTATTGACTGAACTTCATGTCTTAAAGTAAGGATGGACTGTCATTTCTCTTTGATTATTTGAGCTGTTCTTGCCATAATATGGACTTGGTATTTTACCAAATAGGGCTATCTTCTGTCTACCACCCCTACCTTGTCACAACACAACTGACTGGCTCAAACACATTAAGAAGGAGAGAAATTCCACAAATTCATATTTACAAGACACACCTGTTAATTGCAATTCATTCCAGGTGACTACTTCATGAAGCTGTTTGAGAG
This sequence comes from Oncorhynchus gorbuscha, assembly GCF_021184085.1. Taxonomy (NCBI): domain Eukaryota; kingdom Metazoa; phylum Chordata; class Actinopteri; order Salmoniformes; family Salmonidae; genus Oncorhynchus; species Oncorhynchus gorbuscha. Next base: position 55,611,188 of record NC_060174.1, on the reverse strand, counting down.
AATGTCAAGTGTGTGCAAAGCTGTCATCAAGGCAAATTTGAAGAATCTCAAATCTCAAATATATTTTGATGTGTTTAACACTTTTTTGGTTACTACATGATTATATATGTGTTATTTCATAGTTTTGATGTCTTCACTATTATTCTACCATGTAGAAAATAGTAATAATAAAGAAAAACCCTGGAATGAGTAGGAGCGCCAAACTTTTGACTGGTACTGTACGTCTCGTGTCTGAGCCGTTGAATTGCATCTCTGCTTTGTCTCTTTACTGACGTTTTGCATGTTTGATTGCCTTACGGAGGGAATAACTTCACTGTTTGTAGTCAACCGTTTTCCCAGTCACCTTGCCATGGTTAAATGCGGTGGTTCGCTGTGATGCCCCTCAGCCTGCAGTGAATGTCATTCATCAGAGGTATCCTGAGATACTAATAGTAAAGAAGGTAGACTTTGTTGCGGTTATTGCGCAAATGATAAATTAAACTGGACAAACTAAAACTTTATTTTTTAAAATAATAGAAATCATTGTGAAGGTGGCCAAAATATTTTGGGATCTTCAGGACTTCACGGAGGAAACGTTACAGGGAATAATGAATGAAGAGTTTCCCCCCTCTCAGGTTCCTGAGCCTGTGTTGGTATCTGAGTAGACATTTGAATCTTCTTCAAGGAGGAAAGCTTTAATTTTTGTTCCTCCTTCCCCTTCCCCTATTATTCCTGCATTAAAGTTTATCCGTTGTCACCCCATCCAATAGGTGGCGGCACGCACCTCTAACGTTTGTTTGCAAAATGCTATAATACTTTTAAAGAAGAAGACGAAGAATAAGAAGGTCTGTCATTTTGAGTGTTGACCATAGAGAATGTAGAAGCCTCTAAATGGCTAAAAAGCACCATTGAGGGCTTTCACCATTTTCACGTAGTCAACTGGGCGGGACTTCCAACTTCATTGGCTGATCCCTCCTGGTGACCCTGTTGGAATAATGTCCTGGGTCATCAGGAGGTATCAGCCAATCGTGGAGAATAAACTTTATTACTTCACCATGGAGACGGCCTCAATGGCTCTGCCCATGCCGTCGCAGACGCTATAATGACTCAGATTCAAAACTTAGTCCTCTATCTATATCTACGGTGTTGTGAGTCGAACCAAGGAAGTGACGTTGCCACAGAAGAGCATGGACCGATTCGGTTTCTGTATTTACAGAAGAGTGCTCTAACAGAGTGCATTTACGTAGAGACCACGACCTACACGCTGGTTACTGACAAACTGAAGGCGACTAGTCATGACGCCGTTGTCACTGTACTTGTGTAGTCTGTTAAAAAATAATAAGTTGTTAATTTGCTACAACTACATACATACTCACGGAACACCACTTCACCTCGTCGATCGGGTGGCGCGGAAGACTCGACTCGCTCGGTTATTGGATATGAATTTCCGTGCAGTGTTCCGTGGTAGGGTCACTGGGAAGGTTTTGGCGCAACAATCCGGTGCCAAAATCTATAGGGAGGCTACTATGTGTACCAGTTCCGCAAGTGGCCAGGACATGACCAACTGGTTGTGGTCTATTTACAACGAAACCAAAAAACAGACCGACGGTAGGGCATGCATTTGTTGAATTCAATGAAAACAAGTGTGGTTTAGGATGCAAAACAACATTGTCCAATAACTCATTACTCTGTAGCATATTCCTTTGAAAGACTCGGTGTAACTTGCACTTAGCTAGCTACTGTACCAGGGATGTCATGTCAATAATAAGTACTTATTGTATGCCAGTTATTGTACCAGTTAAAAACGGGTACCTAATAATAATAATATATGCCATTTAGCAGACGCTTTTATCCAAAGCGACTTACAGTCATGTGTGCATACATTCTACGTATGGGTGGTCCCGGGAATCGAACCCCCTACCCTGGCGTTACAAGCGCCATGCTCTACCAACTGAGCTACAGAAGGACCACTAATTATTGTAGCTACCACTTACAAGTATTTATTATTGTACCAGAGACACTGGGCATTTCACCTGCTGGTGACCACTGTCAATGGCACAATGTCAAAGGCATCCTGAACTGTTGTTGACTGACTGAATGGACATAGACTGTGACACTGGCATGTTGTTTTACACTGTGATTGCTTGCTCTCCCTCCCGTAGTCTCTGGAATACAGGCTTTTGAGACCCAGCAAATGGGCAGTGGACTCATCGTGTACAACATAGAAGGGGCCAGCGGTCACCAAGCTCTTGAAAACCCTTCTCTGTATGTTGGGTTTTTAGCAGTTACATTCACCCACATTTGGCTCCATGTGAACTACATTTCCAACTATGTGTTTTAAAGTTTAGAAAAGTAAATGATTATCACTTTCAAACCGGTTTTGCACAGATCCACAAGCTGTGTGCCACCGGTTGACTAACTACACCTCCCCAGTTACGCATACACACACAGGTGTTTGGAGCACACTATATAGTGTCTTCCGTAAACAAGCGATGTAACATGGAGATATGGCCATATGGGCACACTAACCCTAACCATATAAATGTCTTCACCCTATTTCTTCCTTCTATTTTAGCCTTGATTCCAGTGATATCTAAGAACAGTGTGAACCCCAACACTATCTTTGCCAATAATGAGATGAGTCTGCACGATATAGAGATCTATGGGTTTGACTATGACTACACCCTGGCTTTCTACTCCAGACACCTCCACACCCTCATCTTCAACATCGCACGGGACATCCTCATCCAGGAGCACAGGGTACGTAGTCTGTTCCTCCAGTCTAGGCTGGACTCAGATCTGTAGCAGAGGGATCTTTCATGTGACAGGGATGCAGAGGAACAGTAGTCTGATCCCGGATCTGTTAATGCTCTCTTGACAACACTTATGTTAATTGTCATACCAAGTTTGTGCCATATTGCCAATTGCTCACTGGGGCCAAGGTTGGCTTGACAATGAATGGCAAGATAGCACAAACTGATCTGGGACCAGAGTCTGTTCCTCTAGCATGGTGTCCCAGATATGTTTGTGCTGTCTTATCAGTAGGACTTGGCAAGACAGCAGATACAAAATAGCCAAATGTTATGGTCATTGTCATGCCAAATCTATTTGTGCTGTGTAGCCATCTCCTACAGTCATTGTCATGCCAAACTGCCTCTGGCATGACAATAACCATATGTGACTTGTTTCAGGAAACTAGGCATATGGCTCGCGTCACTACTTCGCAGGAGAGCCATTTGAATGCGTTTTTTGGCAGAAATGCCGTTCGAACATGTGAACTTTCATGTGCCTTAATAACAAACATGTATGCCTTCTGTAAATACGAATTAATTGTTAAATTACGACCCTAGTTGGTTTAGCCACAGAAAAAGAGCAACCTTCCCACTAGCCATGATTGGCTGATATAACGAGTGGCCTGGACATGCCTGCCATGTAGCACCCTTCTGCCTATTTGAGCTGGTCATGTGTGGGTAATCCTGTCTGACGTGGCTTTTAAAAACATATATTGCACAGTAGAACTGCATAAGTGTTGCTCTCCACTTTCTGGAGGACCGAGTTTTGAAATCAGTGGAATTAGAGTATGATAGCTAAGGAGATAAAGAAAACGCCTGTCTCTGGATTACATCTTCAAACTAAGGGCAACCATGGCATCCGTGGCAGAGAGGGAAGTGTCCATTCATGTATATGGATAAGATAGTCTAGCTGGCTACATTTTCAGATATTACACGTTTCTGATTTTGTCAGTGGTTTTCATTTCAAGTTAGTTAGCTAGCTGGCTGGCTGGCTGGCTCGCTAGCTAACGTATATGATCTGTGTAGCAATATTATTTGTATTTCAGAGCCATTTGCTTTGCTAGTTATAGACTGTTAGCTAGCTAGCTAACATTGAACCTGTTTGGTTAGCTACCTGCAGATTCATGCAGGGTAGTAACGTCATGATTTGGAATTAGGGTTCATTGTTTAGCTAGCTAGCAACAAGTCTTAACAAAAGACTCCGCTATGCAGTAGAATGTTAATGATCTCACTGCAACAACTGTTGATAGACTTAGCCAGAGTGAATTTACCAGATATCTACTTCAATTTCAGAGCACTCTCATCTGAGTGTACCAGAGCACAGAATAACTGACAAATATACGAACGCTTGCCACCCTTTGAATATGGCCGGTGCCAGTAAACGTTGGCAAAAAAGCTTGAATTGTTGCCAGCAGCACAGTTGCAGTCACCAACGCTCTGGATAGCATAAAAACTGCCTAACGAGCTCTGCTATGGCGAGTTAAATGGTCAGTGAGCTCTTCTCTTATTTGTGTCTGGAAGTAGCTAGCCAACATTAGCCAGTTAGCTTGGGTGCTTGACTGCTGTTAGGATAGAGCGCTCAGATCAACCCTTAAAGAGATTGGTGGGGCTAAAGCTTAAGCGGATGTGAACAATGCTGAATGGGTGTAGACAAAGAAGAGCTCTCCTGTAGGTGTACCAAAACATTCAAAGGACATTTTCTCAAAAGTGAGGTTATAAGTTTATCAACTTTCAAAGCAGAATTACCTTCCCATTGTTCCTTAACTGTAGTGTATGATATACCATTGTGTAGCTCTGAGTCTCTACTTTTATCCAATGTAAAAAATAAAATAAAAAAACACTATTTCATATTTTGCCACATAAAACTGAATTTAGCCGGTTGGTCACATATGAGTTGGTAAGAAGACAGAAACAGCTTTTCTAGTCCTTGGCATGCCAGATCATAGGAGTTTACAAGACAGCATTAACAAATCTGACCAGGTTTCTTTTTCTCTGCTTTTCCTCTGCTCTTTCATGTGATGATGAAATCTGCTCCAGATACATAATAATCATAGAAACAGAAAGCTATTTTATTAGGCTATGTAATTCTGTTGTACTTGACAGACCACAGTCAGGCCGGGTTTTGTTTGTAACCGTGACAATTCTCCCCCTCCATTTGATTCAACACTCACAATTTTTCTTCCATAGTGAGATATTCTATTTGGTGTCAGTGTCACCCTATTCAAGTTGACAAATATTTTTTTTGTAGTCGTGGGAAATTCTCTGAAGTCTCTTGCCTTTCAATTCCTTTCAAGGTCTTCTATGATGAGTTTTTCTTCAATGATTGAATGACACTGACATTAACTTTTTCAGTAGACTCTGCACACTTCTCAATTAGTTGATATGAGACATTTGTGTTCCACTCAAAGCTCTGAGAACATCTATTTTCCTTCCTCTTTAGTACCCCGAGGGCCTGCGTGAGTACGAGTACATCCCAAACTTTGTTGTCAGGGGACTGCACTATGATGTCCAAAAGGTGAGCATGGTTGATATGTATAATGAGCAACTGGGCATTTTTATACATGACTCTGGTGGGATGTTAATTACTTAACTCACAGACCAGACCTGTGTGGAAGCACCTGTTTTCAATATGTACTATATATACACAAAAGTATGTGGACAACCTTTTCAAATGAGTGGATTCAGCTATTTCAGCTACACCTGTTGCTGGCAGGTGTATAAAAGTGAGCACATAGCCATGCAATCTCCATAGACACACATTGGCAGTAGAATGGCCTTACTGAATAGCTCAGTGACTTTCAACATAGGATGCCATCTTTCCAACAAGAAAGATGTTCTGCCCTGCTAGAGCTGCCCCAGTCAACTGTAAGTGCTGTTATTGCTGTTACTGTTATTGAAACGTCTAGGAGCAACAACAGCTCAGCCAGTGAACTGGAAGGCCACACAAGTTCACAGAGTGGGGCAGTCGAATGCTGAAGCGGGTAGCGCATAAATCGTCTGTCCTCGAATGCAACACTCACTACCAAGTTCCAAACTATCTGGAAGCAACATCAGCACTGACTGTTCGTCGGGACCTTCATGAAATGGGTTTCCATGGCCGAGCAGTGCCACACAAGCCTAAGATCACCATGCGCAATGCCAAGCATATCCTTAATTTTTCCAGTTATCTGTAGCTGTTATAAGGCTTTATATCACTGCTTGTGTGAATATTACATTTCTGATTGGCTGACAAGTGCCAATATTTTTCTAATTTGTGTTGATCAATTATTTGTTCCAGGCATTACTGATGAAGATAGATGCCTTTCACTACATCCAGTTGGGAACAGTATACAGGTATGTACTATCACAGTTTACAATCAATACCTTTACATTCAACACTCTTTTGGATTTAAACATATGGATGGAGTGGCATATTGGAAGTGTATGATAGTACAAACTTGTATTTTTATTTTTTATTTTACCAGGTAGGCCAGTTGAGAACAAGTTCTCATTTACAACTGCGACCTGGCCAAGATAAAGCAAAGCAGTGCGACAAAAAACAACACAGAGTTACACATGGGATAAGCAAAAGTACAGTCAGTAACACTATAGAAAAATATATATACAGTGTGTGCAAATGGAGCAAGGAGATAAGGCAATAAATAGGCCATAGTAGCGAAGTAATAACAATTAACAAATTAACACTGGAGTGATTGATGTGCAAGTAGAAATACTAGTGTGCGGAAGAGCAAAAAAGTAAATAAAAACAATATGGGGATGAGGTAGGTAGTTGGATGGGCTACTTACAGATGGGCTATGTACAGCTGCAGCGATCGGTAAGCTGCTCAGATAGCTGATGCTTAAAGTTAGTGAGGGAGATATGTCTCCAACTTCAGCCAATCATTTTTCATTTTATTTTTTGCAATTTGTTCCAGTCATTGGCAGCAGAGAACTGGAAGGAAAGGTGGTCAAAGGAGACGTTGGCATTGGGGATGACCAGTGAGATATACCTGTTACGGCTGGGTGTTATGGTGACCAGTGAGCTGAGATAAGGAGGGGCTTTACCTAGCAAAGACTTCTAGATTGGGCCGGCAGGGTAGCCTAGTGGTTAGAGCGTTGGACTAGTAACAGCAAGGTTGCAAGTTCAAATCCCCCGAGCTGACAAGGTACAAATCTGTCGTTCTGCCCCTGAACAGGCAGTTAACCCACTGTTCCTAGGCTGTCATTGAAAATAAGAATTTGTTCTTAACTGACTTGCCTAGTAAAATAAAGGTGAATTTTTTTTTTTAAATAGATGACCTGGAGCCAGTGGGTCTGGCGACGAATATGTAGCGAGGGCAAGCTGACGAGAGCGTACAGGTCACAGTGGTGGGTGGTATATGGGGCTTTGGTGACAAAACGGATGGCACTGTGATAGACTGCATCCAGTTTGCTGAGTAGAATTTTGGAGGCTATTTTGTATACGACATCATCAAGGATCGGTAGGTTAGTCAGCTTTACGAGGGTATATTTGGCACCATGAGTGAAGGATGCTTTGTTGCGAAATAGGAAGCCAAATTCTAGATTTGATTTTGGATTGGAGATGCTTAATGTGAGTCTGGAAGTGTTCTCTTGTCACATGTAGGGGTCTTCACCCGGTGCCAGACAAGGAGGTGATTGCCATGTACGACGGCTGCCACGTTCCTCTGGAGAATATGAGTGACTTTTATGGCAAGGTAGGGCTCATCTCCTCTGCCCTTCTACATTCACTATATACAGATCAGCCTAATTTACCGTGATAAACTTACCCTTTTACATTTTGCAGCAAGGCCACTCTGTTTATCCCAGTCACTGTGGTCATGAACTTTTTTCACCACTATGATACTGTAGTATTATGTTTCTACCCTGTGGAGCCCAATTATAGGTAATTAGTCAACCCAGAAGCAAATCTTACATGTGCTTGCTAACTATATACAAAATGTACTTCTGTGGGCAGAGGTTAGGGATACACTTCTCTTTTGCATATCCTAGTAACACCTCACTTTACTAGTGTCTTGTCCTATCTGATCTTTAATAATCTCCCCTCTATCCTCCATAGAGTTCCCATGGCCACACTATGAAACAGTTCATGGATATCTTCTCCCTTCCAGAGATGAACCTACTGTGCTGTGTTAATGACTACTTTATGAAGCACAACATCGACTACGAGCCTGTCCACCTCTACAAAGACGTCAAGGTAAAGAGACCAGAACAGTGGTGTTCCAAAGACACCTTCTTTGGACTGGAACTGCAGCCGATGGGTGAAACCTCATAGGGAGAGGCAGATTCCCAGACACAGGTTAAGCCTAGTTCTGGACTAGTTAGAATCATGTTCAATGGAGAATCTCCTTTCAAATTGGCTTGTAGACCAGTTACTGTTCAAAAAGGTTTTAATGAAATAAAGATCAGAAAATGGTCTGAAATGTTACCTGATGGTGGAGCTCTAAACATGCGCAAATTCCCATAGGAATTTTAAGGGCAGAGCTTCTGCCTTCATTTTTCATCTTACAGGAATTATATACTACTGTACATGTGTGGAGCAAGCGGAAGGCTATACCTATCCTTTGATGTAAATAACCCCTGTTTGATTCCCAGGTCGTCCACTAGATAGCAGTTGTTTTTGGTTCGGGTAGTCAGTCACTGTGCCAAAAACGGCTGAACGGATCTTCAAGCCGACACCTTAAAATGACTGTAGCAATCAGGGCTTTGAAGCTATAGTTAATTTAAAATAAGACACAGGCAGATGAGGGAATTTCTTACTTCTTGTCCCATTCAAGGATTTGTACGACATTGCCAGCAGTAAGATTTGAGTTCGATTTCCAAAAGACAAGAACTGTAGCTTTTCAAATGATATCACTTTTCTTTTTTCTGGTACCAGGTCCAAAACAACCACTCAGAGTTGAATAGGTTAAAACAGCTACAGAGTTCAATGGCTGTGAAGGAAGAAAACTGAGGATCGATCAACATTGTAGTTACTCCACAATTATGACTTAAATGACAGCGTGAAAAGAAGATTACAAAAATTCCTAAACAAGTCACTAAAGTAATACTGCAAATTAACATGGGGCTCCCGAGTGGCGCAGCAATCTAAGGCACTGCATCTCAGAACAAGAGTTCGAATCTAGGCTGTATCACACCGGCCATGATTGGGAGTCCCATAGGTGCAGTGCACAATTAGCCCAGCGTCGTCCGGGTTTGGCTGGGGTAGGCCGTCATTGTAAATAAGAATTTGTTCTTAACTGACTTGCCTAGTTAAATCAAATAAAATAAACACTTTTTGGCTTAAACGCAAAGCCTTAATTATGTTTGGGTCAAATACAACACAACTGAGTAACTGTCTCCATATTTTCAAGCATGGTGGTGGATGCATCATGTTTTTGATATGTTATTCATTTATTTCACCTTCATTTAACCAGGTAGGCAAGTTGAGAACAAGTTCTCATTTACAATTGCGACCTGGCCAAGATATAGCAAAGCAGTTCAACACATACAACAACAGAGTTACACATGGAGTAAAACAAACATACAGTAGAAAAATAAGTCTATATACAATGTGAGCAAATGAGGTGAGATAAGGGAGGTAAAGGCCATGGTGGCGAAGTAAAAACAATATAGCAAGCAAAACACTGGAATGGTAGATTTGCAGTGGAAGAAGGTGCAAAGTAGAGAGAAATAATGGGGTGCAAAGGAGCAAAATAAATAAATACAGTAGGGGAAGAGGTAGGTGTTTGGGCTAAATTAAAGATGGGCTATGTACAGGTGCAGTAATCTGTGAGCTGCTCTGATAGCTGGTGCTTAAAGCTAGTAAGGGAGATAAGTGTTTCCAGTTTCAGAGATTTTTGTAGTTCGTTCCAGTCATTGGCAGTAGAGATCTGAAAGGAGAGGCTTGTTATGCTTGTAATCGTTAAGGACTAGGGAGTTTTCAGGATTTTAAAAAACTAAATGGAGCCCAGCACAGGCAAATTCTAGAGGAAACTGAGATTTTGCGGAATAAGATCAGGGTGCTTTGTGAGGATTAAGCAACAAGTGGCTAATCTGCCTTTGCCTTCCATCCTGCTAGCTGGAAAATTTATTTTTCGCTGGAAAATAAATGGGACGAACTGAAAGCACGTATATCCTACCAACGGGACATGAACTATAATATCTTCTGTTTCACAGAGTCATAGCTGACTCTTAAAGACTACAAAGGGAGCTAAACAACTTGTATGCTCGCTTCGAGGCAAGTAACACTGAAAACATGCATGAGAGCATCGGTTGTTCCGAACGACTGTGTGAACACACTCTCCGCAGCTGATGTGAGTAAGACCTTTTAAACAGGTCAACATTTCTCAAGGCCGCAGCGCCAGACGGATTACCAGGATGTGCACTGAACAACTGGCAAGTGTCTTTACTGACATTTTCAACCTCTCCCTGTCCGAGTCTGTAATACCAATGTGTTTCAAGCAGACCACCATAGTCCCTGTGCCCAATAACTCTTAAGGTAACCTGCCTAAATGACTACTGACCCATAGCACTCACATCTGTAGCCATGAAAACCATGCTTTGAAAGGCTAGACCCACTCCAATTTGCATAGCATCCCAACCGATCCACAGATGATGCAATCTCTATTGCACTTCACACTGCCCTTTCACACCCAGACAAAAGGAACACCTATGTGAGAATGCTATTCAGCTCAGCGTTCAACACCATAGTTAAACACCATAGTGCCCTCAAAGCTCATCACTAAGTTAAGGACCCTGGGACTTAACACCTCCATCTGCAACCGGATCCTGGATGTCCTGACGGGCTGCCCCCAGGTGGTAAGGGTAGGCAACAACACATCCGCCACGCTGATCCTCAACGCGGGGGCCCCTCATGGGTGCATTCTCAGTCCCCTCCTGTACTCCCTGTTCACTCATGACTGCATGGCCAGGGATGACACCAACACCATCATTGTTTGCTGATAACATAACAGTGGTAGGCCTGATCACCGACAACAATGAGACAGCCTATAGGGAGGAGGGTCAGAGACCTGACCATGTGGTGCCAGGACAACAACCTCTCCCAACCTCCCCCTGATTGTGGACTACAGGAAAAGGAGGACCGAGCACGCTTCCTTTCTCATCGATGGGGCTGTAGTGGAGCAGGTTGAGAACTTCAAGTTCTTTGGTGTCCACATCACCAACAAACTAACATGGTACAAGCACACCAAGACAGTCGTGAAGAGGGCACGACAAAACCTGTTCTCCCACAGGAGACTAAAAAAGATTTGGCATGGGTCCTCAGATCCTCAAATGTTTTACGGCTGCACCACTGCCTGGTATGGCATCTGCTCGGCCTCCGACCGCAAGGCACTACATCTGGTAATGCGTACGGCCTAGTACATCACCGGGGTCAAGATTCCTGCCAACAAGGATCTCTACACCAGGCGGTGTCAGAGGAAGGCCCTATAAATTGTCAAAGACTCCAACCACCCTATTCGTAGACTGTTCTCTCTGCTATCGCACGGCAAGCGGTACCGAAGTGCCAAGTCTAGTTCCAAGAGGCTTCTAAACAGCTTCTACCCCCAAGCCATAAGACTCCTGTACAGCTAGTCAAATGGCTACCCAGACTATTTGCATTGTCCCCCCCCCACTTCTATGTTGCTGCTGCTACTCTGTTATTATCTATGCATGTACATATTACGTCGATACCGGTGCCCCCTGTATATAGCCCGCAATTGTTATTTACTGCTGCTCTTTAATTATTTGTTATTCTAATCTCTTTTTTTGGGGGGGGGGCTATTTTCTTAACTGCATTGTTGGTTAAAGGCTTGTAAGTAAGCATTTCACTGTAAGGTCTACACTTGTTGTATTCGGCACGTGAGACAACGTTTGATTTGATTGTCTGCTTTCCACCAGACACTGGGAAATTAATTCACCTTTCAGCAGGACAATCTACACTGAAGTTGCTTACCAAGAAGTTGCTTACCAAGAAGACAGTGAATGTTCCTGTGTCCGAGTACAGTTTTGACTTAAATCTGCTTGAAAATCTATGGCAAGACCTGCAAATGGTTGTCTAGCAATGTGCAACTAATGTGACAGAATTGAACAATTTTGAAAATAATAATTGGCAAATCCAGGTGTTAGATTTGACTTATCCAGAAATATTCACAGCTGTAATCACAGCCATAGATGCTCTACAAGGTTTTGACTCAGGGGTGTGAATACTTATACTACCAGGTAAAAGTTTGGATACACCTACTCGTTCCAGGTTTTTATTTCCTTATTTTTAATATTTTCTATATTGTAGAATAATAGTGAAGACATCAAAACTATAAAATAACACATGGAATCATGTTGTAACCAAAAGTGTTAAAGAAATGAAAATATATTTGAGATTCTTCAAAGTAGCCACGCTTTGCCTTGACAGCTTTGCACACTCTTGGCATTCTCTCAACCAGCTTCATGATGTAGTCACCTGGAATGCATTTCAATTCACAGGTGTGCCTTGTTAATTTGTGGAATTTCTTTCCTTAATGCCAGTTGTGTTGTGACATGGTAGGGGTGGTAGACAGAAGATAGCCCTATTTGGTTAAAAGACCAAGTCCATATTATGGCAAGAACCGCTCAAATAAGCAAAGAGAAACAACAGTCCATCATTACTTTAAGGCATGAAGGTCAGTAAATACGGAACATTTCAAGAACTTTGAAAGTTTCTTCAAGTGCAATCGCAAAAATCATCAAGCGCTATGATAAAACTGGCTCTCATGAGGACCGCCACAGGAAAGGAAGATCGAGTTACCACAGGCACACCTCACCATCAACTGTTCAGGGGAGCCTGTGTGAATCAGACCTTCATGGTCAAATTGCTGCAAAGAAACCACTATTAAAGGACAGCAATAATAAGAAACTTGCTTGGGCCAAGAAACACAAGCAATGGACATTAGACCGGTGGTAGTCCAAATTTGAGATTTTTGGTTCCGACTGCCATGTTTTTGTGAGACGCAGAGTGGGTGAACGAATTATCTCTGTGTGTGTAGTTCCCACTGAAGCATGGAAGAGGATTTGTGACGGTGTGGGGGTGTTTTGCTGTTGACGCAAGCAGTAAAATTTAATTTAAAAAACAGATTAACTTTATTGAACAGTGGGGACTGTGAAGTAACAGAAACATTGGCACAGACACATGCATACACACACACACAATAACATGCACACTATACAGTGGGGCAAAAAAGTATTTAGTCAGCCACCAATTGTGCAAGTTCTCCCACTTAAAGATGAGGCCTGTAATTTTCATCATAGGTACACTTCAACTATGACAGACAAAGTGAGAAAAAAAAATCCAGAAAATTACATTGTAGGATTTTTATGAATTTATTTGCAAATTATGGTGGAAAATAAGTATTTGGTCAATAACAAAAGTTTCTCAATACTTTGTTATATACCCTTTGTTGGCAATGACAGAGGTCAAACGTTTTCTGTAAGTCTTCACAAGGTTTTTACACACTGTTGCTGGTATTTTGGCCCATTCCTCCATGCAGATCTCAAAATCAAATCAAAATTTATTTGTCACATACACATGGTTAGCAGATGTTAATGCGAGTGTAGCGAAATGCTTGTGCTTCTAGTTCCGACAATGCAGTGATAACCAACCAAATTATGAAATTTTAATTCCAAATTACAACATTTTCAGACAAGATAGAACTACCAAAAGGGGCGGTGTTGCAATCTACTGCAAATATAGCCTGCAGAGTTCTGTCCTACTATCCAGGTCTGTACCCAAACAATTTGAACTTCTACTTTAAAAAATCCACCTCTCTAAAAACAAGTCTCTCACCATTTCTGCCTGCTATAGACCACCCTCTGCCCCCAACTGTGTTCTGGACACCATATGTGAACTGATTGCCCCACATCTATCTTCAGAGCTCGTGCTGCTAGGCGACCTAAACTGGAACATGCTTAACACCCCAGCCATCCTACAATCTAAGCTTGATGCCCTCAATTTCACACAAATTCTCAATAAACTGACCAGATACCTCCCCAAAGCCTTAAACATGGGCACCCTCATAGATATCATCCAAACCAACTTGCCCTCTAAATAGACCTCTGCTGTCTTCAACCAAGATCTCAGCGATCACTGCCTCATTGCCTGCATCCGTAATGGGTCAGTGGTCAAACAACCTCCACTCATCACAGCAGGCCTTTCTAATCGACCTGGCCGGGGTATCCTGGAAGGATATTGATCTCATCCCGTCAGTAGAGGATGCCTGGTTATTAAAAATAAAAAAAATGCCTTCCTTACCATCTTAAATAAGCATGCCCCATTCAAGAAATTTAGAACCAGGAACAGATATAGCCCTTGTTTCTCCCCAGACCTGACTGCCCTTAACCAACACAAAAACATCCAATGGCGTTCTGCATTAGCATCGAACAGCCCCCGTGATATGCAGCTTTTCAGGCAAGCTAGAAACCAATATACACAGGCAGTTAGAAAAGCCAAGGCTAGCTTTTTCAAGCAGAAATTTGCTTCCTGCAACACAAACTCAAAGAAGTTCTGGGACACTGTAAAGTCCATAGAGAATTAGAACACCTCCCAGCTGCCCACTGTACTGAAGATAGGAAACACTGTAACCACTGATAAATCCAGCATTTTTCTACGGCTGGCCATGCTTTCCACCTGGCTACCCCTACCCCAGTCAACAGCACTGCACCCCCCACAGCAACTCGCCCAAGCCTTCCCCATTTCTCCTTCTCCCAAATCCAGTCAGCTGATGTTCTGAAAGAGCTGCAAAATCTGGACCCCTGCAAATCAGCCGGGCTAGACAATCTGGACAATCACTTCTCAAATGATTGCCTCGCCTGGTTCACCAACTGCTTCTCTGATAGAGTTCAGTGTGTCAAATTTGAGGGTCTGTTGTCTGGACCTCTGTAAGTCTCTATGGGTGTGCCACAGGGTTCAATTCTTGGACCGACTCTCTTTGTATACATCAATGATGTCGCTCTTGCTGCTGGTGAGTCTCTGATCCACCTCTACGCAGACGACACCATTCTGTATACTTCTGGCCCTTCTTTGGACACTGTGTTAACAACTCTCCAGGCAAGCTTCAATGCCATACAACTCAGTGGCCTCCAATTGCTCTTAAATACAAGTAAAACTAAATGCATACTCTTCAACCGATCGCTACCTGCCCGCCTGTCCAACATCACTAGTCTGGAAGGCTCTGACTTAGAATACGTGGACAACTACAAATACCTAGGTGTCTTGTTAGACTGTAAACTCTCCTTCCAGATCCACATCAAACATCTCCAATCCAAAGTTAAATCTAGAATTGGCTTCCTATTTCGCAACAAAGCATCCTTCACTCATGCTGCCAAACATAGCCTTGTAAAACTGACCATCCTACCAATCCTCGACTTCGGCAATGTCTGTTATGCAGCTGAGTGAGGACCCAAAAGCGACTTAACAGAAACTGAGTTTATTAAAGTCCAAACAGAGAAAACATAATCCTCAATCCTTTACAGGAAATGTCCAAACAGGGAAAACATAAATCCTCTTTAGTTGTTAAGGAGAATTGCAGGATAAGCGGCAACAGACTGCAGGTCCCTTCGGGTAGGCGCGGGCCGTAGCGGACAGAGACACCTGCTCACACGCAGCATCTGATGAAAAGGCAAAACACGACAGGACGGAACAAGGACACAGCAAACAAGAATCCGACAAGGACAGAGGCAGAAACCGAGAGAGAAATAGAGACCTAATCAGAGGGCAAAATAGGGGACAGGTGTGAGAGAGTAAACGAGGTCGTTAGGAGAATGAGGAACAGCTGGGAGCAGGAACGGAACGATAGAGAGAGAGAGGGATAGAGAGAGAGAAAGAAACCTAATAAGACCAGCAGGAGGAAACGAAGAGAAGAGAAAGCACAAAGACAAGACAATACATGACAATACATGACAATGTCATTTACAAAATAGCCTCCAATACCCTACTCAACAAATTGGATGCAGTCTATCACAGTGCCATCCGTTTTGTCACCAAAGCCCCATATACCACCCACCATTGCAACCTGTATGCTCTCGTTGGCTAGGCCTCGCTTCATACTCATCGCCAAACCCACTGGCTCCATGTCATCTACAAGACCCTGCTAGGTAAAGTCCCCCCTTATCTCAGCTCGCTGGTCACCATAGCATCACTCACCTGTAGCACGCGCTCCAGCAGGTATATCTCTCTGGTCACCCCCCAAAATCAATTCTTTCTTTGGCCGCCTCTCCTTTCAGTTCTCTGCTGCCAATGACTGGAACAAACTGCAAAAGTCTCTGAAACTGGAAACACTTATCTCCCTCACTAGCTTTAAGCACCAGCTGTCAGAGCAGCTCACAGATTACTGCACCCGTACATAGCGCATCTATAATTTTGCCCAAACAACTACCTCTTTCCATACTGTATTTATTTTATTTATTTATTTATTTTGCTCCTTTGCACCCCATTATTTTTATTTCTACTTTGCATATTCTTCCACTGCAAATCTACCATTCCAGTGTTTTACTTGCTATGTTGTATTTACTTTGCCACCATGGCCTTTTTTTTGCCTTTACCTCCCTTATCTCACCTCATTTGCTCACATCGTATATAGACTTTTTTCTACTGTATTATTGACTGTATGTTTGTTTTACTCCATGTGTAACTCTGTGTTGTTGTATGTGTCGAACTGCTTTGCTTTGTCTTGGCCAGGTCGCAATTGTAAATGATAACTTGTTCTCAACTTGCCTACCTGGTGTGTGGTGCAACGTGGCGTTGGTGGATGGAGCGAGACATAATGTCCCAGATGTGCTCAATTGGATTCAGGTCTGGGGAATGGGCGGGCCAGTCCATAGCATCAATGTCTTCCTCTTGTCTTCCAATGTCTTCCTCTTGCAGGAACTGCTGACACACTCCAGCCACATGAGGTCTAGCATTGTCTTGCATTAGGAGGAACCCAGGGCCAACCGCACCAGCATATGGTCTCACAAGGGGTCTGAGGATCTCATCTCGGTACCTAATGGCAGTCAGGCTACCTCTGGCGAGCACATGGAGGGCTGTGCGGCCCCCCCAAAGAAATGCCACCCCACACCATGACTGACCCACCGCCAGACCGGTCATGCTGGAAGATGTTGCAGGCAGCAGAATGTTCTCCACGGCGTCTCCAGACTGTCACTTCTGTCACATGTGCTCAGTGTGAACCTGCTTTCATCTGTGAAGAGCACAGGGCGCCAGTGGCGAATTTGCCAATCTTGGTGTTCTCTGGCAAATGCCATACGTCCTGCACGGTGTTGGGCTGAAAGCACAACCCCCACCTGCGGACGTCGGGCCCTCATACCACCCTCATGGAGTCTGTTTCTGACCATTTGAGCAGACACATGCACATTTGTGGCCTGCTGGAGGTCATTTTGCAGGGCTCTGGCAGTGCTCCTCCTTGGACAAAGGTGGAGGTAGCGGTCCTGCTGTTGGGTTGTTGCCCTCCTACTGCTTCCTCCACATCTCCTGATGTACTGGCCTGTCTCCTGGTATCGCCTCCATGCTCTGGACAATACGCTGACAGACACAGCAAACCTTCTTGCCACAGCTCGCATTGATGTGCCATCCTGGATGAGCTGCGCTACCTGAGCCACTTGTGTGGGTTGTAGACTCCGTCTCATGCTACCACTAGAGTGAAAGCATCGCCAGTATTCAAAAGTGACCAAAACATCAGCCAGGAAGCATAGGAACTGAGAAGTGGTCTGTGGTCACCACCTGCAGAACCACTCCTTTATTGGGGGTGTCTTGCTAATTGCCTATAATTTCCACCTGTTGTCTATTCCATTTGCACAACAGCATGTGAAATTTATTGTCAATCAGTGTTGCTTCCTAAGTGGACAGTTTGATTTCACAGAAGTGTGATTTGACTTGGAGTTACATTGTGTTGTTTAAATGTTCCCTTTTTTTTGAGCAGTGTATTTACGTCGGTAGCCATGAAGTGCTTTGAAAGGCTGGTCATGGCTCACATCAACGCCATCATCCCGGAAACCCTAGACCCACTCCAATTCACGTTCCGCCCCAACAGATCCACAGACAACGCAATCTCAGTTGCACTGCACACTGCCCTTTGCCACAAAAGGAACACTTATGTGAGAATACTGTTTATTTTCTACAGGTCAGCGTTTACAGGTCACCGTTGTGCCCACAAAGCTCATCACTAAGCTAAGGACCCTGGGACTAAACACCTCCCTCTGCAACTGCATCCTGGACTTCCTGACAGGCCATATCCAGGTGGTAAGGGTAGGCAACAACATCTGCCACGCTAATCCTGAACACTGGGGCCCCTCATGTACTCCCTGTTCACCCACGACTGCGTGGCCAAACACGACTCCCAAGACCATCGTTAAGTTTGCTGACCACACAACAGTGGTATGCCTGATCACCGACAATGATGACACAGCCTACAGGGATGAGGTCAGAGACTTGGCAGTGTGGTGCCAGGACATCAACCTCTCCCTCAATGTGAGCAAGACAAAGGCTGATTGTGATCTACAGGAAAAGTTGGGCCTAACAGGCCCCCATTCTCATTGACGGATTTGTAGTGGAGAGGGTGAAGAGTTTCAAGTTCCTTGGTGTCCACATCACCAACGAACTATCATGGCCCAAACGCACCAAGACAGTCGTGAAGAGAGCACGACAACGCCTTCTCCCCCACAGGAGACTGAAACAATTTACATGGGTCCCCAGATCCTCAAAGTTCTGCAGCTGCACCATCAAGAGCATCCTGACCGGTTGCATCACTGCCTGGTTTGGCAACTGCTCGGCATCTGACGCTACAGAGTGTAGTGCCAAGCTTCCTGCCATTCAGGACCTACATACTAGGCGGTGTCTGAGGAAAGCCCAAAAAATTGTCAACGACTCCAGTCACCCAATTCATAGACTGTTCTCTCTGCTACCGCATGGCAAGCGGTACTGGGGCGCCAAGTCTAGGACCAAAAATCTCCTTAACAGCTGTAATATGTGTGTTGTGGAGAAATGACCAGGCAATAAGTAGATGGGAGTACAGTTAGTTTCCTTTAGTCAAAAAACTTGTGCTCTCCAGCCCCCGGCCCAATAGTGCGCATGTGCATTTCCAATTAGGTGTAGTAACAGAACACAGCTGTAATACATTACTGTTTAGTAACAGCATAGTAACTAATATAAACAGCTGTAGATCACAAATACTACAACAGCTTCTACCCCCTAGCCATAAGACTGCTGAACAATTTATCAAATGGCCACCCAGACTATTTACATTGACACCCCTTCCCCATATGAGTATTATCGATGCATAGTCACTTTACCCATACCTACATTTAAAAATGACCTCGATTAACCTGTATCCCCGCACAAATTGTTAACAGAATTACCCCAAAATCTGTAACAAAAAGACTGCAACTGAATTAGTAGGCACAAACCACAGTTTGGTCACCTGATACTAGCCTCCCTTCCACTGGCATACTGTTATGTTCAGCTCAATGTTTTTTGTTTTGCTTTCTGTCACATGGTGGTCAAAGCAAGAGTGTGAAAACAGTCTGGACAACCTCTCCCTCTCTCTCTTCTCCCTCTCCAGTTAATGTCACCTTTCCCGGCTCTTACTGACACCAACCCATGAGCCCCTTTTAAATTCCATTTCCTCTAATCAGCCCTCTCACCCACTGAGCACTGACTGTCACCAGACGTCCGTTGAAAAGTAATTGAAATTTAGTCCAGATGTGAAACATTGACTGGTTCAGATGTTTATACACCACAGTAAAGAAAAGTAAAGTAGTTTAGTGCAGTAGAGCTCACTATAATTTACTGTACTGAACTATACTCTACTGTGCTATACTGAACTCTACTTTACTGTGCTGTATGTACTGTGATGTCCAAACTTGTGAAACATAGATGTCTATGATTAGTACAGGTATGGTCCAGCCCAGAGCAACCAAATTTGGTCTTGTTTGGGTGCGGAGCTCATTAGAATTAATACTCAAACATGCAAAAGAGGATATATTTTTCTACCTTTTGTGTACCTATTCGGGATATATCACCATGAAGAGAATGATATGCATTTCTGTATTGTACAGATCAGGGACCCATGATGTCATTCTGTTACCGGGTGTTAATCCACTTCTCTTACTGTAGCTCAATAATCAAAATAGATTTTTGGTCATATCATAAACTGCAGGAGATTTTACCATCATTCTGTTACCAAACTTTCCAACTGCACTGTTCTTCGAGTAAATGTGTTTTTGTAAAATGTTGTATGGTTTGTTGAACTTTATTTCTGTCCCTCTCACTGTTTGTAAAGTGCTGTATTTTGTGAAAAAGATTCCTCCTGCCACAAAATACTACCATTGTAACATCTCATCCTCTCTTTGTGTTGACAGGCAGCGATAGGAGATGTCCATGTGAAGGGTATTATGTATCGAGCTGTAGAGGCAGATATGGGTAAGGATAACAACGATCTCTGCGTTGTTCTCTAAAATAGTTACTTTATGATCATTGGAAAGAGGGGAGTGTATGCTCTGATTGGGGCAACGCAGTCTGTTATGTTATATGTGGTATCTTTACAAATTATCTCAGGTGTTTGTGCTAATGTATATGAATGTCTGTGAGAATGTGAGGAGAGTTCTACATCAAGTTCATTGCCATTGCTCGTATCTTCAAAGAGATTACTATGAAGTAGTATTATTGTAGTTCCTAGAAAGAATGTATTTTCTGTAGACAATAGCAATCGTCTGACAGTGTAGATCAGTTTTACTATATTTCACCACCCCCTATATCTTTCTCTCTCTCTCTCTCTCTCTCTCTCTCTCTCTCTCTCTCTCTCTCTCTCTCTCTCTCTCTCTCTCTCTCTCTCTCTCTCTCTCTCTCTCTCTCTCTCTCTCTCTCTCTCTCTCTCTCTCTCTCTCTCTCTCTCTCTCTCTCTCTCTCTCTCTCTCTCTCTCTCTCTCTCTCTCTCTCTCTCTCTCTCTCTCTCTCTCTCTCTCTCTCTCTCTCTCTCTCTCTCTCTCTGTAGAGAACTATATTTCCTATGGGGAACAGACTCACGCTGTGTTGAAGAAGCTCTATGAGGATGGCAAGAAGATGTTCCTCATCACCAACAGCCCCTTTGACTTTGTGTGAGTGTCAACTGTCAACCTGTGTTCAGGCGTCTTGTGGTCCTGTGTGGCTCAGTCGGTAAGACTTTGGCACTAGCAAACGGCAGTGTTGTGGGTTCAAGTTCTGAAGATATCACATGCAATACAAAAAAATGTATCACTGTACTGTAAGTTACTCTGAGATTTCCGTCAGTACTGAGCTAGGCTTTACAACCACAACATTTGTTAGATTCACAGGGAGGCTTGACTCAAATCCACTGGTCTAAATCAAAGAGCTTCCATCACCTACTCATGTCATGGTTACAGGAATGTTAGCTACATTCTTGTGAGCTACATTCAGTCCTTACTGTGATGAAATGGCAACGGCTTGAAACGAGACTGATTTAAAAAATGGAACAAACGGTTGATGAACTACCCTCATGAGTGTGCAGATATGTTTGATACTGGCAGAGTGTGCTGTGTGTTCTATATTCTGTTGTGGACTGTGTGAATTCTAATATAACATCTAATATGTGAATTCCCAGGGACCGGGGAATGAACTACATCGTGGGGAAGGACTGGAGAGATTTGTTTGATATTGTCATTGTGCAGGCCGACAAACCAGGCTTTTTCAACGACAGGAGGAAGTAAGTATTGGAACTATATAAAGACCTTTAAACTTCTTATGTCCCTTTTGGTCTCCACAGGGTACCTACATAAAGACTTCATGTCACATTCATAAGCAGTACATAAGCGTTCCATAAATGGTTATGTCAGCAACCGCAAGTTGAAGTCCTCATGAAAGTAAGTACTCTTCAATTAAAGTGTTAGCGAGTTTCTACCTCTGTCCCATCCTAGGCCCTTCAGACGAGTAACAGATAAAGGGGTGCTGCATTGGGACAGGATTCACAAGCTGGAGAAGGGGAAGATCTATAAACAGGTACAGGACAATTCAATGTAGCTATTGAATGTGAGTTTAAACTCCTTTGTGGGGTCTGGAATTATTTCATTTTTCTTTGATACAGGTATGTGTTTGTTTCAGGGAAACCTATATGAGTACCTGAGACTCACTGGTTGGAGGGGGTCCAAGGTGCTGTACTTTGGAGATCACATTTACAGTGACCTGGCTGTAAGTGCTACAACAAGCAGTCATTCAAAGTGACAACATTTCCACATACAGTACAAATACAATGTACGTCATCAAAGTAACTGGTTATTTGCGGTGTTATGCGTCTCCCCGTAGGACCTGACTCTGAAGCACGGCTGGAGGACAGGAGCCATCATCCCAGAGCTGAGGAAGGAGATCAAGATCATGAACACTGAGCAATACGTCCACATGATGACCTGGTTACAGGGCCTGACTGGACTCATAGAGCACATGCAGGTAGGTGGGGGCGGGGAGAGGTGTGTGTGGGGTGTGTTGAATACGGAGTACATCCACCTAATGACCTGGCTACAGTTACTTTTGGATTACTTTTGCCTTAAAATATCCCCCTCCCCCCCAGAGGATGTTGGGGCCACTATTTCAACATAGTTTTCTGTCCAATAGATGAAATGCACATTTAGCTTCCACCTGCAAAGAATGACGAGGGCTGTTTATACAGTGCCTTGCGAAAGTATTCGGCCCCCTTGAACTTTGCGACCTTTTGCCACATTTCAGGCTTCAAACATAAAGATATAAAACTGTATTTTTTTGTGAAGAATCAACAACAAGTGGGACACAATCATGAAGTGGAACGACATTTATTGGATATTTCAAACTTTTTTAACAAATCAAAAACTGAAAAATTGGGTGTGCAAAATTATTCAGCCCCTTCACTTTCAGTGCAGCAAACTCTCTCCAGAAGTTCAGTGAGGATCTCTGAATGATCCAATGTTGACCTAAATGACTAATGATGATAAATACAATCCACCTGTGTGTAATCAAGTCTCCGTATAAATGCACCTGCACTGTGATAGTCTCAGAGTTCTGTTAAAAGCGCAGAGAGCATCATGAAGAACAAGGAACACACCAGGCAGGTCCGGGATACTGTTGTGAAGAAGTTTAAAGCCGGATTTGGATACAAAAAGATTTCCCAAGCTTTAAACATCCCAAGGAGCACTGTGCAAGCGATAATATTGAAATGGAAGGAGTATCAGACCACTGCAAATCTACCAAGACCTGGCCGTCCCTCTAAACTTTCAGCTCATACAAGGAGAAGACTGATCAGAGATGCAGCCAAGAGGCCCATGATCACTCTGGATGAACTGCAGAGATCTACAGCTGAGGTGGGAGACTCTGGCCATAGGACAACAATCAGTCGTATATTGCACAAATCTGGCCTTTATGGAAGAGTGGCAAGAAGATATCCATTTCTTAAAGATATCCATAAAAAGTGTCGTTTAAAGTTTGCCACAAGCCACCTGGGAGACACACCAAACATGTGGAAGAAGGTGCTCTGGTCAGATGAAACCAAAATTGAACTTTTTGGCAACAATGCAAAACGTTATGTTTGGCGTAAAAGCAACACAGCTCATCACCCAGAACACACCATCCCCACTGTCAAACATGGTGGTGGCAGCATCATGGTTTGGGCCTGCTTTTCTTCAGCAGGGACAGTGAAGATGATTAAAATTGATGGGAAGATGGATGGAGCCAAATGCAGGACCATTCTAGAAGAAAACCTGATGGAGTCTGCAAAAGACCTGAGACTGGGACGGAGATTTGTCTTCCAACAAGACAATGATCCAAAACATAAAGCAAAATCTACAATGGAACGGTTCAAAAATAAACATATCCAGGTGTTAGAATGGCCAAGTCAAAGTCCAGACCTGAATCCAATCGAGAATCTGTGGAAAGAACTGAAAACTGCTGTTCACAAATACTCTCCATCCAACGTCACTGAGCTCAAGCTGTTTTGCAAGGAGGAATGGGAAAAACTGATATAGACATACCCCAAGCGACTTACAGCTGTAATCGCAGCAAAAGGTGGCGCTACAAAGTATTAACTTAAGGGGACTGAATAATTTTGCACGCCCAATTTTTCAGTTTTTGATTTGTTAAAAAAGTTTGAAATATCCAATAAATGTCGTTCCACTTCATGATTGTGTCCCACTTGTTGTTGATTCTTCACAAAAAAATACAGTTTTATATCTTTATGTTTGAAGCCTGAAATGTGGCAAAAGGTCGCAAAGTTCAAGGGGGCCGAATACTTTCGCAAGGCACTGTACATATTCACGAATATGGGAATTTCCACGTGGAGTTGATAAACATCAACAAATAGGGTACTGACAGTTGTCAGTGTAGCTAGCTAGCATGCTAACGTTTTCTAGCTAGCTAGCTATCTTGCTAACCTTCTCCCTAGCTAATATTATGTTTGTTTTTTTACTACGCCATATTCAAAAGATTAGCCAACTGGCCCTATGGCTGGTCCTGGAGCTGAATCTGACATAAAAATTGATTTAGGCCATCCCTGGCGAAGTTCACCCTATCTTTTTCCAAGATGGCGTAGCAGTGCAGACGTGGTTTGTCGTCCTCATGTAATTTTTGTATTTTTCGTCTTTTTTTTTTCAATTTATTTTCAATCTCAATATACCTTCCGGTAACCCGCCTCACTCAATGTGATATGGATCCGATATTTTTTTAGACCTTATAGCCAGAAACACCATCAAAAGCTAACCAGCTAATTAGCTACTAGCTATTTGGTCATTGTCAGCCACTGCTAGCGGCCTTTACCTTCTGCAGAGACACCAACTGTTTTTTAGCCTGGATAATACTTGCCAGCCTACCAATATTGGACTGTTCTCTCCACTACAATGCTGGATTCCTGCCGTAAACACTGGACCATTACTCCTGATCATCACCGCTAGCTAGCTGCCACCAAGTGACCCAGCCCCGAAGCTAGCCCTGAGCCAGGTCCACCTCCCAACCTACTCAGTGATCACTCGGCTACACAGCTGATGCCTCCCGGACTCTACCCCAACACAGCTAGAATCCACTACTCCACCGGATCCTTGCCGTAAGCTCTGGACCTTTGCATCAGATCATCGCTGCTAGCTAGCTGCTTCCGAGTGGCTATAGTGGCTAACACCCCTGCCCTGAAGCTAGCACCAGTTAGCCGTGAGCCAGGCAATGACTACAACTACAATACCTCTCTCACCATCTGGCCTGGACCCTTTGTCGACACGGCGCCCCGCCATACCACCATGACTGGTCTGCCGATGTAACTCCATCCGCTGTGCCCTCAACCGGCCTTTGCCGGACGTCGGAGCAGATGCTTCTACTTACCCCAGCCTGCTAACTTTAAGCCCTCGTGCTAGCGTAGTAACGACTTCCCTGCGGCTTCCCTGTTCCATCTATTGCTGTTCACTGGACCCTATGATCACCGGGCTACATAGCTGATGCCTGCTGGACTGTTCATTAATCACGGTACTCCATTTAGTTTATTTTTTGTTTATCTGTCGGCCCCAGCGTCAAACTCAGGCCCTGTGTGTAGTTAACCGAACCTCCCTGCCCATTCATCGCCATTTTACCTGTTGTTGTCTTAGCTGTTGTCTTACCCGTTGTCGTCTTAGCTAGCTCTCCCAATCACCACCTGTGATTGCTTTTTGCCTTGTCTCTCTCAAATGTCAATATGTCTTGTATACTGTTGTTTAGGATAGTTACCATTGTCCCACTCAACATACAACAGATAACTCCTTTGTCCCACCTCCCACACATGCTGTGACCTCACCCAGCATAACTAGTGTGTCCAGAGATGCAACCTCTCTTATCATCACTCAGTGCCTGGGTTTATCTCCACTGTACCCGCACCCAACCATACCCATGTCTGCGCATTATGCCCTGAATCTATTCTACCACGCCCAGAAATCTGCTCCTTTTATTCTCTGTCCCCAACGCACTAGATGACCAGTTCGTATAGCCTTTAGCTATACCCTGATCCTACTCCTCCTCTGTTCCTCGGGTGATGTGGAAGTTAACCCAGGCCCTGCGTGTCCACAGGCACTCTCATTTGCTGACTTCTGTAACCGAAAAATACTTGGTTTCATGCATGTTAACATCACAAGCCTCCTCCCTAAGTTTGTTTTACTCACTGCTTTAGCACACTCCGCCAACCCTGATGTACTTGCCGTGTCTGAATCCTGGAAGGCCACCAAAATTTGGGAGATTTCCATCCCCGACTATAACATTTTCCGTCAAGATAGAACTGCCAAAGGGGGAGGAGTTGCAATCTACTCCAGAGATAGCCTGCAAAGTTCTGTCATACATTCCAGGTCTATGCTCAAACAGTTTGACCTTGTAATTTTAAAAATTAATCTCTCCAGAAATAAGTCTCTCACTGTTGCCGCCTTTTATAGACCCCCGTCAGCTCCCAGCTATGCCCTGGACACCATATGTGAATTGATTGTCCCCCCATCTATCTTCAGAGTTCGTTCTGTTAGGTGACCTAAACTGGGATATGCTTAACACCCCGGGAGTCCTACAATCTAAGCTAGATGCCCTCAATCTCACACAAATTATCAAGGAACCCACCAGAGGTACACCTCTAAATCTGTAAACATGGGCACCCTCATAGATATTATCCTGACCAACTTGCCCTCCAAATACAATCAGGTTCTCAGCGATCACTGCCTCATTGCCTGCATCCGCTATGGGTCTGCGGTCAAATGACCACCCCAAACGCTCCCTAAAACACATCTACGAGCAGGTCTCCACCTCTATGCAGACGACACCATTCTGTATACATCTGGCCCTTCTTTGGACACTATGTTAACTAACCTCCAAACGCGCTTCAATGCTATACAACACTCCTTCCGTGGCCTCCAACTGCTCTAAAATGCTAGTAAAACCAAATATATGCTTTCCAACCGTTCACTGCCTGCACTCGCCCGCCCGACTAGCATCACTACTCTGGACGGTTCTGACTTAGAATATGTGGACAACTACAAATACCTAGGTGTCTGGCTGGACTGTAAACTCCTTCCAGACTCATATTAAACATCTCCAATCCAAAGTTACATCTAGAATTGGCTTCCTATTTCGCAACAAAGCCTCCTTCACTCACGCCGCCAAACATACCCTCGTAAAACTGACTATCCTACCGATCCTCGACTTCGGCGATGTCATTTACAAAATAGCTTCCAATACTCTACTCAAAAAACTAGATGCAGTCTATCACAGTGCCATCTGTTTTGTCACCAAAGCCCCTTATACCACCCACCACTGCGACCTGTATGCTCTAGTTGGCTGGCACTCGCTACATATTCATCGCCAGACCCACTGGCTCTATGTCATCTATAATTCTATGCTAGGTAAAGCTCTGCCTTATCTCAGCTTACTGGTCACCATAACAACACCCACCCGTATCTCATTGGTCATCCCCAAAGCCAACACCTCCTTTGGCCTCCTTTCCTTCCAGTTCTCTGCTGCCACGAATTGCAAAAATCTGCTGAGACTTATATTTCCCTCACTAACTTTAAACATCAGCTATCTGAGCAGCTAACCAATCGCTGCAGCTCTACATAGCCCATCTGTAAATAGCCCACCCAATCTACCTACCGTATCCCCATATTGTTTTTATTTACTTTTCTGCTCTTTTGCACACCAGTATTTCTACTTGCACATCATCATCTGCTCATCTATCACGCCAGTGTTCATTTGCTAAATTGTAATTACTTCGCTACTATGGCTTATTTATTGCCTTACCTCCTCACACCATTTGCACACACTGTATATAGACTTGTTTACGCTTGTTTATTCCATGTGTAACTCTGTGTTGTTGTCTGTGTCGCACTGCTTTGCTTTATCTTGGCCAGGTCGCAGTTGTAAATGAGAACTTGTTCTCAACTAGCTTACCTGGTTAAATAAAGGTAAAATTATTTGTTTTTAATTTAAAATATCTTTGACTTTTTGTATTTTTTCACAAACATCCTTTCTGAATTCAAAAGTAATCCAATAATTAATAATCTAGTTTTTTTTAAGTATCTATAATCTGATTACAATATTTTTGCTGGTAATGTACTGATTACACTTAGTTTGTAATCAGTTACTCCCCAACCCTGTCCCTACTTCCCAGCTCCACAGATATATATTCTCAGTATGTATGTAAACAGTTACACAGTATGTCTTCTTCTCCCTCCGTTCCAGGTCCACAGAGACCCAGCGTCGCAATCTGTTGTCCAGGAATGGATCAAAGAGAGAGAAGCCATGAGGTACCATGGGGAATTACTTTTAATGTGTATGAACCTTTCAAGAGAAGCATTATGTAATTTGTAATGAGTCCTCTTATTTGTTCAAAGTCTAGAAGTTATGCTATAGATATTTTGATAATACTTTCTTTGAAAGGCACCTTTAGTACATAAGGAATTCATAACACATTTATAATCTACATAAGAATTCCATATGAATGTAGCTACCCTTCAAATAAAGTCTTAACGATATTT
Source organism: Oncorhynchus gorbuscha (assembly GCF_021184085.1). Taxonomy (NCBI): domain Eukaryota; kingdom Metazoa; phylum Chordata; class Actinopteri; order Salmoniformes; family Salmonidae; genus Oncorhynchus; species Oncorhynchus gorbuscha. The sequence continues at coordinate 55,582,944 of NC_060174.1, read as the reverse complement.
TCCTTGACATGCAATGCAAATGAACACTGTCACTTGATAACATATCTTACGTGTTTTATCATACAACAGATCGCAGACTAAGGACATCTTCAACAGCCAGTTTGGGAGTCTCTTTCGAACGTACCACAACCCCACCTACTTCTCCCGCCGCTTGTCTCGTTTCGCTGACATCTACATGGCCTCCCTCAGCTGTCTGCTGAACTATGACTTCCAGCACACCTTCTTCCCTCGCCGGACCCCCCTGCAGCACGAGTCACCCTTCTGGCCCGAACAGACCAGCGCCGGAGCCCTGAAGATGCCCTTCATACCCCACAGGACCACCACTGAAGAGTAGAGGGAGGTAGGGATCAGTGTAACACCCCATCCGGACCTGCTCAAAGTAGAGGGGGACGGGTTTCATTGCGACACACTCCGCCCGGACCTGGTCTGGACACAGAGCTCTCTGTGGGCCCTATTCAGAGTTGAGATTAGTGTGCACAACTCAGTTTTGCGCCGATCATTCATTCCTTCGTGTAAATTGGAGACTGCCACAAAATTGTAAGTTAAGTGCGTTGTCTTCAAGTCAGAATACTGTCCTGAGATGGGTTCTGGACATGGCTGACTTGGACTTCAACCGTTCATTACATATTTAGGGCATGTGGACTGTAACCTAAAGGCCATTCACTAGATACTGTACATACTCTATCTCATATGCTGGCTTTTTCACAATAACTTATATTGCTGCTCCTCTTTAAAATCTTGTCACGACATCTCACTATTACACGTGTAGGTTTCATCTATCTATAAAGATTTAGGACGTTAGATAATATACAGTAAGTATATACCCTCTTTAATAGTTCTGCAATGTTTCAATGCAATTCTATTGTCATTAAGAGAACCACTAACAGTAGAGTTGCTTAGTATAACAAACACAAAGTATTAAGTTTGATGAATGTGCTTGACAGACATACAGTATGTAACCAAATGGACATTTACTTAGATCAGCAAACTTTCACTTTCATCCAAACAAGGTCAAAATATGTCATTGTGATCTCTAATTTCTTAGTAAATATGTGTGGGTGTGAGAGAGAGCGCAAGAGAGTATAATTGTCCGTACAGAGTGAATAGCGTTTATTTTATAGCAGTCTTTAAAGACGTCGGGCCAAGACATGATATGTGCATTATCTGTAACATTCATGGTAATCATATATTTATGTAAATGTATGATATGCACTTGTATAGTTAGTTACCTGTGTATTAAGATGCTGTTGGCCTTTTTAACTATATACAGTATCTGTAAAAAGTTGGTTATAAAGGGGTAATAAGGGATGACCACCTAAAGCAGGTGGTCTCTGAACCTGTAAGCACAGAGAAACACAGACTCCTGATATTATCTAGCACAGGAGTTTTGTGTGATGTTGAATTGTTTGAAATGATGACTTGACATTTTCAAAGACATGCCTTACGCGTCTGTCACTAGAACTGCACTGTAGATCATATATTAGTGATGCTTTAGTTTAGAATATATATATTATTCCCTGGTAATAAGGGAGATAGGCCTACCCTAAAATCATATTTTTCACAAAGGCTTTATTGTTATTAGTAGTCCTTACTAGTTCAGGTACTAGCCACATTAATAGCACTCCGACACAACCGACATAACTGTCAGTTTATTTTTCATAGAAAAGGGTAATATGCTGTATTTCATTGACAAATGTTTCATCGTCCAGTGTTGCGTGGCTATCTTTTTGTTTGTTTTCTTAAACATTGTGCTTTAAAAAGTATAAAATGTAAAAGTGTGTTTAAATCATTTACTTTGCATTAAAATGTTCAGATATTAGATTTATTTGTTTTTGGGGGAAACGAACAAGAAAATGACATTGTTTATGATCATCGATGAGGCTTAATGTTTTAGAAATCTATTGTTTGATATATACAGTGTGGTCTGAAATGATTGACATCCTTGATAAAGATGAGTAAAAATGACTTCATAAAATAAGTTATTAAATTCAAATACTGAGCTATACTGAACAAAAATATACATGCAACAATTTCAAACTGAGTTACATAAGGAAATCCGTCAATTGAAATAAATTTCTTAGGACCTAATCCATGGATTTCACATGACTGGGAAAACAGATATGCATCTGTTGGTCTCATAACTTTTTTGTAAATGTAGGGGCTTGGATCAGAAAACCAGTCAGTATCTGGAGTGACCACCATTTGCCTCATGCAGCGCAACACATTTCCTTCGCAATGAGTTGATGTCACGCCTTGGTCATTGTATTTTGTGTTTTTGTTATATGTTTGGGTAGGCCAGGGTGTGACATGGGTTTATATATGTTGTGTTTCGTATTGGGGTTTGTAGTAATTGGGATTGTGTATGATTAGGGGTGTGTCTAGTTAGGCTTGGCTGCCTGGGGCGATTCTCAATCAGAGTCAGGTGCTTGTCGTTGTCTCTGTTTAGACAGCCTGACTTTTGCGTTGTATTTTGTGGGTGATTGTTCCTGTCTTAGTGTTGTAGTCACCAGATAGGCTGTAATAGGTTTCACGTTTCGTTTGTTGTTTTCATATACAGTTATTTCATGTACCGCGATTATTTTCATTAAAGTCATGAGTAACCTACACGCTGCATTTCGGTCTGACTCTCTTCATACAACAGACGAACGACGTTACAGAATCACCCACCACTCACAGACCGAGCAGCGTGTGAACTGGCAGGATCTGAAGGAGGACGTTATGGACAGCAGAAGCATGGAGTATACGATGTGGGAAGAAATCGACAGGTGGGCGGCCGACCCAGAGCGAGTGCAGGAGCCCGCCTGGGATTCGCTTCAGCAGTGCGAAGAGGGCTACAGGGGAATCGAGTCAAAGAAAAAGACACGCCGGAGAAAACGGAGAGGCGCTGGTTTAAACAGGCAGCGACAGCTGGAGCAGCAAAGGGAGGATTAATTATTTGGAGAATGGACATGGGAAGACGTGTTGGATGGTAAAGGTTGTTACACTTGGGAGGAGATATTGGCCGGAAGAGATCGCCTCCCATGGGAACAGGTGGAGGCACTAAGGAGAGCAGAGGCAGCGGGAGATAGGAGCCGACGATACGAGGGAACACGGTTGGCAAGGAAACCGGAAAAGCAGCCCAAAAAAATTATTGGGGGGGAGCTAGAAGGGAGAATAGTTATGCCAGGTAGGAGACCTGCGCATACTCCCTGTGCTCACCGTTGGGCTAGAGAGACCAGGCAGGCACCGTGTTATGCTATGGAGCGCACAGTGTTTTCAGTGCGGGAGCATAGCCCGGTGCGGCACATACCATTTCTTCCTATTGGCCGGGCTAGAGTGGGCATCGAGCCAGGTAAGCTTGGGCAGGCTCGGTGCTCAAGAGCTCCAGTGCGCCTGCACGGTCCGGTTTATCCAGAGCCACCTCTACACACCAGTCTTCCGGTAGCAGCTCCCCGCACCAGGCTTCCTGTGCGTGTCCTAGATCCAGTACCTCCAGTTCCAGCACCACGCACCAGGCCTCCAGTGCGCCTCGCCTGTTCAGCGCAGCCAGCGCTTTTCTCCTCTCCTGCGCTGTTGGAGTCTCCCGCCTGTTTAGCGCAGCCAGAGCTTTTCTCCTCTCCTGCGCTATCGGAGTCTCCCGCCTGTTTAGCGCAGCCAGAGCCTTTCTCCTCTCCTGCGCTGCCGGAGTCTCCTGTCTGTCCAGCGCCGCCAGTGCTCCCAGTCTGCCCAGCGCCGCCAGTGCTCCCAGTCTGCCCAGCGCCGCCAGTGCTCCCAGTCTGCCCAGCGCCGCCAGTGCTCCCAGTCTGCCCAGCGCCGCCAGTGCTCCCAGTCTGCCCAGTGCTCCCAGTCTGCCCAGCTCCGCCAGTGCTCCCAGTTTGCCCAGCTCTGCCAGTGCTCCCAGTCTGCCCAGCGCCGCCAGTGCTCCCAGTCTGCCCAGTGCCCCCAGTCTGCCCAGCGCCGCCAGTCTGCCCAGCGCCGCCAGTCTGCCCAGCGTCGCCAGTCTGCCAGGATCCGCAGAAGTGCCAGTCTGCCAGGATCCGCAGAAGTGCCAGTCTGCCAAGATCCGCCAGAAGTGCCAGTCTGCCAAGATCCGCCAGAAGTGCCAGTCTGCCAAGATCCGCCAGAAGTGCCAGTCTGCCAAGATCCGCCAGAAGTGCCAGTCTGCCAAGATCCGCCAGTCTGCCAAGATCCGCCAGTCTGCCAAGATCCGCCAGAAGTGCCAGTCTGCCAAGATCTTCTAGATCGGCCAGACAACCTGAATCATCCAGTTCCACCAGCCAGCCAGGATTTACCGGAGCCTACTACCTGCCTGAGCTTCCTCTCAGTACTGAGCTTCCTCTCAGTACTGAGCTTCCTCTCAGTACTGAGCTTCCTCTCAGTACTGAGCTTCCTCTCAGTACCGGGCTTCCCCTCAGTACCGGGCTTCCCCTCAGTACCGGGCTTCCCCTCAGTACCGGGCTTCCCCTCAGTCCTGGGCTGCTTCGGTCCCGAGCTGCCCCTCTGTCCTGAGCTGCCCCTCTGTCCTGAGCTGCCCCTCTGTCCTGAGCTGCCCCTCTGTCCTGAGCTGCCCCTCAGTCCCGAGCTGCCCCTCTGTCCCGAGCTGCCCCTCTGTCCCGAGCTGCCCCTCTGTCCCGAGCTGCCCCTCAGTTTTGTGGGGATCAGGGTGAGGACTATTAGGCCATGGTCGGCGGAGAAGGTGGATTATCCCAGGACGCGAAGGGGAGGAACTAGGACATTTATGGAGTGGGGTCCACGTCCCGAGCCAGAACCGCCACCATGGACAGACGCCCACCCGGACCCTCCCTATGCTCTTGAGGTGCGTCCCGGAGTCCGCACCTTAGGGGGGGTTCTGTCATGCCTTGGTCATTGTATTTTGTGTTTTTGTTATATGTTTGGGTAGGCCAAGGTGTGACATGGGTTTATATATGTTGTGTTTCGTATTGGGGTTTGTAGTAATTGGGATTGTGTATGATTAGGGGTGTAGTTAGGCTTGGCTGCCTGGGGCGATTCTCAATCAGAGTCAGGTGCTTGTCGTTGTCTCTGATTGAGAGCCGTATTTAGACAGCCTGACTTTCGCGTTGTATTTTGTGGGTGATTGTTCCTGTCTTAGTGTTGTAGTCACCAGATAGGCTGTAATAGGTTTCACGTTTCGTTTGTTGTTTTCATATACGGTTATTTCATGTACCGCGATTATTTTCATTAAAGTCATGAGTAACCTACACGCTGCATTTCGGTCTGACTCTCTTCATACAACAGACGAACGACGTTACAGTTGATCAGGCTGTTGATTGTGACCTGTGTAATGTTGTCCCACTCCTCTTGAATGGCTGTGCGGAGTTTGTGGATACTGTCGGGAAATGGAACACGCTGTCATACACGTCGATCCTGAGTATCCCAAACATGTTCAATGGGTGACATGTCTGAGTATGCAGGCCAGAACTGGGACATTTTCAGCTTCCAGGAATTGTGTACAGATCCTTGTGACATGGGGCCTTGCATCATCTTGCTGAAACATGTGGTGATGGTGGCAGATGAATGGCACGATGGGCCTCAGGATCTCATCACAGTATCTTTGAGCATTTGAATTGCCATCGATAAAATGCTATTGTGCTTGTTGTCTATAGCTTATGCCTGCTCATACCATAACCCCTCCCCCACCATGGGGCATTCTGTTCACAATGTTGACATCGGCACACATCTTGCCCACACGACGCCATACACATGGTCTGTGGTTGTGAGGCCGGTTGGAGGTTCTGGCAAATTCTCTAAAATGACATTGGAGGTGGGTTATGGTAGAGAAATAAAAATTTTATTATCTGGCAACAGCTCTGGTGGACATTCCTGCAGACAGCAATGCAATTGCACCTGTGTAATGATCATGCTGTTTAATCCACTTCTTGATTTGCCACACCTGTCAGGTGGATGGATTATCTTGGCAAAGGAGAAACGTTCACTAACGGATGTAAACAAATTTGTGTACAAAATTTGAGAGAAATAAGCGTTTTGTGTTTATGGAAAATTCCTGGGATCTTTAATTTAAGCTCATGAAACAAACACTTAGTTTTTTTTGTGCATATTGTATGCTAAAAACAATTGCTCAGAAAGATTTTGTTTATCAAGTTAAACATTCTCTCAAAGTTAGGGGTCAAAATTAGTAAGACCCCTGTTTTCAATACCTCCCCTTGCGAGGATAACGACACTGAGCCTTTTTCTAAAATGTTTAATGAGTTGGAAAACACATTTGGACAGATCTTAGACCATTCCTCCATACAGAATCCTCCCAGATCATAGATATCTGTTGTCTGCGCTGATGGACTACCCTCTTCAGTTTAAACCACAGGTTTTCAATTGGTTTCAAGTCTGGCGAGTCATAGGAAAATGTTGATTTTTGTGTCCAATGAACCATTTCTTTGTGGATTTTGAGGTGTGCTTGGTGTTGTTGTTTTGATGGAAGATCCACTTGCGGCTAAGTTTTAACCTCCTAGTAGAGGCAAACTATAAGGGCACAAGGCGAGACCCAGATGCAGACACGTTAGATGGTTTGAGTCTTTGATATTTATTATATCCGCAAGGGGTAGGCAAGAGTGGTCGTGGACAGGCAAAAAGTCAAAACCAGTTCAGAGTTTAGGAGGTACAGTGCATGCAGGCTCGAGGTCGGCACGCAGAATGGTCAGGGCGGCAGGTACAGAGTCCAGAAAACAGGCAGGGGTCAAAACCGGGAGGACTAGTAAAGGACAATAGAAAAGGCAGGAGCACGGGAAAAACATGCTTGTTGACTTGGAACATACAAGACTAACTGGCATAGAGGGACAGGAAACACAGGGATAAATACACCAGGTATAACAAGCAACACCTGGAGGGGGTGGAGACAATAACAAGGACAGGTGAAACTGATCAGGGTTTTACACAACCAGGTTTTTGGCTAAAATATCCTGGTACTGGATAAAGTTCATGATGCCTTTGACCTTAACTAGGGCCCCAGGACAAGTGGAAGCAAACTATTCCCATAAAATCAACCATAACATCATCCACCACCATATTTTACAGGAGGTATGGGGTTCTTTTCTGCTCATGCATTCTCATTTCGACACCAAACCCACCACTGGAGTGTGGCCCAAGAGCTCTATTTTCATGTCATGGCCCCTAGTTAATTCTCAATGAGAATTTACTGTGCCTTCAGAAAGTATTCACACCCCTTGACTTTTTCTACATTTTGTTGTGTTACAGCCTGAATTTAAAATTAATTACATTGAGATTTTTTGTCACTGGCCTAGAATTATTAAGTAAGCATTTTGCACCAAACGTAACACTTTGTATTCAGGACAAAAAGTGAATTGCTGTGACACATCTTTTGCAGTATTACTTCGTGCCTTGTTGCACACAGGAGACATGTTTTGGAATATATTACTCTGTACAGGCATATTCATTTTCACTCCGTCATTTAGATTAGTATTGTGGAGTAACTTAATGTGTTGATGATCCATCCTCTATTTTCGCCTATTACAGCTATTAAACGTTAAATCATGGAGTAACCAAAAAAGTGTAAAACAAATCTAAATATTTTATATTTGAGATTCTTCAAATAGCCACCCTTTGCCTTGATGACAGATTTGAACACTCCTGGCGTTCTCTCAACCAGCTTCATGTGTTAGTCACCTGGAATGGATTTCAATTAACAGGTGTGCCTTGTTAAAAGTTTGGAATTTCTTTCCTTCTTAAAATGGCTTTGAGCCGATCAGTTGTGTTGTGACAAGGTAGGGGTGGTATACAGAATATAGCCCTATTTGGTAAAAGACCAAGTCCATATTATGGCAAGTTCATATACAGGTCTTGAAAATGCAAGTTTAATTTGATCGACTTAACTCAATGTGTTGAATTAATTTCATGGGGGTTTATTCAGATCTTTCTAGTTTTGTGGTTGTGAATCCAGGGCCCATATTCATAAAACATCTCAGAGTAGGAGTGCAGATCTAGGATCATTTTTGCCTGCTAGATCATATTGCTGTATCAATGGAGCCTGGGGATGAGGTCAAGTACATAGACAAGGTTTAGCTCTGTAGTCTATAGTTCAGGACCCCAGGAGGGAAAGCAACTGTGTTCTACTGTATGCTCACAAGTATGTGAATGATGCTAGCACTGTCCTGTTTCTCTTCATCTAGCTGAATAGAAGCTCCACGAGAACAAGTTTTAAAACCTTTTTGTCATAGAAAATGAAACATTTGTGTTTCTTATTGGACAATTCCATGTAGTTACTCCCTTTTTCAGTCTGTTTTCTTCCGGTAGATACCTAATGAACACAACCCTGTTGTGCGGTGTTGTCGTCGTCTTTTTTGTCTTTCTATTCCTCTCCTTCCTCCTCTTCCCCAGCTGAACCATAGTGTGGAGTTGCAGGGAGGGCATCCCAGCCTAGAGGAGAATGAATGGCGGTGAGGATGGTACTGGCCATGATCGGGGCCTTCTTTTTCTGATGGCTTCCCTACACGGCCCTGTCTGTGGTGGTGGACTCAGAGCTCCACATCCCTCCACTGTTGGCTGTCATGCCTTTGTACTTCGCCAAGCCCAGTCCTGTCAACAACCCTATCATCTATTTCCTAAGTAACACGCAGCTATGTGTAGGAGTGCCAGAATAAAGTGAGGACACAGCACATCAATTGAGTTTGTAGATTATTGAAGGAGACTGCTAAATCAGGTCCTTGTGGTCGTAATTCAATTAGGATACAGATTTACATTCAAATGTTGGTTATTAAGTAGATTAGACTCCGTATCAAGATAAACTTGGTATGTCTTGTGTATTGAAGTGTATAAATTGTCTTAAAGTTCTTTACCACAATTCTGTATGTAGTATCTAACAGTTGGTGTCTGTCTGTACTCCCTGTAGTTCTGCGATGCCACTCTAGAGGTCCTCTCCTGTGGGCTCTACATCGCTCATGGCCTGGCAACCGACACCCTCACCATGCACTCAATGACCCTGATAAGCACCGTGGGCACAGGTAGCCGAGGGATCAGCGCCCACAGCAAGGTTTTACCGCTGTGAATCCTCTCTCCTTTGTCTCCTCCATCACTCCACCGGAAACAGAAACAGGCACCTTAGAAGTATCACGTTGGTCTGGGTACATCCGAGTCCCGGCCCCATCAAGGGGGATAGGAGAGAATAGCTTCCTCCTCATCCTCAGGCCACTTAAATTTGTCCCCGTACAAGTCCACTTCAGTCAGTATCAGCAAGATCTCAAGCCACATAAAGTAGTCCCAACCCTGCAATTCCACATCAGTCATCAGCCAAGGCCGCCTCCTCAATGCCACCAACATTGGAATGACTAAAGGACTAAGTCTTACAGTAAGTGTCCAGTGAAAATCTAACTTTTAAAAGTTCATATTCTGTTAACTGATACCCAAAGAATGTGGTTGACCCATCCCATACTCATGTGGCCAAAGCATAAATGGGAGAAAAAACACGTTTAAAAAAAAACATACCTCAATCTTGTATCTCAAACATTTAAAAAATCAGCATGAATATTTTTAATGAACGATATAGGATATATGCCCACACCATTTCAACACAGAAAAACTGTTTTTTTAACATAGTTAATTACCATTGTTTGTAAGGAAAACAATTTCACACGTAGAAAATGGGATCGTGAATTATGTTTGATGTAAATTCCTCTTTGAAAATTATTTTTGATCCTACAGATGTAGGAGCTTAATTTGACCTACAGTTCCAGTCAAACGTTTGGATACACCTACTCATTCAATGGTTTTTCATAATTAAAAAAATGTTTTACATTGTAGAATAACAGTGAAGACATCAAAACTATGAAATAACACATTTGGAATCATGTAGTAAAGTAGCCACTCTTGGCATTCTCAACCAGCTTCATGAGGTAGTCACATGGAATGCATTTCAATTAACAGGTGTGCCTTGTTAAAAGTTAATTGTGGAAGTTATTTAACTTCTTATGGCTGGGGGGTAGTATTGAGTAGCTCGGATGAATAAGGTGCCCAGAGTAAATTGCCTGCTACTCAGGCCCAGAAGTTAAGATAGGCATATTATCAGTGGATTTGGATAGAAAACAGTCTGAAGTTTCTAAAACTGTTTGAACGATGTCTGTGAGTATAACACAACTCATATGGCAGGCAACAACCTGAGATAAAATCCAACCTGGAAGTGGGAAATCTAAGGTTTGTAGGTTTAAGTCTTTGGCTATCCAATAAACAGTGTCAAATTTGGTCTGATTGCACTTCCTAAGGCTTCCACTAGATGTCAGCAGTCTTTAGAACCTTGTTTCAGACTTCTACTCTGAAGGGGGAGTGATTAAGAGCTGTTTGACTAAGAGGTCTGGCAGAATGTCATGAGCTGCTAGAGTCTCCCGCCTGTCCAGAGCTGCTAGAGTCTCCCGCCTGTCCAGAGCTGCTAGAGTCTCCCGCCTGTCCAGAGCTGCTAGAGTCTCCCGCCTGTCCAGAGCTGCGAGAGTCTCCCGCCTGTCCAGAGCTGCTAGTCTCCCGCCTGTCCAGAGCTGCTAGTCTCCCGCCTGTCCAGTGCTGCTAGTCTCCCGCCTGTCCAGAGCTGCTAGAGTCTCCCGCCTGTCCAGAGCTGCGAGAGTCTCCCGCCTTTCTTTGACGGAAGAAAGCCGTCACAGTTACGAAAAAAGCATACCATGAAATAATCTAAAATGGCGCTAAGACGTAACAATATTTCTCCGCCATGTTTGAGTCAACAGCAATACGAAATTACATCATAAATATTCCCTTACCTTTGATGATCTTTCATCAGAATGCAGTGCAAGGAGTCCTAGTTCCACAATAAATATTTGTTTTGTTCCATAATGTCCATTACTAGTGTCCAATTAGCTGCATTTGCTAGCACGGTTAGTTCACATGTCCAAAATCTGGTGCTGGTCCAGGCGAACCCAGACAAACTTCAAAAAGTTATATTCTAGGTCGAGTAAACTGGTCAAACTAAGTAGAGAATCAATCTTCAGGATGTTATTTTCACATATATCCAATAACGTTCCAACATTCATTTTTGTCTACAGAGTAATGCAACGCAAGGCTATATCAACAGTAATATGCGCAACCAGGAACTGGCATTCTGACAGACCACTAACTCATTCCCCTCCCGTCCGGTCCCACATCACACTAGAGGCTTCATTCCACGTTCTACTGACTGTTGACATCTAGTGGAAGGCGTAGGAAGTGCGAACAGATCCATATCTTGTTTGGATGTGAATATGCGATGACTTGAAATTCAATCAGCCCCAGAATTTCCACTTCCTATTTGGAAGTTTGCCTGCCCTATGTAGGGCAGGCAAACTTTCTCTGACAAAGATAGTAGCTACTAACAATTGGATACCACGAAATTGGGGAAAAAAGAGGGTAAAATAAAAAAAAACACATTTATGATGAGTATTTCTGTAAATTGATGTCGCTCTCTGCAAAATCACCGGATGTTTTGGAAGCAAAACATTACAGAACAGCGCGCCAATGTAAACTGAGATTTTTGGATATAAATATGAACTTTATCGAACAAAACATACATGTATTGTGTTACATGAAGTCCTATGAGTGTCATCTGATGAAGATCATCAAATGTTAGTGATTAATTTCATCTCTATTTCTGCTTTTTGTGACTCCTCTCTTTGGCTGGAAAAATGGCTGTGTTTTTCTGTGACTTGGCGCTGACCTAACATAACCATGGTATGCTTTCTTCGTAAAACCTTTTTGAAATCGGACACTGTGGTGGGATTAACAACAACTGTATCTTTAAAATGGTGTATAATGCTTGTATGTTTGAGGAATTTTAATTATGAGATTTCTGTTTGAATTTGGCGCCCTGCACTTTTACTGGCTGTTGTCAAATGATCCCGTTAACGGGATTTCAGCCGTAAGATGTTAATGCGTTAGAGCCAGTCAGTTGTGTTGTGACAAGTTAGGGGTGGTATACAGAATATATCCCTATTTGGTAAAAGACCAAGTCCATATTAAGGCAAGAACACCTCAAATAAGCAAAGAGAAACATTTCTCGAACTTTGAAAGTTTCTTCCAGTCTAGTCGCAAAAACCATCAAGCACTATGATGAAACTAGCACAGCCCAGTGCGGGCTATTCCACCTCGCCGCACTGGCCTGGTTACGGGGAGCATTCAACCAGGTAAGATTGGGCAGCACCGACGGTCCGGTCTACCCAGTGCCACCTCTGCACCAGCCCTCCGGTGGCAGCCCCCCGCACCAGGCTGTCTCTCCGTCTTCTGCCTACAGGTGTTCCCGCCTGTCCAGCGCTGCTAGAGCCTTCCTCCTCTCCAGCGCCGCCAGAGTCTCCCGTCTGTCCTGAGCCTGCTGAGCTGTAGTCGATGAATCATCAGACACCGGCTTTAACCAACACCAGTTGAGATCACCAATCAAGATCATTTCACTATAAAGAAGTTTAGACATAAGGTGTGTCAAAGAATAAAATTAATCACCGAGAGCACAGGAGGGTCTATAACAGCCAATCACAGTTATAGAGAGACCCTTTGAAACCTCAATATTCAAAGCAAGAAATTCCAACTGTTTACATACAGCTTCAGACTTTGCCACACTTATAGGGAATTTAGCTTTTACATATATAGCCACACCCCCACCTTTCTTAACCCGATCAATGCGATAAACATTGTAACCACAAAAACAGACTTGCTGAGCCAGGTTTCAGAAAAACACAATTACATCAGCATCAGTTGATTTAGCCCATCAATTTTTGACAACAGGATGTACATTTAAATGAAAAATACCAAAACCAGAGCTTGATTTAAAATCAGGGTGTTTGGAGACATTGCATATCAGGGCCAGGGTTAGGTTGCACGTTACCTGATATCAACAAAAGAAAAATAACTAGGCACCTCGGTTTAATAACTTTTGTACGGCTTCTCTTTTTTAAGAGACCTACCGCAAGCCAATTCTAGAAGTGAGTGTCCAGACAATACAAAACAGTCATTTAAAACCATTAGACCTTGGTAGTGACACAAATTCGTACTGTTCACATCATGCCACAAATACATCGGCAATTGGACTAGTGAAAAAGAGCGAGTTCCTGCAGACAAAATGTCTAATGGACGGGAGAGCACATTGTCAGATGTACTCACCCCACAGCAATGTTCGTTTTCTCCAGAGTTCAGTAAAGGCAGTGCACTAAGCAATACCACGAAAATGGTCATTTTCTCTGACAAATGTTTTTTTTTTAAATAGAGGCCAACGAAGGGGAGAGAAGGACAGCTGTATGCATGAGTCTGGATGTGCGTATTTAGGGCGGCAGGGTAGCCTAGTGGTTTAGAGCATTAGACTAGTAGCCGCAAGGTTGCAAGTTCAAACCCCCGAGCTGACAAGGTAAGGTACAATTCTTTCGTTCTGCCCCTGAACAGGCCTTCATTGAAAATAAGAATTTGTTCTTAACTGATTTGCCTAGTTAAATAAAGGTACAAAATATATATTTTTTAAATTGCGTGTGAGTAGGGTGTTGAGGTCGTAGGTACAACTGGAAGCATTTCCGTTGTCAAATGTCTGTTTAATGTGAGAAACAAAATGGAAAAACACCTGTTAGACCATTACAATGCGCACTGTCATGCAACAAGACAATGAAGTGATACGTGCCATGGAGACTTATAACGGATACTTTCCAAACACCAAAAGATCCCACGCTGAGCGATACTGTTTACTACACTATTGTGCATACAATCCAAGTCATACGTTTATTGTCATTCATAATCTTATTTTTAACCGAATATCTTTGCAGAGGTGTTCCTTGTGTCAATTCAGAGCTTGGAAATATTGGAATAATGTGCTTAAGAGGACTCTCAAGGCGCACAACAGGATAACACAACCACCACATTTTCAATTGACAATCAATGCTTAAATGGATGTGGTCGATAGATTAGTATAGGTGTAGCAGTGTGATGTTGTTCCTCTAGATTATGCACCAAATTGCACACAAGGACCAATTCAAATAGGCCAGGTCAAGAGGGGATGTTAATAATTTGATAATAATAATTATTCAGTGTATTTTTTTTATTGAATTACAGCTGCATAGCTAATGTTTTTATTTTGGTGTGGCCCTTCGCGTGTTTACTGCATTTCCATACCCCCTTATTTTTCCCTTTTGCCTGCCCTTCGGCTTGAAAGGTATCCGAAATTGTTCAATATAAAACCGTGGTAATGTTACACAATGTACTGTTATGCTACCATAAATTTGTTACAATGTGGATAATATAAAGATGTATGTTAACAAGGTTCACAAAGCTCGCTAACTGGGGTATCTATTGTAACTTGTGAGTACTTGGGACAGTGTTTGAGTGAGTGTCCGTGTGCTTGCGCAGGTGCCTGAGAGCTTGGACTGCGCCAAGGGTTAAACATAATGTGTGTTGTCTCTTCGTGTGCAGGGCAAATAAAAAATTCTTAAACTAGCAGACCTCCAGTTGTGGCAGCGTCCTAATTAAAAGTACACAACGCAGAACGAACCACGCAACATAGGCATATATAAATAATGTATTTAACTTGTAAACCAAGATTGGATTAGTTGGTCTAAGCAACATGCACCTGGATAAACGCGTCATGAATCGGGAAAGGCTCCTATATCCTCATATACACATTATGACATAATAAAGAGTTTAATCGTTCACGAAATAAAGACATAGAAGCATACCCAATTATACAGGTTCTACACATTCCATTTCTCCATGGTAATATAATGTAAACATTCTATTTTGCGCCAAACATCGCCTACAACTCAATTCTAAGTGCAGCATATTGGACGACTCCACAGTCATTGATCATTCGCGACTTTAAGTCATTCCTGTTATCTCTAGAGTATCCCGTATATCTATAGCGCTGCATTCTTCCCCATCTTACCATGGATAGGGTTTGGTGCATTCCGGAGTTCACTTATGGTCCCACAAAGGTAATCTTAGGAGAAATTTATTGTAGCATACTGTAAATGCCTGTGCATAATGTGCATAACAGAACATCATTATTTTCATTATCTTCAAAGGAATTCTGTAGAAGCAGCCTTTATTTTCAGACTCTGCAGGCCTGCTGGGAGGAAACATATTACAATAAACAGGTAAGATTCATCCCACAAAAACATAAACAACAGAAAGAGAGTTGTATTTCAAGACAGTTTAGAGAAGGTGGTCATAAGAGTTCTTAATATCACTTTCAAATTGTGGGGCATGAGAAGTTGTGAAATGTTGCGAGAGGCCCTTCTGAAAGCACATGATATGCTATTTCGTGGCACGGTCTCACACCTTACCTCATCTTGCAGAAGAAGCTCATGGTCCACTATCTGCTGCTCCAGAGTCAAGGCCAGGTCCCGCCCCATGTCACTACAGAGCACATGAGCAACTGGCTGGTGTCTCAGGGCAAAAAATCCCTTAGGGAGAGGTGAGTACCACGTCAGCACTCACCTTCACTGCCATTCCCTGCCACCAGCAGCACTCCAGGAGATGTGGGTAAAATAAACAACACAAAAATCAGAAACCAGGAAAGTTGAATTGCTCTGTGTTTTATTTGAAGGGTGTGGAAGGAAACCCTGGAGGAGGGAAACGACTTCGCTCAGCTGGTAAGAGAATGAGAGTTAGAGACATACTACAAGTTAGTGAGCCTTTCAACAACGAGTTAGCACAGCAGAATAAATCTGTTGTGAAATTACACTAATGGGACTTCCTGTTTCATACTGCAGGCCTGGGATGTAAACACTTGCCTAAAAATGATGAACATAGAGCACGAGGCTTTCTGCAAGCTCCGCCGCTCCATGCACCCCACCTCGCCAGCTGACATGTGAGATCCATGTACTGCCCTGCATATGACTTGATCCATTTATCTACACATCTGGAACTACGCAGAAACAGACTAAGACAGTGTTCTAAGTGAGTACATTGCACATCGTTTAGCTTTATTTTATCCTTATTGTTGATTTCAGCGATCCTAAGGTCCACAGCATTGTGGAGAGAGCTGTGAGGAGCATTCTGGGCGAGCAGTCCAATGAGCCCCGTAGCAACCTGCTCAGCCCATCTCAGGTGGTGGTGGAGGTGGTGCCCAGGCTCCTCCTCGCCCTGTGGCTTCAGCCTGAGGAAGGCCATTCAGAGCACCCAATTCTTATAAGTGGGATGGCCGTGGGAATGGTGGCGGCCGTAGTGGAGAAGCTCTCCTGCATGTTAAAGGACCCTTCCCCTCACATCCCTTTCTCCCGGGCTGCTGCTTTTGACTCTGTGCGGTCGATCCTCGGGAGAATCAGTCAGTCCTTCTCCACCGATGACCTGCAGAGCCCTTTTTATATGAGCTCTGTCTGTGCCTTTGTGGCGGACGAGGTGCAGAGCTGCTTCCAGCCCCCTGCAGCCACCCTACCAGTCCCCCCTGTCCTCGTGGTGGGCGATTCCACCACATTACCAGCTGACATCCAAGCAGGTGAGTAGCAATGATAGAGAGCACTCTGACAGATGCCTGTTCTGATGACATCTTGGTGCCTTGTAGTAGTAGAGCTCATCAGGATTGTTGTTGTCACCCATAACACAGACCCGGCTTCTTCCCACCTAGAGGTTGTAGACATCACCCCTAACACAGAGGCAGATCAGGCTTCTTCCCACCTGGAGGTTTTGAACCATACCCCAAAAACAGAGGCAGACATGGCTTGTTCCCACCTGGAGGTTGTGGACATCACCCCTAACACAGAGGCAGATCCGGCTTCTTTCCACCTGAATGTTGTGGACATCACCAGTAACACAGAGGCAGACCCGGGTTCTTCCCACATGAATGTTGTGGACATCACCCCTAATACAGAGCCCATCTCTTCCCTCTTGGAGGTTGTGGACATCACCCCTAACACAGAGGCAGATCCGGCTTCTTTCCACCTGAATGTTGTGGACATCACCAGTAACACAGAGGTAGACCCGGGTTCTTCCCACATGAATGTTGTGGACATCACCCCTAATACAGAGCCCATCTCTTCCCTCTTGGAGGTTGTGGACATCACCCCTAACACAGAGGCAGATCCGGCTTCTTTCCACCTGAATGTTGTGGACATCACCAGTAACACAGAGGCAGACCCGGGTTCTTCCCACATGAATGTTGTGGACATCACCCCTAATACAGAGCCCATCTCTTCCCTCTTGGAGGTTGTGGACATCGCCCCTAACACAGAGGCAGATCCGGCTTCTTTCCACCTGAATGTTGTGGACATCACCAGTAACACAGAGGTAGACCCGGGTTCTTCCCACATGAATGTTGTGGACATCACCCCTAATACAGAGCCCATCTCTTCCCTCTTGGAGGTTATGGACGTCACACCTGAAGAAAGGACTCTCACGATGGCCGTCTTCGCCACTCTGCCAGCTGACATCCAAGCAGGTGAGTAATACTTAGAGAGCACTCTGACAGGTGCCGTTTGTCATGACATCTTAGTAGAACCTTTCAACTGGCCAGTGATTAGAAACTACGGTTTGCATTTGTTTTCATTCGGTTCCTCTTTTTTTCCCTTTCCAGAGGATGTTGCTGTGTTCATCCCGGATGTCACCAAGGACGTGACACTGGATGTTCCATGCAGTGCTAGGAAAGGGGCAGTCCGGCGATTATTTTGCAGGCTTTGGAGGGCAGTGTGCTGCTTCGCCTGCCACAAGGAAGAGGAGGAACAATATTAATTATTCATCACACCTGCAGAAATGGGATTGAACCATAGACCATTAAATTATAAAATTATAATTGGACTCAAGTCTGCTTTTCTTCTGTTTACTACTTCATTTCAGAACATTTCTATAAACTGCAAGTGTGGAGTAGGTTGTGTAAATAAGTGGGAAACAATTGTAATGCTTTTAATAATTTACTTGTACATTTAAAAACAAACGTATTATTTGACAACAACAAAAACAGAGGGCGCTCAACCAACGTTGAGTTGAGGTGCAACCAAAAATTTGAATCATCATAGAAAAGGAAAAAGCCCAACACTTGCTCACTATAAAAAAAATGCATTGTTTTATTCAGGCAAGGTTAAAAGATTAACGTTTCGGCCTAGTCTCTGACGATATGCAAGTTGCGTTTGCCCAGGAAAAGGGTGACCCAGACACACACTGGTTCTTGAGGGTTGAAGACAGTGAAAAATGATCATTCAGTAAATGGGACTTTTCAATTCTTGAATAAAAATCTTTAATGAACATGAATTTAAATACAATTGACTTGAGGATCAGAGCAGGCTGACTGGCTAGCCCTGAAGGCCCTCTGCCTCTACCTCTGTGTGGTTCATCTCAACCAAGAGGTTGTGTGGGTTGTCTTTCTCTCTGTGGGTGTGAATCACTATGACTTCTCCCTCTGCCTGCCATTTGACTGATCAGAAGCCTTAAGCTCTTTCTTGCTCACATGAACAGGAGGAATGGCGTCTGGGGTAACCTCCTCCTCTATCTAATGCCTTTTCCACCTCCTCTTTCTGACTGTGTTTGACTGAGGTCACTCGTTCTCTCTCCCTGGGTGTTGGATAGTTCCTAGTCCTCTGTGTCTGATGGTGGAGGGAGTTAACCTGTTCCGGCTCCCTCTAAGGGTGTGCACCATAATCTCTTTCGGTGTGTTGAGGGGTTCAGTGGTTTTGGAGGGAGTCTGAATTTCGATCTCTAGCGATGACTGTGGGGTCTGTCCCGTTGTGGTGTCCCCCTCCCTCCTAAGGAGGAGCAACTGAGACATGTGATGAGGCCAAGAAAGATCTCTGCAAGGACAGTTTAGGATCACAACATCACAACACTGCTGCTCATTCATTTTCAAACACACCTCAGATTACGGACACAAACATGGACCTATTGTTCTTAAGGCGTTTAATACAGTCTTTTATCTCAATTTCAGATAACTCATCATCACAAAAATCCCTGAAATCATTATCTTCTTAGCAATGTTTGCAACACGTCATGCTCTATCAACTGAGCTACGAAGGAGCACGTCGACGTCATTAGAATGATGACAAGCAATTTTAACGGTTTCTAAAGGGAATCATAGAATTCCAAACTCATTTCTATGGCAACACAGTTGTCAATTTTGTAAACAATAATTTTCGAACATGTGTTGCCAAGAAACATCTAACCGATGTTCTATGGAATGTTTTCTGTGCGAAAACAACAACTTCAGTTTGCTGCTGAAAACAAACTTCTTTGATTTTTGAGACATTTACATGAGAACAATCGACTGGAAAATGCCTGGGTGCTTTTCAAGACTGGCGGAGAGAGTGCGTGGACGTCGGCGGCCTACTGCGTCGACAGGTTGTTCAAATTCATTTGTGGCTTGTTTTTCTTGTCTTTTTCCGTTTTGCAGGGTTCGTGATCGTCGACAGGTGGACAGCGACAGCGACTTCGAAGAAGGTATGTGGAGTTTAAAACTCTTATTTTACTACATTTAACAATGTCATTATAATTTGCGAAATGTTGTGTATTTCTATCATTCAAACTTGGCAAAAATGCTTGTGCTAGATATTTTGTAGCTAGCTACAAAACATGAACTTTAGTAACTGTTGCTAAGCGATCGACTTTTGCTACCTAGCTAGCTAGTATTAGCAATCTTGCTATGTTTTATGTCCTAACAATAGTTTATTTTATATTCCAATGTTCCTCATTTTAGAAACAACTGTCCTGGATGAGGTCCAGTTGGATGTGCCACACACACACACACACACACAGTCACATCACGGTTACAATGTTTACTGTTTCCAACATGGATGTATTGTAATGTGCAGAACAATGCTTGGTGGTTAAAGCTTGGAGAACTTTCCAGTTCATCAGCCCCATCATCACCTACATGCGTGGGGGATCCCAGGGGCGGCAGGGTAGCCTAGTGGTTAGAGCGTTGGACTAGTAACCGAAAGTGTTGCAAGTTCCAATCCCCGAGCTGACAAGGTACAAATCTGTTGTTCTGCCACTGAACAGGCAGTTAACCCACTATTCCTAGGCAGTCATTGAAAATAAGAATCTGTTCTTTAACCTGTTGCGACGAGCAATCCCGTATCCGGGAGCGTAATTATAGCCTCACGCTCATTACCATAACGCAACGTTAACTATTCATGAAAATCGCAAGTGAAATGAAATAAATATATTGGCTCCCAAGCTTAGCCTTTTGTTAACACCACTGTCATCTCAGATTTTCAAAAAAATGCTTTTCAACCATAGCTACACAAGCATTTGTGTAAGAGTATTGATAGCTAGCATAGCATTAAGCCTAGCATTCAGCAGGCAACATTTTCACAAAAACAAGTAAAGCATTCAAATAAAATAATTTACCTTTGAATAACTTCAGATGTTTTCAATGAGGAGACTCTCAGTTAGATAGCAAATGTTCAGTTTTTCCAAAAATATTATTTGTGTAGGAGAAATCGCTCCATTTTGTTCATCACGTTTGGCTAAGAAATAGTTTCGACGGAGGACACCGAGTGGACACCTGGTAAATGTAGTCTCTTATGGTCAATTTTCCAATAATATGCCTACAAATACGTCACAATGCTGCAGACACCTTGGGGAAAAGACAGAAAGTGTAGGCTCATTCCTTGCGCATTCACAGCCATATAAGGAGACATTGGAACACAGCGCCTCAAATCTGGCTCACTTCCTGTATGAAATTTCATCTTGGTTTCGCCTGTAGCATTAGTTCTGTGGCACTCACAGACAATATCTTTGCAGTTCTGGAAACGTCAGAGTGTTTTCCTTCCAAAGCTGTCAATTATATGCATAGTCGAGCATCTTTTCGTGACAAAATATCTTGTTTAAAACGGGAATGTTTTTCATCCAAAAATTAAAATAGCGCCCCCTATATCCAAGAAGTTAAGTACCACCGCATATGTTCAATTGGTCGGATTACCAGAATATAGTTAATTTCCCCCCACCTTCTGATGTTCCCAGAATCTTTATGTTAACCTTTATGTTAATCTTTAACATTTCACATCAGTAGGGTAGAGAGAGGAAAAAGGGGGGAATAGGTATTTATGACTGTCATAAACCTACCCCCAGGCCAACGTCATGACAGGACAAAACGCACACCACGACAAGAGAGACAACACAACACTACATAAAGAGAGACCTAAGACAACATAGCAAGGCAGCAACACAACATGACAACAACATGGTAGCAACACAAAACATGGTACAAACATTATTGGGCACAGACAACAGCACAAAGGGCAAGAAGGTAGAGACAACACAGCACGCAAAGCAGCCACAACTGTCAGTAAGAGTGTCCATGATTGAGTCTTTGAATGAAGAGATTGAGATAAAACTGTCCAGTTTGAGTGCTTGTTGCAGCTCGTTCCAGTCGCTATCTGCAGCGAACTGAAAAGACGAGCGCCCCAGGGATGTGTGTGCTTTGGGGACCTTTAACGGAATGTGACTGGCAGAATGGGTGTTATATCTGGTGGATGAGGGCTGCAGTAGATATCTCAGATAGAGGGAGTGAGGCCTAAGAGGGTTTTATAAATAAGCATCAACCAGTGGGTCTTGCAACGGGTATACAGAGATGACCAGTTTACAGAGGAGTATAGAGTGCAGTGATGTGTCCTATAAGGAGGATTGGTGGCAAATCTGATGGCTGAATGGTAAAGAACATCTAGCCGCTCAACAGCACACTTACCTGCCGATCTATAACCCATCTCCATAATCTAGCATGGTTAGGAGGGTCATCTGAATCAGGATAAGTTTGGCAGCTGGGGTGAAAGAGGAGCGATTACGATAGAGCAAACCAAGTCTAGATTTAACTTTAGCCTGCAGCTTTGATATGTGCTGGGAAAAGGACAGTGTACCGTCTAGACATACTCCCAAGTACTTGTATGAGGTGACTAACTCAAAATCTAAACCCTCAGTGGTAGTAATCACACCTGTGGGAGAGGGGCATTCTTCTTACTAAACCATATGACCTTTGTTTTGGAGGTGTTCAGAAGAAACTTAGGGGCAGAGAAAGCTTGTAGGACACTAAAAAACCTTTGTTGTAGAGTGTTTAACACAAAATCCGGGGAGGGGCCAGCTAAGTTCAAGACTGTATCATCTGCATATAAATGGATGAGAGAGCTTCCTACTGCCTGAGCTGATGTAAATTGAGAAGAGCATGGGGCCTAGGATCGAGCCTTGCGGTACTCCCTTGGTGACAGGCAGTGGCTGAGACAGCAGATTTTCTGACTTTATACTCTGGACTCTTTGACCAACATCCCTCTGGAATGTTTCTGACACCTTGTAGAATCTATGGCCCTGAAGAATTCAGACTGCTCTGGAGGCAAAGGGGGGTCCAACCCGGTACTAGATGGGTGTACCTAATAAACTGTCCAGTGAGTGTAGTTCAGGAGTTATTCGGATTAAGGGGGTCATCTACTTTAAAAACTTAGGGCTAGGCGTCCCCTAGCAGGACAACTTCCGGTGAAAATGGAGGGCGCGCAACACAAATAAATAATCATAACTATGGATATTAAACATTTAGGTACATGCAAGTGTCTTATATAGGTTGAAAGCTTAAATTCTTGTTAATCTAACTGCACTGTCCAATTTACAGTAGGCTTTACAGCGAAGCATGCGATTGTTTGAGGACGGCACCCCACATCAAAATATTTTTCCACCAGCACAGGTTTCATAAATTCAAATATGATTAAATATTCACTTACTTTTTGTAAAACTTTCTCTGATTTGTCATCCAAAGGGTTCCTGCAATAACATGTAGTGTTGTTTTGTTAGATAAAATCCTTCTTTATATCCCAAAAAGTCTGTTTAGTTGGCGCCATCGAAGAATTCCGGTTGGTTTTTCTTTGGATTTGTAACGGTTGTGTTCCTCTGACGAGGAGGAGTAGTAGGAAGGATCGGAGGACCAATGCGCAGCATGGTAAGTGTTAATGATATATATTATAACTCAAAACACTAAAGAATAAAACAACAAAGAGAACAAAATGAAACCGAAACTGTTCTGTCTGGTGCAAACACAAAACAGAAAAGAATCACCCACAACTCAAGGGTGAAAACAGGCTACCTAAGTATGGTTCTCAATCAGGGACAACGATTGACAGCTGCCTCTGATTAAGAACCATACCAGGCCAAACACAGAAATCCCAAATAATAGAAAAAAGAACATAGACTGCCCACCCCAACTCACGCCCTGACCATATTAAAACAAAGACAAAACAAAGGATACCATATCTGTTGTGTTATAGTCTCCTACATTAGTTTAACATTTCTACAAACTTCAAAGTGTTGTCTTTCCAATGGTACCAATTATATGCATATCTTGGCTTCAGGGCCTGAGCAAGAGGCAGTTTACTTTGGGCACGTCAGTCAGGCGGAAATTAAGAAAAAGGACCCTAAAGCCTCTCCGGGATACGCAACCCGCTAGCGGGACAATAGTTGACAACATCCGTTGAAATAGGAGCGAGCCAAATTCAACATACAAAATCGTAATATTAAACATTCATGAAAATACAAGTGTCCGAAATCATTTAAAAGCTTAACTTCTTGTTAATCCAACCGCGTTGTCAGATTTCAAAAATGCTTTACGGCGAAGACTTACAGAAAACGTTTGACCTCTGTCATTGCCAACACAGGGTATATAACAAAGTATTGAGATAAACTTTTGTTATTGACCAAATACTTATTTTCCACCATAATTTGCAAATAAATTCATAAAACATCCTACAATGTGATTTTCCGGATTTTTTTTCTCATTTTGTCTGTCATAGTTGAAGTGTACCTATGATAGAATTACAGGCCTCTCATCTTTTTAAGTGGGAGAACTTGCACAATTGGTTGCTGACTAAATACTTTTTTGCCCCACTGTACAGTGTACAGTATTTGAAACACTGCCTATTTTGCAGGTTTTCCTAATTACAAAGCATGTAGAGGTCTGTAATTTACTGTGAGAGACAGAATCTAAAACAAAAATCCAGAATATCACATTGTATGATTTTTAAGTAATTAATTAGCATTTTATTGCATGACATAAGTATTTCCTCACCACGCGCTCTCACCACTGGTGTCCCCCAGGGCTCTGTTCTAGGCCCTCTCCTATTCTCGCTATACACCAAGTCACTTGGCTCTGTCATAACCTCACATGGTCTCTCCTATCATTGCTATGCAGACGACACACAATTAATCTTCTCCTTTCCCCCTTCTGATGACCAGGTGGCGAATCGCATCTCTGCATGTCTGGCAGACATATCAGTGTGGATGACGGATCACCACCTCATGCTGAACTTCGGCAAGACGGAGCTGCTCTTCCTCCCGGGGAAGGACTGCCCGTTCCATGATCTCGCCATCACGGTTGACAACTCCATTGTGTCCTCCTCCCAGAGCGCTAAGAACCTTGGCGTGATCCTGGACAACAAACTGTCGTTCTCAACTAACATCAAGGCGGTGGCCCGTTCCTGTAGGTTCATGCTCTACAACATCCGCAGAGTACGACCCTGCCTCACACAGGAAGCGGCGCAGGTCCTAATCCAGGCACTTGTCATCTCCCGTCTGGATTACTGCAACTCGCTGTTGGCTGGGCTCCCTGCCTGTGCCATTAAACCCCTACAACTCATCCAGAACGCCGCAGCCCGACTAGTGTTCAACCTTCCCAAGTTCTCTCACGTCACCCCGCTCCTCCGCTCTCTCCACTGGCTTCCAGTTGAAGCTCGCATCCGCTACAAGACCATGGTGCTTGCCTACGGAGCTGTGAGGGGAACGGCACCTCAGTACCTCCAGGCTCTGATCAGGCCCTACACCCAAATAAGGGCACTGCGTTCATCCACCTCTGGCCTGCTCGCCTCCCTACCACTGAGGAAGTACAGTTCCCGCTCAGCTCAGTCAAAACTGTTCGCTGCTCTGGCTCCCCAATGGTGGAACAAACTCCCTCATGACGCCAGGACAGCGGAGTCAATCACCACCTTCCGGAGACACCTGAAACCCCACCTCTTTAAGGAATACCTAGGATAGGATAAAGTAATCCTTCTCACCCCCTCCCCCCTTAAAATATTTAGATGCACTATTGTAAAGTGGTTGTTCCACTGGATGTCATAAGGTGAATGCACCAATTTGTAAGTCGCTCTGGATAAGAGCGTCTGCTAAATGACTTAAATGTAAATGTAAATGTATTTGATCACCTACCAACAAGTAAGAATTCCGGCTCTCACAGACCTGTTAGTTTTTCTTTAAGAAACCCCCCTGTTCTCCGCTCATTACCTGTATTAACTGCACCTGTTTGAACTCGTTACCTGTATAAAAGACACCTGTCCACACACTCATTCAAACAGACTTCAACCTCTCCACAATGGCCAAGACCAGAGAGCTGTGTAAGGACATTAGGGATAAAATTGTAGACCTGCACAAGGCTGGGATTGGCTTCAGGACAATAGGCAAGCAGCTTGGTGAGAAGGCAACAACTGTTGGCGCAATTATTAGAAAATGGAAGAAGTTCAAGATGACGGTCAATCACCCTCGGTCTGGGGCTCCATGCAAGATCTCACCTCGTGGGGCATCAATGATCATGAGGAAGGTGAGGGATCAGCGCAGAACTACACGGCAGGACCTGGTCAATGACCTGAAGAGAGCTGGGACCACAGTCTCAAAGAAAACCATTAGTAACACACTACACCGTCATGGATTAAAATCCTGCAGCGCACGAAAGGTCCCCCTGCTCAAGCCAGCGCATGTCCAGGCCCGTCTGAAGTTTGCCAATGACCATCTGTATGATCCAGAGGAGGAATGGGAGAAGGTCATGTGGTCTGATGAGACACAAATAGAGCTTTTTGGTCTAAACTCTACTCACCGTATTTGGAGGAAGAAGAAGGATGAGTACAAACCCAAGAATACCATCCCAACCGTGAAGCATGGAGGTGGAAACATCATTCTTTGGGGATGCTTTTCTGCAAAGGGGACAGGACGACTGCACCGTATTGAGGGGAGGATGGATGGGGCCATGTATCGCGAGATCTTGGCCAACAACCTCCTTCCCTCAGTAAGAGCATTGAAGATGGGTTGTGGATGGGTCTTCCAGCATGACAACGACCCGAAACACATAGCCAGGGCAACTAAGCAGTGGCTCCTTAAGAAGCATCTCAAGGTCCCGGAGTGGCCTAGCCAGTCTCCAGACCTGAACCCTCCCTCTTTGGAGGGAGCTGAAAGTCCCTATTGCCCAGCGACAGCCCCGAAACCTGAAGGATCTGGAGAAGGTCTGTATGGAGGAGTGGGACAAAATCCCTGCTGCAGTGTGTGCAAACCTGGTCAAAAACTACAGGAAACTAATGATCTCTGTAATTGCAAACAAAGGTTTCTGTACCAAATATTAAGTTCTGCTTTTCTGATGTATCAAATACTTACGTCATGCAATAACATGAAAATTAATTACTTAAAAATCATACAATGTGATTTTCTGGATTTTTGTTTTAGATTCAGTCTCTCGCAGTTGAAGTGTACCTATGATACAAATGACAGACATCTACATGTAAGTAGGAAAATCTGCAAAATCAGCAGTGTATCAAATACTTGTTCTCCCCACTGTATATTGGGTAAAAAAAAATTAAATAAATACGGCATAATAATAATATATCGCACAATTTATTTATTATTATTATGCCATATTATTTTTATTTGTTACCCTATCAAGGCAGGGTCCCCCAGTCACCAACATGGGCCCCCTTTCTACTCTCCTCCCTCTAGCTGATGATTAGCAGAGCAGCAGCAGGCAGCAGCAGGCTGCCTACACTCATTGAGCGCAGGCTCCTGAGTCTTATATTTATTTCCTTCATATTTTTCTATTTTTTTCTGCCTCTTTGGCCCCCGACGGGCCTGTGCCTATGCCAACTCTCGTCCTGTTAGCCATATCACTGTTAGCTAAAATGTTTTCAATATGTGCGCGGCGTTCAAACCTAGAAGGTTCGACATTTTGTATATAATTTTTCAATGTTGTAGGAGTGTGAGAGAAGTCATAAGTCAACTAATACTGTGGTGTGTATTATTGTCTGTCCCAGAAATAAAAAGATTGAATGAGCTCCAGTGCAATCATGTCCGTGCCTGCTGATGGGCTACGTAAGCACAGGCAAAATCCTAGAGGAAAACCTCAATCAGTCTCCTTTCCAACAGACACTGAGAGATTAATTCACATTTCAGCAGGACAATAACCCTAAATCTACACTAGAGTTGCTTATCAAGACGACATTGAATGTTCCTGAGTTTCCTATTTACAATTTTGACTTAAAGATGCAATATGCAGAAATCGCTCTTGCATTTCCTGGTTGCTAATATTCAAATAGATTGCCTAAATTTGAAGTCGTTCACAATTATCAGTTTCTATTTAGGCTCATGTTACCCATTCAATGTCAGTTAGAGACACAGTAGGACCCAAAAGCATAATCAGTGCTCTAACTCCCCCTTGCGCTGGTCTGGAGCAATGAAGTGGTGACGCAGAGCACCATACTGAACCACAAACGACCTCTAAGGCCCATGGCGTAAGCTCGCAACTTTTAACCACCGTATAACTCATATTTTACATTTACATTTAAGTCATTTAGCAGATGCTCTTATCCAGAGCGACTTACAAATTGGTGCATTCACCTTATGACATCCAGTGGAACAGCCACTTTACAATAGTGCATCTAAATATTTTAAGGGGGGGGGGGGTGAGAAGGATTACTTTATCCTATCCTAGGTATTCCTTAAAGAGGTGGGGTTTCAGGTGTCTCCGGAAGGTGGTGATTGACTCCGCTGTCCTGGCGTCGTAAGGGAGTTTGTTCCACCATTGGGGAGCCAGAGCAGCGAACAGTTTTGACTGGGCTGAGCGGGAACTGTACTTCCTCAGTGGTAGGGAGGCGAGCAGGCCAGAGGTGGATGAACGCAGTGCCCTTATTTGGGTGTAGGGCCTGATCAGAGCCTGGAGGTACTGAGGTGCCGTTCCCCTCAGAGCTCCGTAGGCAAGCACCATGGTCTATATTTCTATGTGAATTTGGTAGGTCCCCCAAAATGTACACAATACAGCTTTAAAATCTATTGCAATCCTTGATCATTGCTGGACAGCCATTTTCAACAACCAACTTGACAGGGCTTGAAGAATTTAAAAAAGAATGCTGGGCAAATATTGCACAATCCATGTGTGCAAAAGCTCTTAGAGACCAACCCAAAAAGACTCAGAGCTGTAATCGCTGCATAAGGTGTTTCTAAAACACAGTATATTGACTCAGAGGATGAATACTTATCTAATCAAGAAACTGAATATCTTGCCCTCAGAACAGCTTCAATTTGTCTGAGCATGGACTTTACAAGGTGTCAAAAATGTTCCACAGGGATGCTGGCCCATGTTGACTCCAATGCTCTCCACAGTTGTGTCAAGTTGGCTGGATGTCCTTTGGGTGGTGGACCATTCTTGATACACACTGGAAACTGTTGAGCTTGAAAACCCCAGCAGTGTTGCAGTTCTTGACACAAACCGTTGCGCCTGGCACCTACTTTCATACCCCATTTAAAGGCACTTAAATCTTTTGTCTTCCCCATTCACCCTCTGAACATACAAAATCCATGTCTCAATTGTCTCAAGGCTTAAACATCTCCTCCCCTTCATTTACACTGATTGAAGTGGATTTAACACGTGACATCAATAAGGAATCATAGCTTTCACCTGGATTCACCTGGTCAGTCTGTCATAAAAAGAGCAAGTGTATATTAGTGTAAAAAAATGACATTGCAGAGTATTTTTGTAGATTGTCCCAAAAACATTCACACAACAAAATGTGAAACATTTCATGGGTGTGAATATTTTCTGAAGGCACATATATTATTCAGTGTATTTGGAAATTCAGATCCTTTGACTTTTCCCACATTTTGTTATGTTACAGCCTTATTCTAAAATTGATTAAATAAAACATTTTCCTAATCAATCTACACACAATACCCCATAATGACAAAGTGAAAACATTTTTAGAAATGTTTGCACATTTATTACAAATAAAAAACAGATACCTTATTTACATAAGTATTCAGACCCTTTGCTATGAGACTCAGGTGCATCCTGTTTCGATTGATCATCGTTGAGATGTTTCTAGAACTTGAATGGAGTCCACCTGTGGTAAATTAAATTGATTGGACATGATTTAGAAAGGCACACACCTGCCTATATAAGGTCAGTTGACAGTTGACAGTGGATGTCAGAGCAAAAACAAAGCCATGAGGTCAAAGGAATTGTCCGTATAACTCAGAGACAGGATAGTGTTAAGGCACAGATCTGGATGGGTACCAAAACATTTCTGCAGCATTGACGGTCCCCAAGAACACAGTGGCCTCCATCATTCTTAAATTGAAGAAGTTTAAAACCACCAAGACTCTTCCTAGATCTGGCTGCCCGGCCCAAACTGAGCAATCGGGGGAGAAGGGCCTTGGTCAGGGAAGTGACCAAGAACGTGATGGTCACTCTGATAAAGCTATAGAATTCCTCTGTGGAGGTAGGAGAACCTTCCAGAAGGACAACCATCTCTACACCAATCAGTACTTTATGGTAGAGTGGCCAGATGGAAGCCACTCCTCAGTAAAAGGCACATGACAGCCTGCTTGTGGTTTGCCAAAAGGCACCTAAATACTCTCAGACCATTATAAACAAGATTCTCTGGTCTGATGAAACCAAGATTGAACTCTTTGGCCTTAATGCCAAGTGTCAGGTCTGGAAGAAACCTGGTACCATTCCTACGGTGAAGCATGTTGGTGGCAGCTTCATGCTGTGGAGATGTTTTTCAGCGGCAGGGACTGGGAGACTAGTCAGGATCGAGGGAAAGATGAACGGAGCAAAGTACAGAGAGATCCTTGAAGAAAACCTGCTCCAGAGTGCACGAGGACCTCAGACTCGGGCGAAGGTTCACCTTCCAACAGGACAACGACCCTAACACACAGCCAAGAGAAGGCAGGAGTGTCTTCGGGACAAGTCTGAATGTCCTTGAGTGGCCCATCCA
This sequence comes from Oncorhynchus gorbuscha, assembly GCF_021184085.1. Lineage (NCBI taxonomy): Eukaryota > Metazoa > Chordata > Actinopteri > Salmoniformes > Salmonidae > Oncorhynchus > Oncorhynchus gorbuscha. The sequence continues at coordinate 55,553,056 of NC_060174.1, read as the reverse complement.
GATCCCAGATTTGAACCCGATCGAACATCTCTGGAGACACCTGAAAATAGCTGTGCAGCAACGCTCCCCGTCCAACCTGACATTGAGAGGATCTGCAGAAAATAACGGGAGAAACTCCCAAAATACAGGTGTGCCAAATTTGTAGCGTCATACCCAAGAAGACTTGAGGCTGTAATCTCTGCCAAAGGTACTTCAACAAAGTACTGAGTAAAGGGTCTGAAAACGTATGTAAATGTGATATCAGTTTTTTTAATGTATACATTTGCAAACATTTATATAAAACCTGTTTTTGCTTTGTCATTATGGGGTATGGTGTAGAGTTTTTTGTGTGATTTCGAAAAAAATCCAATTTAGAATAACACATTGTAGAAAAAGTCAAGGGGTCTGAATGCACTGTATGTGTTAATACGTATCATTGGCACTGACACATATGGATTATAATTTACTTTTCTAATCATTTACGGTACAAAATATACCTCCAGGTATCAAAATGACCACAACTACTGTATATTCAAAACAACAAAGTCAAAGGTAAACAAATGCAAAGCAGCAAACTGAGAACTCTGAAATAGAGGCTCATAACTCAAATACACACAATAGCATTTGCTATGAAGCATAGGTCAAATAAGCTTAAACAATCGTGTTCAGGATAAAGCATCATTCATATGCACTATTGCAGTCATATAGGAATTAGGGACTGAAGTTTAGTAAGTTGAGCAGCATTAAGATGCATTATTTTTCGGAAGAGGTGAGTCACTAAGTTCTACATTGCCTGTCAAGATGTAGGACCTTGAATGAGAACTAACTGTTGTCTACTATTAGATCTCCCACAACAAAAATGAAGATACATTTGTATCTGTAACATAGGCAAATATACAACTCAAGGAAATACAGGATCAGTATTGCTTTTGGTGGGTTGTTTATTTTTAGCGATAGCATACTTATACTGGCAAATAATAAGAAAAAAAAAAACTCTATTATGCATCCAGTGATTACTCAACCAAACATAGGTATTGAAACAATTGTCAATATAAACACACCATGAATAGGCTTTTACATATAGCTTAATTTGGCTATCAAATATACACTGCTCTTTCAAAATAGATCGACTTTCTACAAATCTATTACAAATGGAGAAATATATCTCTCCCATTACTCTATACCACTTCTGACTATTTACATCAAATACAGAGTATAACAGAAACATCATATTAAACATAAATGAACTATAACATTTCTCTTAGACTGTATGCAGCATGCGTTTTTTAATTCGGAAGTAGTTCTACTTTTACTGTGTCACAAAATTTCCCAGGTGTTATCAGAGAATTGAAAACATTTGAAATGCTGCCTTGGATTTGAATGTGACAGTTCAATCTAGACATATTTTGAATTAAGCAAATAAAATGAACATAATTGACATAACAATCCAATTTCAAGAATGGTTTCTGCAGTCAAACTGGTTTAGCTGCCACTTAGTCTACCAACCCTCTGCCACCACCACACTCATGCTTATTGTCATGTTATGACCAGATATGGTAGAAAGTAAATGTACTATCTCTGGTATGACCACAAGAGCATTAAACTATGGAATGCTGACTGTCAACATTCTCATGCTGTGTACCTGGAACTAGAACAATCTGAACAATTCATTTGAATGACATCTCAGTCTCAACTACATGTGCAAACACCAAGCAAAGACACTAAAGTCTCTTGTCCTTCTCATAAAAACACCTGTAGGTTCCTTTTTACATACATTTTAACGAGAGTAGTAATACTGAATAATACTAGTATTTTGAGTAATACAAGAGAGAGGATACAGGGAAAACTCAATTATGATTAGTGCGTACAGGTGTTTTGTAAATATTCAAAGTTCAAAGTTAAATACCCACTGTCCCTTTGTCTGAATAGCTGCTACTGTATGTTCAAATGAGTAGATAACATGATCAATAGATTACAAATAGGTAATTTAACACTCATTTTTTTTAAGTGACACATAGGACACTACTATGTGGGTGAGGTGGTGGTTAAACATAGGCTTGAAACACCGGGCTAGGGTTGACAGGTGCTTTAGAAAAGCTGAGCTTATCTCACATACTCTTCTCTCTTTAATGAGGAAACCATAACAAATAGGTATTTACAATTTGGACACAAAGATTGAACATCCTCATCCTCACTAAAGATAGAACGAGTGGAATGATCTTGGTATTTTAAAGTAAATGTAAGTGTACAGTGTCGTGAAAGTATTTGCCCCTCTCTGATTTTCTCTATTTTTTATACTAAATATTATCAGATCTTCAACCAAAACCTAATATTAGATAAAGGGAACCTGAGCAAGACAAATAACAAACATATTTTAATGATTTAATTAAGAAAGTTATGCAACACCCAGTTCCCCTGTGTGAAAAATAACTGACCCCTTACACTCAATGACTGGTTGTGCCACTTTTAGCTAGAATGACTACAACCAAACACTACCTGTAGTTGTTGATCAGTCTCTCACTTCACTGTGAAAGAATCTTGTCCCACATTTCCATGCAGATCTGCTTTAACTCAGCGACATTTGTGGAATGGCCTAACAACTACAGGAAATGTTTGGGTGGAGTAATTGCAGCTAAAGGTGGCACGTTGGACTAGTAACCGTAAGGTTGCAAGTTCAAATCCCCAAGCTGACAAGGTACAAATCTGTCGTTCTGCCCCTGAACAGGCAGTTAACCCACTGTTCCTAGGCCATCATTCAAAATAAGAATTTGTTCTTAACGGACTTGCCTAGTAAAATAAAGGTAAAATATATATATTTTTTAAACAACCAGTTATAGAGCGTAAGGGGGGGGCAACTACTTTTTCACCGATTGGGTGTTGCATAACATTGTCTATGAAATAAGTATGTAATTGGTGCGTTATTTGTTCACTCAGGTTATCTTTATCTGATGTTAGGTTTTGGTTGAAGATCTGATAACATTCAGAATCAAAAATATGCAAAAGTAGAGAATCAGAAAGGGGACAAAAAGTTTTTCACAACAGTGTATATTGATGACAACATAGTGTATGTGTTATAAATTAGTTATTGCCTTTAGGGGAAGTATCTGCCACTCTAGACTAGACCTTCATGACTAATTTCACTTTAATTTAGAGAAATCCCTAGGGTTTTATCTATTCACAAGACACCAGCTATTCAAAATACATAATTATTTAATGTGTTTGACATATTCCTTGAAATCAGAGGTGTCAAACTCATTCCACGGAGTGTCGATTGTCTTTGGGTTTTTTGTGTGTGTTTTTTTCCCCCTTTCAATCAAGACCTGGACAACCAAGTGAGGGGAGTTGCTTACGAATTAGTACAAGGGCGAAAACCTGCAGACACTTGGTCCTACGTGGAATGAGTTTGACAGGTGCCTTAAATAATTCAGTACACATAGATATAATTATATTTGAAGAACATTTCTGTTAGTACTTATTTACAATATCATGAGTTACAGAGCTTTATTCAGCAATTGTGCAAGATGCAGAGGTTGCTATTGTTAAAGAGAACTAATCACAAAGGCAAATCAATAGAGGACTCAACATTGACAGTAGCATAATAAATTCATGTAGAAAGACACAAGGTGAGTATTGTATAAGAATAAAACTGGACATTCAAACTCAGGAGGACTTAAGCAAATCCACAGAGAGACAGGAAAGGAATAGGATACAACAGGAGTAGAGATAGATTTAGGTTCAACAGGTACTCTCCCATTGAAACTATATATTCACACTCTCTTCTTAGCTTCACGAAGACACTCTCTTAATAAGTCTTGACATGTGTTCCCCAGAACAGGGGAGAAAATGAATCCATCTGTTTTCATCTGAAAAGCTGTGGCAGCACATCACTTTATCTACCAATTTCAGAACATTCCTTTCACAAATCTTGTGTTTTTCTGAATAGTTGCCATCTAAATATATTTTGCTGCTTCCAAGCTATGAATTAGAGGAATGGTGTCTGATCTGTTGTTGGTGCCCTGGTAGGGTCCCAGATAGATGTGATAGGAGGGTAGAATGGAAGGTAGCGGTCTATAAGCAGACATCGCTGTCTTTGCCCGTATAAGTTGTCTTTCTGCTCAACATCAGGTCAAGGCTCTCAACAAGCTAACCATGATCAGAAGCGCAGCTGTTGCTGCGGTGACGGTCAGAATAGGGTTCCATTCTATATCACTCCCCTGAGGATGCAGAGACAAAGGTTAGGGGGTGGATTTTAGAGACCTTTGCACACTTAGTAAGGCATACAATAAATACAAATATGAAATACACATGCACACACAAACACATTTACGCCAAACGTGCACTAAAAACTGTCACCAAATATTTCAATCACAAATATGTACACATTCGACATTAAATAATTTGCTGACGTTACAACAAAAAGTATCTAAAATATAACAGTGATGTCATACATGAAAGCACTGTGTGAAACTACCTACCATCCCATGTCTGTCACTCAAAAATACTTGGTATGTTTTATGCATGTACATCTTACGATAAATGGGACTTTCTAATTGCCACCCTCTAGCTAGCAATTACTTTGTCTAGTACCATACTGTATGTGCTGTAGCCAACTTCTCTCTGCCTTACCTGACAATGAATGAAGAGACTTGGCTAAAGCACAAACTGACTGGCACGAGACTAGTAATTATCCACATTTATAAACTGGGTGGTTTGAGCCCTGAATGCTGATTTGCTGACACCCGTGGTATATCAGACTGTATACACACGGGTATGACAAAACATTTATTTTGACTGCTCTAATTATGTTGGTAACCAGTTTATAATAGCAATAACGCACCTCAGGGGTTTGTGGTATATGACCAATATACCACGACTAATGGCTGTATCCAGGCACTCCGCGTTGTGTCGTGGGTAAGGACAGCCCTTAGCCGTGGTATATTCTCCTTATTTCTTAAACAGAGTATCAATGATATATCTGTAAGGGATTTCCTCCTCTTCTTCCGAAGAGGAGAGGCGAAAAGGATCAGAGGACCAATATGCGGCGTGGTAAGTGTCCATGGTTCTTTTTAATACGTAAATGTACACATGAACAACTGAATACAAAAACAAGAAATGTGAAAAACCCCAAACAGTCCTATCTGGTGCAAATACAGAGACAGGAACAATCACCCACAAACACACAGTGAAACCCAGGCTACCTAATGACACCTGCCTCTGATTGAGAACCATACTAGGCCGAAACATATAAATACCCCAAAACATAGAAAAACAAACATAGACTGCCCACCCAACTCACGCCCTGACCATACTAAAATAAATACAAAACAAAGGAAATAAAGGTCAGAACGTGACAATATCTCAACTCCTATGTCAACTCTGAACACCTGATCAAACCAAAACTACACTACAGCAGTAGTAACCAAAATAAACATTTCGGACAATCTTCGTGGTCCTTCGAGATGGATATGAACCAGCATCTGTCTTACTTTACTTTAAAGGGAAATGGAAACACTAGGTTGTAACTGTAAATCGCCATTGCTTTTGGGTTCATATTATTACATCAGTGACCGGGTAGAAACATTTTAGAATGCTGATTTATGATGGCCTGTAAATGCTTGATGCTCAAGTGGTTTGCAGGTCATTTCTATTTTTCTAATGGTTGGGAACTCTTTTGGATCGTATTTTTCTCAGTAGACTACAGATATCTGCCTCTCCAGTGCATACTGTCCGTGCAACAATGTATCAATTCATCTCCTGTCAAACTTTTCCCCACCAGTTGATTTAGCCTATGCTGTATTTACATTCAGCAACCAAAAGCAAGGTTGCTTCTCTCCTCAAATAGGCTAATAGTATTCAAATAACTGCCCAAAACGTTGTAGCCTAGTTTTCCCCTGTGACTCAACAAAGCTTAGAGGAATTGCTCAAATGTCAGCGGAGAGGCAAGCGAAAGTGCGTTATTGCGCAGGAGACAAGTGAAGATGAATAGGCTAAAGATGAAGGCTACCTATTTAAAAGCTCATCCTTAACCATCATTCGTAGGCTAAATATTATGCCTAACGGGACTACTGTAGTGGATTTACCACTCTGGCGGTTTCTAGAGTTTACGCACTCAAATTAAAATGTATTGTCGGCATTGACCACCACATGCTTAACTCCCATTGATAAAGGATTAATCATTATGTAGGTGACCGGTTGCTGGAATTTCTATTTTCTTGATGGTTGTGAATTTGATCAGCATCACACTGTTGTAGCCTACTAGCCATAGGTCTATACTTTCACCTTTAAACTCTCCCCCCATCAATATATTTTGTACGTTATGTCTTTCCATTATCCTGCACATGCAACATTTCAGAAATAACTGCACTTGTAAGGTGTTTTTAACTAAAAGAGTAGGCCATAGCTGCAGCAGCGAATTTCACTGTGCAATAAACACATTTCAGATGTTGGGATGATAGGTGCTGTATGCAATGTGGACTTCGCAAGCCATCAACTCACATAAAGCTTCCGTTACATTGCTGAACAGCACACTTGCACTTGACGTGCGTTTATGGATGAGAACGTAAACTTGCCATTTTCAAAGAGTTTAGCTCAATGGGAAACAGCAGATGTCCTGCTTTGCAATTTATTGCCTACATTTACAGCCAGGGCAGAGCCGGTGTTATGGGGGGGCCTTAGGGTTCCTGGCCCGCCCTACTAACGTTCCTCCTTGCCTGTCCAAATAAAACATTCAAATATTGATCATTTATTTGACTGAGACAGGCGCTGTCAGAAAGACCCATCGTCAGATAAAGCATCTGAGCAAGCGAAAGAGCGTCTCTCTATCTCAGGATGTGTTGCCCATGTATCTGATGCTGTCTGGACTAAAAGAGTATGGCATGACATCATTTTTTGACCAAACCACATCAGATACATGGGGCTACAAGACAGAAGGGTGCTGTTTCAGTCGATTGGAAGCTATTTTGGACTAACTTGCGAAGGTAAACTATAACTTCTAAGTTATTTGTTTTATAATCAGATGAATACACCATGACTGGTTGTGTTCATGCCACATTAACAGTCAGGCTAACACATTTGTATAGTCACATGTCGTTACTATAAAACCCACAATAGAACTGCTCATGAATGTAAGGAATGTATTACTGTGCAATCTTTAAAGTCATGCCCCACTCTGTCCTTGCCATTGTTAGAACTGTTGTTATAGACCGTTTTAGGATGGCATGTCGTATATGGTTTTCCCCAATTCCCCGCCTTCTCTCGACATTAGGGCCTGATCCCCCTCCTTCTCCTGATAGTCGATGATGCCAAACTCACTCTGATTGTCTGCCCAGTCATGTGAAATCCATAGATTAGGGCCTAATGAATGTTTTTCCATTGATTGATTTCCTTATATGAACTGTAACTCAGCAAAATCTTTGAAATTGTTGCATGTTGCGTTTTATATTTTTTGTTCATTATAGTAAGAGATTAAATACATGAAGTAGGCTTAAAGTATGATGGGGAAAATGGAAGTGAACTATGCATAATCATGTAATCACCAATTGTGAATGAAGAACAGGGCGGTCCATTATATTGAACTATTCTAATTATATAATCTCAAAATGTTATGTACTATATCAGTCTACTCTGGCCTACTTGGTGTACACAGTGAGAGCGTGCCTAATTTACAATGTCACGAAGACCAAGACGAATGGATGCACTCGTTAGCGTTTCTACAAAATCTGAATTAAAACGACTTCTGATGGAGGGGAGGAAATGAATCATGATGACTTCTCTGTTGAGTATTCTTCTGATTCTGAGCCTCAACCTGAATCTTCACCTCCGGAGCTTAGGCTAAAAGAAACTGTCTGCACTGTGCAGGTGCCCACGCCACCACCAAATGAATCGGCGAGACAGGAGAGAGGATGGCAGGGTTTGGAATAGAACAAGCCGGTGAAAATCACCACAAATGTCATCACTGAGGAAGCCGGCCCTACATCTCAAGCAAGACATAAAATCAGCAATGCACTCAACAGCTTTCGTTGTTTAGGCTATGTGACATGGACATGCTCCAACTGAAAGCTGACTTTTTGACTGCTGTCATATTAACACTTATATTCATAATGCCATTATTGCTTTTGTGATGATATTCTCCATTATCAAGCACACTTGGTGCTTGTAATGATGTTTAGGCTACTGATGTTTTTGTCATTTGACTATGCGGCAGGGTAGCCCAGTGGTTAGAGCGTTGGACAAGTAACCGGAAGGTTGTAAAGTTCAAACCCCCGAGCTGACAAGGTACAAATCTGTCGTTCTGCCCCTGAACAGGCAGTTAACCCACTGTTTCTAGGCCGTCATTGAAAATAAGAATTTGTTCTTAACTGACTTGCCTAGTTAAATAAATGTAAAATTAAAAAATGCATCTTACTGACTGTACTTCTTGGTGGTTGGGGTATTTATTTGTATTTTGTAGTTATAAGAGAAGCTTATACCGGGATCCAACACCAATGCTTTCTGTTTAATAGTTGTAACAACGGCAAGTCCTCAACTGGCAGCTTCATTAAATAGTACCCGCAAAACACCAGTCTCAACATCAACACTGAAGAGGTGACCCCGGGATGCTGGCCTTCTAGGCAGAGTTGCAAAGAAAAAGCCATATCTCAGACTGGCCAATAAAATATTAAAATGGGCAAAAGAACACAGACACTGGACAGAGGAACTCTGCCTAGAAGGCCAGCATCCCGGAGTCGCCTCTTCACTGTTAACGTTGAGACTGGTGTTTTGCGGGTACTATTTACTTTGAATTGTGCTAACATAATTGCAAAATGGTTTTCTAATGATTAATTACTCTTTTAAAATGACTTGGATTAGCTAACACAACATGGCATTGGAACACAGGAGTGATGGTTGTTGATAATGGGCCTCTGTACGACTATGTAGATATTACATTTTTAAAAAATCAGACGTTTCCAGCTACAATAGTCATTTACAACATGAACCATGTCTACACTGTATTTCTGATCAATTTGATGTTATATTAACTGACTTTTCTTTGCTTTTCTTTCAAAAACAAGGACATTTCTAAGTGACCCCAAACTTATTATTTTGAACAGTAGTATATGTCTACATAGCCTAGGCCTACTGTAGCTAATATTGAATATCGTTTACTTTGAAGTTTAACAGGGCTTAGCTATATTGCACAATGAGCATCAAGGTTTCAATGCATCTTGTATTTCACAGTAATTTTGCTTAAAGGAATAATCCACCCCAAACCACTAATTCCTATTAGCCGTCATTGAAAATAAGAATTTGTTCTTAACTGGCCTGCCTAGTTAAATAAAGGTTACATTTAAAAAAGGAAAATCTTTGTGGAAATCTGTTGCAGATAAATTGACTTCAAACCCCGCAGTGCTCTCTCTCTCTGGTCAAGCTTGCTAGCTAGCTAACTAACGTAGTTACACACAAGTATCATGATGATGTAACACGTTTCATTTCTAGGGTGGAAACCCTTTAATATTTGGATGTGAGAGCTCTCACTCCCCTTACTGTACAATAATAAGTCAACGTTCCAAATGTCTGGACCCAGTCAATGAAGTTGCAGTTTGCGTCATTGCCATGGCAATGTTAATGGCAGGGCCTAGTCCCAAATTAGCATTGGCTCCGAAAAAAAAGTATTCAAAGTTATTCAAAGTAGCAGTTTCTGTATGACAAACACCCAGGACATGTATTTAGGGTTTGTTTAGATTGTTTTATATGGCCTAGCTTGTAAAATGCTTCCATTCCCCTGCAAGTTACTTTACTTTAAGATAGGGCCTTAATTTTTACGTACAGTAACTATCTATATGGACATAACAAAGTGCAGAGGACCGACAGACAGAGAAGTATTCTTCCTCCTACCTTGCTTTCTGGAACGCCAGCTCGGACAACCAGCACCAAACCACTCCCAATATTACAATCATTCCTATGAAGGGGATGGAGAGAACAGGGGACTCAGACGAATGGATGTTGCTCTGGATTAGGGGAAGAAAAGGAGGGAGGGGGTGGATGAAGATGGAGGGGCATTGGAGAGAACGAAATAATAAATGAGTGGAGGGCAAAAACGTTTACATACGGACACCACAAATCACCCAAATGAATCCAAAATGAAACATGATATGGCCTTGCTATGAAGGGGTAGGGGAGTTATGGTATGGACTGATACAAATAGGGTAGGGATGGAAATCTAGATAGATTACGTCAATTCGACTGAACGACAGTACATAAGAATTTATTATGCCAAAGTAAGCCACCATATTTTTTCAAAGGTTTTAAGAAAAAAAAATTATGGAATATATTAGTGCAATGCATGTGATTATTTATGTGCATACGTGACTGAAATTGTCTGTGGTGACAAAACAAACAACATTGAAAAATAGTGACACAAAACAAGGTGTTGAAATACATGGTGAAAATCTCAACTCTTTGCTTATTCATTGGGGCTCTTGAGTGGTGCAGCGCTCTAAAGCACCTAATCTCAGTGCAAGAGGTGTCAATTGGCACAACATCGTTTGGCTGGGCTAGGCTGTCATTGTAAATAAAAATTTGTTCTTAGCTGACTTGCCTAGTTCAAAAGGTAAAACAAATTTTAAAATGTAAAAAAAAAAATCCCAAGTCCACGGTAAACACATAAAGCGTGTGGACATATAATACAACGCACAGGGACAGTATTTGTAGACTGGGACAGGCAGACAGTTTGACACAATGGACACTGCTGCCATAGGGAGGGCATGACAGACAAAGTGGAAGGCAATTTGCAGTGCCACATACAGACAGAGATCATAGCCCTCAAGCATGTTCTCTGATATGATCTGACAGTCATTGCCAGCTTATATCAAAGCATATTATAATATACAGTAATGTATATACATACATACATATATGTATGTATATTGATATACAGTTCCTTCAGAAAGTATTCACACCCTTTGACCTTTTCCACATTTTGTTGTGCTACAGCCTGAATTTAAATTGTATTAAATTGAGACTTTTTTTGTCAACGGCCTACACACAATACCCCGTAATGTTGAACTATGTTTTAGACATTTTTACAAATTGATTAATAATTAAAAGCTGAAATGTTTTGAGTCAATAAGTATTCAACCCCTTTGTTTTGGTAAGCCGAAATAAGTAAGAATTGGCTTGACAAGTCACATAATAAAGTTGCATGGACTCACTCTGTGTGCAATAATAACATCATCTCTGTACCCCACACATACAATTATCGGTAAGGTATTTTCTGTCATTTGAATTAGTTTTAAATTAGTTTTTACCCTGGCCTCAGATCATTTTAAGAATATTTGTCTTGACTCAACTTATTTCAGAACAAACATGGATTCATGTAAAAGAAGAAAAAAGCTAAATCCTCTCTGATTGACCTAATTCTGAAAACTTGCCCCCATAAGTACTTTTCCGATGGTGTCTTTGCAAATTAGCTCAGTGATCACTGTCCTGTTGCATGTATTAGAAATACCAAACAGACCTGATCCTCGTAAAGTAATAATTTAAAAAAATGTTTTCTCCCCAAGGGTTTCTTCATGATATATGTATCTTGTTGTTCCCGAGTGGTGCAGCGGTCTAAAGCACTGCATCTCAGTGCAGGAGGTGTCATTACAGTCCCTGGTTCAAATCCAGGCTGTATCACATCTGGCTGTGATTGGAAGTCCCATAGGGTGGTGCACAATTGGTCCAGGTTTGCCCGTTATTGTAAATAAGAATTTGTTCTTAACTGACTTGCCTAGTTCAATAAATATATTACTCAGAGATTTAATCTCTATGGCAGATAAACAAGCCATCTTCAAACACCTTAGAGTCAAAAATGTAACAAATGCTTGGTACTTTCTAGAACTTTCAAATCTCTTTATGATGAAAAATCAGTCCTGCCTGGCCTGGGCTAAGGCTATAAAGAACTGACTCGGTTGCTGATTGGAGGCTTTCAGGCAACTGCGAAATAACCACTTTTAAGAAAGCGAAATCAAGCTACTTTCTGAGTTCTAGCTCAGACTCTGGTAATGTGTCTATATTTGGGAAAATAGTTCATGCACTGACGCGTGGAAATTCCTCTCTGTCAATGCCTAAGCAAGTTGTGTCAGAATCTGGATCATTACTGATGTTGGGCCACCACGAGCCGCCAGAACAGCTCAATGCGCCGTGGCATAGATTCTACAACTTCCTGTGTGGAAGCAGCTACTTTCAATATACTTTGTATTCATCATTTACTCAAGTGTTTCCTTTATTTTGGCAGTTAATTGTAGAATGGACAGAGAGGTATCGCTCGAGTTGCCACATAATGGAATATAGCGTTGTGGATATGATGTGTATAATATGTAAAGATCTGCATCACTATACTGAGAGCTTTTCGGTTTCTAAAATGACTAATTTGAGTTTTCTTTAGAGCCCATATACTACACAACAAGGTTGAGGAAATTATTGTTGGTCGGGGGTAAGTTTCTCAAAAACAAGTGAAATCACAAAACAAGTGTCTGGACCCTTCTATAACATGCCATTTCCATCCAAATTTTAGATTTGGTTGTAAAAATGCTAAATACTTCCTTAACCTACAGACGTAGGTACCAGACCCGGTCTCAGGGATGGTTAGCTCTCGAAATCACTTCAATATCCACTAAATTAGGTAAATCTCCTTTTAAAAAATGTCACCTTACTTGTGGAATAATCTCCAAAACTCTCTAAAATGTAATGCTTTGATGCAGCTCGTGCAATTCAGACAACTAATTGTTTACCTTTTTTTTACTGAAGAATGTGTTTGTTTTGTATGATTGTGTTTTGTAAGTTGATGGTGTAATAATTTGTGTTTTGTATGTTTTATTTGTACATTTGTGTCACGCCCTGATCTGTTTCACCTGTTCCTGTGATTGTCTCCACCCCTTCCAGGTGTCGCTTATTCTCCCCAGTGTATTTATCCCTGTGTTTCCTGTCTCTCTGTGTCAGTTCGTCTTGTATGTTTAGTCAAATCAACCAGGGTGTTTTTCCCGTACTCCTTTTGCTATTCTCCTTTTTCTAGTCCTCCCGGTTTTGACCCTTGCCTGTTTCTGGACTCTGTACCCGCCTGCCTGACCACAAGCCTGTCTGCCACTCTGTACCTCTTGGTCTCTGATCTAGTTTGAACCTTTTTGCTTGTCCATGACCATTCTCTTGCCTACCCCTTTGGATTAATAAACATTGTAAGACTCCAACCATCTGCCTCCTGTGTCTGCATCTGGGTCTCGCCTTGTGCCTTGATACATTTGTATTGATTGTGTACATGCAAGGCTCCCATGAATAAGTGGCCTTGGTCTCAATGGGATTTCCCTGATTAAATAAAGGTTAAAATAAAAATATTTCAACAGTATCTATACACATAACATGTGGAATAAACAGACACAGAATAGGTGTGATGTGTGTGCTGTATTTCTTGTTTTCATTTGCGTAAACTTGAACTTTTTTGTAAAACACAACAGTCAAAAATCTCAAGCAGGGAAATGTTGAAGTCAGAAAACAGTCAGAAACAATTAGAACAAACCCCAAAAGCCTTATAGATATGCAATATACCGTTATTAACTCATATCACTAGGGTGACACCTGACCTCTAACCCCAATGTGACCTCTCACCTGCCACCCTCCAGCCAACCTCTCGAGCTCTGCCTTGCAGTGCAGTAGCTCCTCCTCCAATTCAGCCCTCTCCCTCTGGCTGCAGTCATACAGTTCCTGCAGTTCCCGCAGCTCCGTCTTCAACCCATCACACTGAGGGAGACAGAGTAGAACATAAAGAATGCATCAATCACATTTATTCATTAACAAAGCCCGTTGTACATCCACCGCTGTCACAAAGATATTTAAAGTAATCCAGCTTAGACCTCAAAGAGCAAGCAGAAGCACAGTGGCAAGAAAACACTCCATAGAAAGAACAGTTGTTGAACACTTCAGAACAGAGATTCATCCCGACACATTACAGGCCAGGTCTGTAAATTGTCGTTGTCGTCCATTGCTGCAGTGCCTAATAATTTGTTAGTGATTGTGCAGCTGCTGCTCTGTTGTTTTTCTTTGCCACTGATATGTGTGGCTTTATCATTTTCTTCAGCGCAGTTCTGAATCTGGCTGATTAAAACTGCTCCAATAGTCAGTGAGCATCCACTACTATAGTTACTATGGTACCGTCTGGTGCCTAATATACCTGTCTCTGTACCAGCGCGGCCTTCCCCTGCCTTTTTCACCTGGTCCCTCAGAAAGAAAATCTCCCTGAATCTTCCTTTCCAGACCCATCCAATAGACTGTGCTGTACCGTACCGTTCTATTACCATAACATACCTGTCTCTGTACCAGCAAGGCCTTCTCCTCAGCCTGTTTCAGCTGGTCCCTCAGGGAGAAGATCTCCCCAAATCCTCCATTCCAGCCGGTGGGGGTCATGGGCTTCCCATCGAACGAAATGTTCTTCTGGATGGAGGCGTCCACAAGGCGGCAGTTGGTGCCTGGGCTCGTAGACTGGCACTCGACCATGGTCATATAGCTCTCCGCCATGCCCCCCTCGTCTGTGCCCACCCCCACTCCTGTACCAGCTATCTCACCATCCTTCAGGGACAGATATACGCTGTTGGAGCTGGTGTGGAGCGAGAGGAGAGAGTAAAATCCCAAAGGGGATTAGGTGAAAAGAAGGAGAAGAAGATTAATTGATGTGGTGAACAATTAAATCTTAGGCTTTTTACGAAACAAAAATAGAAACGCAACATGTGAAGTGTTGGTCCCATGTTTCATGAGCTGAAATAAAAGATCCCAGACATATTCCATACGCACACAAAATGTATTTCTCTCAAATTTGTGCAAAGATTTGTTTACATCCCTGTTAGAGAGAATTTCTCATTTGCCAAAATAATCCATCCCACCTGACAGGTGTGACATATCAACAAGTTGATTAAACAGCATGATCATTACACAGGTGCACCTTGTGCTGGGGACAGCAAAAGGCCACTCTAAAATGTGCAGTTGTGTGCAATTGGCATGCTGACTGCAGGAATGTCCACCAGAGTTGTTGCCAGAGAATGTAAGGTTTATTTCTCTACCATAACCCACCTATCCAATGTAATTTTAGAGAATTTGGCAGTACTTCCAACCGGCCTCAAATCAAATCAAATTTTATTGGTCACATACACATAGTTAGCAGATGTTAATGCGAGTGTAGCGAAATGCTTGTGCTTCTAGTTCCGACAATGCAGTGATAACCAACAAGTAATCTAACAGTGCAGTGTAGTTCCGACAGTGCAGTATCTAACAAGTAATCTAACAATTCCCCAACAACTACCTAATATGCACAAATCTAAAGTGGTGAGAATATGTACATATTTTTATTTTATTTTATTTCACCTTTATTTAACCAGGTAGTCAAGTTGAGAACAAGTTCTCATTTACAATTGCGACCTGGCAATGGATGAGCGATTGCCGAACGGAATAGGGAAGGTGCAATAGGTGGTATAAAATACAGTATATACATATGATATGAGTAATGTAAGATATTTACACTTTATTAAAGTGGCATTATTTAAAGTGACATTGTTTAAAGTGACTAGTGATCCATTTATTAAAGTGGCCAGTGATTGGGTCTCAATGTAGGCAGCAGCCTCTGAGTTAGTGTTTGCTGTTTAGCAGTCTGATGGCCTTGAGATAGAAGCTGTTTTTCAGTCTCTCGGTCCCAGCTTTGATGCACCTGTACTGACCTCGCCTTCTGGATGGTAGCGGTGTGAACATGGAGTGGCTCGGATGGTTGTTGTCCTTGACGATCTTTTTGTCCTTCCTGTGACATTGGGTGCTGTAGATGTCCTGGAGGGCAGGTAGGTTGCCCCCAGTGATGTGTTATGCAGACTACATCACCCTCTGGAGAGCCTTGCAGTTGAGGCAGGCGCAGTTTCCGTACCAGGCTGTGATACCACCCAACAGGATGCTCTCGATTGTGCACCTGTAAAGGTTTGTCAGGGTTTTGGGTGACAAGCCAAATTTCTTCAGCCTCCTGAGGTTGAAGAGGCGCTGTCTGTGTGGGTGGACCATTTCAGTTTGTCTGTGCTGTGTACACCAAGGAACTCAAAGCTTTCCACCTTCTCCACTGTCCCTTCGATGTGGATAGGAAGGGTGCTCCCTCTGCTATTTCCTGAAGTCCACGATCATCTCCTTTGTTTTGTTGACGTTGAGTGAGAGGTTGTTTTCCTGACACCACACACCTAAGTGCCCTCACCTCCTCCCTGTAGGCTGTCTCATCGTTGTTGGTAGTCAAGCCCACTACCGTTGTGTCATCTGCAAACTTGATGATTGAGTTGGAGGTGTGCATGGCCACACAGCCGTGGGTGAACAAGGAGTACAGGAGGGGGCTGAGCACCCTTGTGGGGCCCCAGTGTTGAGGGTCAGCGAAGTGGAGATGTTGTTTCCTACCTTCCTACTAGCACAGCTGGCCCTTGGATGTACAAAGAGAGCTAATATTAATAATATGCATGTCAATCTCAGCCAGGAGAGATTGACTTCATCAGTACTTTTATTCATGAGAGGTATTGTTGAATACACCGAGCTGTCTGTCTAAACTACTGGCACACAGCTTGTACACCCATGCATACCCCACAAGACATGCCACAAGAGGTCTCCTCACAGTCCCCAAGTCCAGAACAGACTATGGGAGGCACGCAGTACTACATAGAGCCATGACTACATGGAACTATTCCACATCAAGTAACTGATGCAAGCAGTAAAATTAGATTTAAAAAGCAGATTAAAAAAAAACACCTTATGGAACAGCGGGGACTGTGAAGCGAATCAAACATTGGCACAATCACACACACACACACACACACACACACGATTTAGCACTGTAGATATGTGGTAGTGTTGGAGTAGGGCCCTGAGGGCACACAGTGTGTTGTGAAATCTGTGAATATATTATAATGTTTTTAAAATTGTATAAACTGCCTTAAATTTTGCTTGACCCCAGGAAGAGTAGCTGATGCATTGGCAGCAGTGTGGATCCATTATAAATACAAATACAAAATACCTTCACCACCTGCGGGCGGCCCATCAGAAAGTCCAGGACCCAATTGCACAGGGAGGGGTTGAGACCCAGGGCCTCCAGCTTGATGATGAGCTTGGAGGGTACTATGGTGCTGAATGCTGAGCTGTAGTCAATGAACAACATTCTTACATAGGTATTCCTCTTGTATAGATGGGATAGGGCAGTGTGCAGTGTGATGGCGATTGCGTCATCTGTGGACCCGTTTGGGCAGTATGCAAATTGAAGTGGGTCTAGGGTGGCAGGTAAAGCACTTCATGATGACAGAAGTGAGTGCTATGGGGCGGTAGTAATTTAGTTCAGTTATCTTTGCTTTCTTGGGTACAGGAACAATGGTGGCCATCTTGAAGCATGTGGGGACATCAGACTGGCATATGGAGCGATTGAATATGTCTGTAAACACACCAACCAGCTGATCTGCGCATGCTCTGACGACACTGCTAGGGATGCCGTCTGGGCCAGCAGCCTTGCAAGGGTTAACACGTTTAAATGTTTTAATCATGTCGGCCACAGAGAAGGAGAGGCGCAGTTCTTTTTAGTGGGCCACGACGATAGAACTGCATTATCCTCAAAGTGGGCAATGATGGTGTTTAGTTTGTCTTTAAGAGTGACGTCGGTGTCCATGACGTGGCTGGTTTTCTGTTTGTAGTCCTTGATTTCCTGTAAACCCTGCCACATACGTGTCTGAGCCGTTGAATTGCGACTCCACTTCGTCCCTGTACCGGCATTTCGCTTGTTTGATTGTCTTGCGGGGGGGGGGGGGGGGGGGGATAACTACACTGTTTATATTCAGCCATATTCCCAGACCTCTTTCATGGTTAAATGTGGTGGTTCTCGCTTTCAGTTTTGCGCAAATGCCGCCATCCATCCACGGTTTCTGGTTAGAGTAGGTTTTAATAGTCACCGTGGGTACAACATCTCCCATGCACTTCCTTACAAAGACACTCACAGATTCAGCGTATAGATCAATGTTGTCCTCTGAGGCTGATCGGAAACAAATCCCTGTCCGCTGGATCAAAACAATCTTGAAACGTGGATTCCCATTGATCTGAACAGCTTTGAATGGTTCTAGTCACTGGTACATCCTGTTTGAGTTTCTGCCTATAAGACATAGGAGCAATATATGGGAGGATATATGGTTTCCAGTTTACATAGAGTCCAGTGAAGTTCCTTGAGGGCTGTCTTGGTGTCTGCTTGAGGGGAAATGTACACAGCTGTGACGATAACTGATGAGAATTCTCTTGGGAGGTAATATGGCCGGCATTTGATTGTAAGGAATTCTAGATCGGGTGAGCAGGACTTGAGTTCCCGTATGTTGTTATGATTACACCATGAGTTGTTAATCATGAAGCATACACCCCCGCCCTTCCTCTTCCCAGAGAGGTGTTTATCTCTGTCGGAGCGATGCATGGAGAAGCCCTGTGGCTGAACTGATTCCGACATCATATCCAGAGAGAGCCATGTTTCCGTGAAACAGAGAATGTTACAATCTCTGATGTCTCTCTGGAAGGCAACCCTTGCTCAAATTTTGTCTACCTTGTTGTCAAGAGACTGCACATTAGCAAGTAGTATACTCCTGCACGTCGCCCACCGTTCCCGTCTACAGAGCCTGACTATAAGGCCGCTCCATCTGCCCCTTCTGCGGCGCCGTTGTTTTGGGTCGGCTTCTGGGATTAGATCCATTGTCCTGGGTGGTGGTCCAAACAGAGGATCTACTTCGGGAAAGTTGTATTCCTGGTCGTAATCTTGGTAAGTTGCCATCGCTCTTCTATCCAATAGTTCTTCCTGGCTGTATGTAATAAGACTTAAGATTTCCTGGGATAACAATGTAAGAAATAATACATAAAAAACAAAATACTGCATAATTTCCTAAGGACTCAAAGCGAGGCGACCATCTCTGTCGGCGCCATCTCTGTCACAACTGCAGACCACATATAACCACGCTAGCCCGGGAGTGTCACATCCGACTTCTTCACCTGTGGGATCGTCTGAGACCAGCCACCCAAACAGTTGATTAAACTGTGGGTTTGCACAACCAAAGAACCTCTGCACAAACTGTCAGAAACCGTCTCAGGGGAGCTCATCTGCATGCTCGTCATCCTCACAAGGGTTTTGACTTGCCTGCAGTTCGGAGTTGTAACCAACTTCAGTGGGCAAATGCTCACCTTCGATGGCCACTGGAACGCTGAAAAAGTGTGCTCTTCACGGATGAATCCCAGTTTCAACTGTAACGGGCAGATGGCAGATAGCGTGTAGAGCATCATGTGGGTGGGAAGTTTGCTGTTGTCAACGTTGTGAACAGAGTGCCCCATGGTGGCAGTGGGGTTATGGTACTGTATGAGCAGGCATAAGATGCGGACAAAGGACACAAAGGACACAATTGCATTTTATCGATGGCAATTTGAATGCACAAAGATACAGTGATGAGATCCCGAGGCCCATTGTCGTGCCATTCATCCGCCGCCATCACCTCATGTTTCAGCATCATAATGCACGGCCTCATGTCGCAAGGATCTGTACACAATTCCTGGAAGCTGAAAATGTCCCAGTTATTCGCCTGCATACTCACCAGACCAACATATGCATATCTGTATTCCCAGTCTAGTGAAATTCATAGATTAGCGACTAATTTATTTATTTCAATTGACCGATTTCCTTATATGAACTGTAGCTCAGTAAAAAATTGTTGCATGTTGCATTTATATTTTTGTTCTGTTTAAATGGGTAGCAGACACTGTAAGCAGACTAAGTAGCCAAATAATTGGATGCGTCCTCTCACCCTGTCCTCTGTAGTTGGAGGAGCTGTAGTTTCTCAGTCAGGCGTCTGTTGTCGTCCTTCAGAGTCTCACACTCCTCCCTCAAAGTGACACACTCCTGCCTCAGTGTACCTACATCACCTAACAGAACACAACAGGATCGTCACACATCAGGGTTGAGTTCAGTCGGCACAAAACGCAAGAAAACGGTCTGAAACGGAGTGATCTAGGTAGGTACTCTCTGAACTTGTCCAATAAGAAACACTTGTTTTCCGTTGCACATTTTGAAACATTTTGCTAATGTGTCCCCTAATGGACACAACCCAAGAGCTACACAGTAACACATCCTCCACAAGTTCTGTTTGTGTGACCACAGGCAAACATTGGGTATGATAGATGTACCGCTCATCACTATGTACATGGGAGGTTCAAATCAAATCAAATTTTATTTGTCACATACACATGGTTAGCAGATGTTAATGCGAGTGTAGCGAAATGCGTGTGCTTCTAGTTCCGACAATGCAGTGATAACCAACAAGTAATCTAACTAACAATTCCAAAACTACTGTCTTATACACAGTGTAAGGGGATAAAGAATATGTACATAAGGATATATGAATGAGTGATGGTACAGAGCAGCATACAGTAGATGGTATCGAGTACAGTATATACATATGAGATGAGTATGTAGACAAAGTAAACAAAGTGGCATAGTTAAAGTGGCTAGTGATACATGTATTACATAAGGATGCAGTCGATGATGTAGAGTACAGTATATACATATGCATATGAGATGAATAATGTAGGGTAAGTAACATTATATAAGCTAGCATTGTTTAAAGTGGCTAGTGATATATTTACATCATTTCCCATCAATTCCCATTATTAAAGTGGCTGGAGTTGGGTCAGTGTCAATGACAGTGTGTTGGCAGCAGCACCTCAATGTTAGTGGTGGCTGTTTAACAGTCTGATGGCCTTGAGATAGAAGCTGTTTTTCAGTCTCTCGGTCCCAGCTTTGATGCACCTGTACTGACCTCGCCTTCTGGATGATAGCGGGGTGAACAGGCAGTGGTTCGGGTGGTTGATGTCCTTGATGATCTTTATGGCCTTCCTGTAACATCGGGTGGTGTAGGTGTCCTGGAGGGCAGGTAGTTTGCCCCCGGTGATGCGTTGTGCAGACCTCACTACCCTCTGTAGAGCCTTACGGTTGAGGGCGGAGCAGTTGCCGTACCAGGCGGTGATACAGCCCGCCAGGATGCTCTCGATTGTGCATCTGTAGAAGTTTGTGAGTGCTTTTGGTGACAAGCCGAATTTCTTCAGCCTCCTGAGGTTGAAGAGGCGCTGCTGCGCCTTCTTCACGACGCTGTCAGTGTGAGTGGACCAATTCAGTTTGTCTGTGATGTGTATGCCGAGGAACTTAAAACTTGCTACCCTCTCCACTACTGTTTAACTAAAGTATCAACGCTGAGTCTATACTTATGTGCCCTACCCATCAAAACCATTTGGCCTATTTTACAAGTCTGTACTCTGCCCACTGTAAATAGACATCAATGACAGACACAGAAAGAGAAAGACCTACTGTCTGTAAACCTAACATCAGACTGGAATTTGACACTCATAAAACTGTGACCCAAACCCTACTGAATCTGCCACTCCTGTACTGTTCTGTCTAGGCATCTACACTGATAAAATGATGAAACCTGTGCATGAGGTCCTGGCTGTGTTATTGCTGTGTTATTGCTAGCTGCATCATGGTTAGAATCTCACAGTCAAAGACAGTTGGGGTTTAATAAAAGAGGTTGAGGAAAGGGTTAAATATTACAAAAATGTCTCACACAGGGAGCCACAGGGGTGGTGGTAGGGTGATAGGTTGTGTGTGTTTGGAATACCAAGGATGATGTCAGTGATGTCACCCTCTGAGTCAGGGCATGAGGCAAGTTAGGGGGGAAGTAGAGGGGAGGCACAGTGACATGTAAGGGACACATACCCAATACATGACATCACTGCTCTGCTCTGGTGGTGAGGGTTAGGGTGTGACTCAGGGAAGGGGGGAAGGGTCTAGAGAAGCCCTTTGCTGATTGATGCTGCTTTGACCTGGCCAGTGGACAAGGTCAGGGGTCAGGGATAATAAGATCAGCAAATTTACTGTGAAGACCTTCCCAGATCTCGATTCGCAGCGTGGTGATCTCTAGCTCCTATTGCTGCTCCTCTTATCTCCTCCCCTCTCTCTCACCTCCGTTCCTCTCTTCCTCCCTCCTTTGACTCTTCATGCTGATCTCTGCTCTCAGTGTGGTGATCTCCAGCTCGTACTCCTGCGCCTCATCGTTGAGCCTCCCCAGCTGGGCCCGGAGGCGACACAGCTCCTCCTGCAGGGACGCAATGTCGTTCTCCCTCTCGGCCGCTGCCTCCTCAGCCGCCTGCTGCAGAAGCAGAACCTGCAAATAATCAATCAATAAATCAATCAATCAAACTCAAGTAAAGTCCAATAGCCTAAAGCAAAGTCCAATAGCCTAAAGCAAAGTCCAATAGCCTAAAGCAAAGTCCAATAGCCTAAAGCAAAGTCCAATAGCCTAAAGCAAAGTCCAATAGCCTAAAGTAAAGTCCAATAGCCTAAAGTAAAGTCCAATAGCCTAAAGTAAAGTCCAATAGCCTAAAGTAAAGTCCAATAGCCTAAAGTAAAGTCCAATAGCCTAAAGTAAAGTCCAATAGCCTAAAGTAAAGTCCAATAGCCTAAAGTAAAGTCCAATAGCCTAAAGTAAAGTAGCTTAAGTAAAGTAAAAGAGCATAAGGTAAAACACCACCTCCTCCTGGGCGAGGCGTAGATCCTCGTGAGCCTCAGTCAGCTCACTCTCCTTCTCCTCCTCGAGAGAGTCCATCTCCTCCTGTACTGAACGCAGCTGGGCTGGGGAGGGAGACATACAGGGACAAGAGTTGAAATGCTTATGCATACAGCAGTTTTCTTCAAACCTCTCCTCTGGGACCCTTAGCAGTTCCATATGATCTATTTCAGAGCTAGCTCACCTGATTTAACTTGTCAAGTAATCATCAAGCCATTGACTAGTTGAATCAGGTGTGCTCGTTCTAGGCTACAATGAGTTAGGTAGTGATAAGTGAGGAGATCTGCTAACAGGGTGCATGAGCATATGGGTGTTCCTGGGAGAAAAGTAAGTTGGGATTTCAAGAGTAGCTAGTGTAACTGGTGGTAAATGGTCTGTAAAGTGAGCCCCGGACATTGACATCAGACAATTGACTCAGATCCCCGTAAGACAAATGACGACACACACATGTAACACTTGACAGCCAATTACATCACCTCACACTTATGCAACACAGCCGTTCTGTCTATGTAGCCTTTCTGTGGGGGCTCACAATGTCTCTGTGGCCCCTCAAATGTAAACTTTTCATTAGAGGTTAGGTGGGACAATGGAATTCCATATGGTGATTGGACATTTATGAATTATCTATTCATTACCAATTATAATTTTTCCCCATTAGCAATCTTTGTGTCAAACAGTCTTTACATGTAATTGTTGCGGCTCTCTGGCTGCTGTGAAGCGTGAGTCGGTGATATGCACATCCCAAACGTTCTAAGTACGGGTGCTGGAGGGCCTCATGATATATACTGATATATGCTTTATTGTTGTCACCAAATTCACAATGGTGTCACTTATTTGGTGCCAGGATTAAAGCATCCGGGAGCAGCACTTTATACATCTGTTGCAGACAGTACCTTGCAGGTTGTAGACCTGTCTTGCAAAGGCTTCTGCCTGGTGGGCACTGGCCAGACGCTCATCCTCCAGCAGACCTGTATGGGCACATAGGGAGGGAGAGACAGGTATGAGAGAAAGAATGAGTCAGCAGTTTTTGGTGTAGTGGTATATTCTCACTTCACACATTTTTCTGAAGCGTCAACATTGGCCTCATTCATATATTATATTTATTTTCAAAGCCTTAAAATTGGACATCTACATCAATGGTCTTGTTAGCAAGTCTTTAGGTTTTACACCCATATACATTAACTGGCATGTGATGTGACAATACAGTAGTGATTTACTCTAAAGGTCTTCACTGGTCCAAAAAGTTGGACCCATTCTGAAATGGAACTGGGGCATTCTCACCCCTCATTCTCACATTCTCATGCATAAATTAACTAATATAAAGACACCTTCTGATCAGACTTGAGGATATCTAGACCCATTCCGTATAGACCTAGTAAGATCCAGACCCGGTCTGATCCGAGTGAGGGAATCAGCAGAAAATATATTTTTTAAGCTACATCATTTTTTTAAAATGGTTATTATTTGTATTTATTTTTTACCATTAACCCCTCCACCACCCCCCTCTTTGGAAGACAAATATATTTTATTTTTTTTAAACAGATTTTTTGCTACATATACATACAATTTTACATACATGGTACTTTTATATAAAGCAGTCACATAAAAATAATACTTTATCAAACAAACTCTTTAATCCCAACCCTCAGCCAGGCTCAGCCCATCCCACCTATCATCATAAGATCACCCTCATTTGGTTTCCATGTGCCATATATTTCTCAATTGTGCTATGATGTTTTACATACTTTTTGAACATTTCTAAATCGTATAGTATCCATAGATTGTGAGCTAAAGATGAAAACCTTTCCTACGAGTACTATTATATTATTTATTGACTGACTATGGCTTTCCAAATCATCCAACACTGCTATTTGTAGGGTTATTTTTAAATGCATGATGTCATTTTTTAACCATTCCTGAACCTGTGGCCAGAAACAAGCTACATGGGGGCAAAACCAGAATAAACTATATATTGAGCTGAGATTGTTATATGCCACATACAGTTGAAGTTGGAAGTTTACATACACATTAGCCAAATACATTTAAACTCAGTACTAGTAAAAATTCCGTCTTAGGTCAGTTAGGATCACCAATTTATTTTAAGAATGTGAAATGTCAAAATAATAGTAGAGAGAATGATTTATTTCAGCTTTTATTTCTTTCATCACATTCCCAGTTGGTCAGAAGTTTACAAATGTGATGAAAGAAATAAAAGCTGAAATAAATTATTCTCTCTATTATTATTCTGACATTTCACATCACAATTACTATTTGGTAGCATTGCCTATAAATTGTTTTACTTGGGTCAAACGTTTTGGGTATCCTCCCACAAGCTCCCCAGAATTTTGGCCCATTCCTCCTGACAGAGCTGGTGTAACTGAGTCAGGTTTGTAGGCCTCCTTGCTCGCACATGCTTTTTCAGTTCTGCCCACCTTTTTTATGGGATTGAGGTCAGGGCTTTGTGATGGTCACTACAATACCTTGACTTTGTTGTCCTTAAGCCATTTTGCCACGACTTTAGAAGTATGCTTGGGGTCATTGTCCATTTGGAAGACCCATTTGCGACCAAGCTTTCATTTCCTGACTGATGTCTAGAGATGTTGCTTCAATATATCCACATAATTTTCCTCCCTCATGGTGTCATCTACTTTGTGAAGTGCACCAGTCCCTCCTGCAGCAGCACACAACATGATGCTGCGACCCCCATGCTTCATGGTTGGGATGGTGTTCTTCAGCTTGCAAGCCTCCTCCCTTTTCCTCTAAACATGACGATGGTCAATATGGCCAAATAGTTATATTTTTGTTTCATCAGACCAGAGGACATTTCTCCAAAAAGTACGATCTTTGTCCCCATGTGCAGTTGCAAACCGTAGTCTGGCATTTTTATAGCGGTTTTGGAGCAGTGGCTTCTTCCTTGCTGAGCGGCCTTGCAGGTTAAAGCCATGACATAATTTTATGGAATTTTCAAAGCGGTTTAAAGGCACAGTCAACTAAGTGTATGTAAACTTCTGACCCACTGGAATTGTGATACAGTGAACTATAAGTGAAATAATCTGTCTGTAAACAATTGTTGGGAAAATTACATGTCATGCACAAACTAGATGTCCTAACCGACTTGCCGAAACTATAGTTTGTTAATGGCAGGTAGCCTAGTGGTTAGAGCGTTGGACTAGTAACGATAAGGATGCAAGATCAAATCCCTGAGCTGACAAGGTAAAACTCTGTATTCTTCCCCTGAACAAGGCAGTTAACCCACTGTTCCTAGGCCTTGTAAATAAGAATTTGTTCTTAACAGTCTTGCCTAGTTAAATAAATAAAAATAGTTTGTTGACAAGACATTTGTGGAGTGGTTGAAAAACTAGTTTTAATGACTCAAACCTAAGTGTATGTAAACTTCAAACTTCAACTGTATATATAGCATTTTGTTGGTGGCAAGAATTTTATATAATACTTTAAATTGAAAAACTCTAAGTGTTGAATCAAGTGTAGTTTTTTTAACCAGTTCATAAACCATATGCCATGGAATTGGTACATCGAAAATGTCTTCCCATTTATTTTACAACCTGTATGGCGGAGCTGTCAACATTTTTGTCCTCAAATGAAACTGGTATATTTCCTTTTAACCAAGTTCCCTACCTTCTCCCTTTTCCACCTGCCTTCATTTTTGTTGTAGTGCTGCAATCAGTTGGTTGTACGTTTGGATTGAGCAGATATTCCCACATATTTTTGATAACTGCACATGTGATAATTACTCTTCTGTTTTTATTCATAATATCATGAATAAATATAATATCATTTTGGGGTATTTTGTTTGTTGACGTGTCTATTTTAGAATTTAGTTTGATGCCATTTTTCCCCCTTTCCCACAATAGTTGTTTTATTTCTTGTTCTATACCCCGTCCAACTGGTGGTGGTAATGCACCATAAATATATATTTAAACATGACCCCCTACTTCCCACGGGAAGTGTCCCAGACATCCTGTTCCATCCCCAGCATATGGGGAGTGATGACATCATAGTGTGGTCCAACCCAACCTGGAAGCTTCCCTGAAGCCTGAGCGTGCTGAATGCGCCTGTGTGTGTATGCGTGTGTGTGCGCACGTGTGTGTGCGCATGTACGTGTATCTGAGCGTGCTGTGAGCATGCAGCTTTCTGTCTGTCTGTGAAATGCCTGCCCCCTACCAGACAAACAACTGACACTCTAAAAGTACCCCGGCATGAGCTGTTCTCACTGAGCTGAGCTGAGTTGGCTCACTATGTTCACAGCACTAAGGCCTTACTCAGTGTGTTCACTAAGTTCATAGCACTAAGGCCGTATGTAGGGTGTCCACCTACTTTTCCCAGAGTGGGTGAAAACCTACTTTGGTGATGACATTTCACTTCCTTGTGTTATAAAATATATTTTACCAAGACAGACATGATTATCTATGTTCTGAATCGTTCAGTGGGGTCTTTTTCTAACATCTAATTAACAGTATATCCAAAAAGTCCAATTTCGTAACCTAATACATCTGATAATCAGCTCTGTCGACAGAGCGGTGCAGCTTTCTCTCAGCAACTTTTGATGATTTTACATGTTGTGGTGGTCATCTTCAAAGTTGTTTCCACAGGTTGCAAAAATACAATTTTGCATGACACGAACTGAATTAAATGTAAAATGCTTTTAAAAATCTTCAGGTACGCCCAGTGCTCCATTTACATTTTACAAAGTTACGCTTGTTTTTGTGAGAAATCTTCTACTAGAATTTGAATTTCGCATTCATATGAAAAGCGTCTACTAAAATATGAAAATACTACTTACCTCTATAATGTTTATGTCCTGGGAGAAGAAAGATGAAGAGTTCAACTGGAGAGTGAACCTGTTAGATTTAAAACTCACAGAGTATCTGGTCCCTATTAATTTAATTTTGCCCATCCTACAAGTGTAAAAATGCGTAGCTTTTGAACGGATTATGAGACATGAGGTTTGGACGTTGGTTTTCTGAGAGGATTACCTACCCAATTAACAATTTACCCATTGGTCAAAATATGTGTTTTCAATCCAACCCTAATCTAGCACACCTGATTCTAATAATTAGCTGGTTGATCACCTGCACCAGGTTGGGGTTGGAGCGGAAACCTACAGGAGGGTAGCTCTCCAGGAACAGGGTTGGAGAACCCGGACCTATAATATGGCACTGCTAATGGACCACAGCTAACAGCTAACTAGCTAGCCATTTCGCATCAACTACTCTCTTACCCTGTAGCTCGTGGAAGGCCTCTTGGTGTTTGTTGGACATTCCCCTGGCCTCCTCTAACTCCAGAAGGAGCTGCAGCACCTGGCTCCTCAACTCCTCCAGCTCCTGCTCCTCAGACAGGGGCTCCTGCTGCTCCCCCCCCCCCTTCTCCTCCTCCAAAATAGAGATTGATACATCAAATCAAATACATTTTTATTCACTACATGCGTCGAATACAACAGGTGTAGAACTTACAGTGAAATGCTTACTTACAAGCTCTTAGCCAACAATGTAGTTTTAAGAAAAACAAGTGTTAAGTAAAAAAATAGATAAGTAAAAATAACAAATAACAAATAGTTATTAGAGCAACAGTAAAATAGCAGTATCGAGGCTATATACAAGGGGGTACCGGTACAGAGTCAATGTGTGTGGGCACAAGTTAGTCGAGGAAATTAAGGTAATAGAGTTAAAGTGACTATGCATAGATAATAACCAGAGAGTAGCAGGAGCGTAAAAGAGTGAGGGGGGACAATGCATATACTCTGGGTAACTATTTGGTTAGCTGTTCAGGAGTCTTATGGCTTGGGGGTAGAAGCTGTTAAGAAGCCTTTTGGACCTAGACTTTGTTCTCCAGTACCGCTTGCAGTGCAGTAGCAGAGAGAACAGTCTTATGACCAGGGTGACTGGGCCTCCCTCAGACACCGCCTGGTATAGAGGTCCTGGATGGCAGGAAGCTTGGCCCCAGTGATGTACTGGGCCATACGCACTACCCTCTGTAGTGCCTTGCGGTCGGAGGCCGAACAGTTGCCATACCAGACAGTGATGCAACCTGTTCGGATGCTCTCTATGGTGCAGCTGTAGAACGTTTTGAGGATCTAAGAACCCATACCAAATAGTTTTGAGGGGGAATAGGCTTTGTCATGCCCGCTTCACGACAGTCTTGGTGTGTTTGGAACATGATAGTTTGTTGGTGATGTGGACACCAAGGAACCTGAAATTCTCAACCTGCTCCACTACAGCCCCATCAATGAGAATGGAGGTGTGCTCGGTCCTCCTTTTCCTGTAGTCAACAATCATATCCTTCGTCTTTATCACGTTGAGGGAGAGGTTGTTGTCCTGGCACCACACGACCAGGTCTCTGACCTCCCTATAGGCTGCCTCATCGTTGTCGGTGATCAGGCCTACCACTATTGTGTTGTCGGCAAACTTAATGATGGTGTTGGTGTCGTGCCTGGCCATGCAGTCATGGGTGAACAGGGAGTACAGGAGGGGACTGAGCACACACCTCTGAGGGGCCCCAGTGTTGAGGATCAGCGTGGCGGACGTGTTGCTACCTACCCTTACCACCAGTACAGGATCCAGTTTCAGAAGGAGGTGTTTATTCCCAGGGTCCTTAGCTTAATAATGAGCTTTGAGGGCACTATGGTGTTGAACGCTGAGCTGTAGTCAATGAATAGCATTCTCATGTAGGTGTTCCTTTTGTCTAGGTGGGGAAGGGCAGTGTGGAGTGCAATAGAGATTGCTTCATCTGTGGATCTGTTGGGGCGGTATGCAAATTGGAATGGGTCTAGTGTTTCTGGGATAATGGTATTGATTATGAACCATGACCAAACTTTCAAAGCACTTCATGGCTACAGACGTGAGTGCTACGAGTCTGTAGTCATTTAGGCAGGTTACCTTAGTGTTCTTGGGCACAGGGACTATGGTGGTCTGCTTGAAACATGTTGGTATTACAGACTCAGAAAGGCAAAGGTTGAAAATGTCAGTGAAGACACTTGCCAGTTGGTCAGTGCATGCTCGGAGTACACGTCCTGCTAATCCGTCTGGCCATGCGGCCTTGTGAATGTTGACCTGTTTAAAAGTCTTACATTGGCTACGGAGAGCATGATCACATGATTTCAACTGTTCTGCCTGCGGCTATGGAACCCTGACCTGCACACCAGACGTGCTACCTGTCCCAGACCTGCAGTTTTCAACTCTCTAGAGACAGCAGGAGTGGTAGAGATACTCTTAATGATCGGCTATGAGAAGCCAACTGACATTTACTCCTGAGGTGCTGACTTGCTGCACCCTCGCAACTACTGTGATTATTATTATTTGACCATGCTGGTCATTTATGAACATTTGAACATCTTGGCCATGTTCTGTTATAATCTCCACCCGGCACAGCCAGAAGCGGACTGGCCACCCCTCATAGCCTGGTTCCTCTCTAGGTTTCTTCCTAGGTTTTGGCCTTTCTAGGGAGTTTTTCCGAGCCACCGTGCTTCTACATCTGCATTGCTTGCTGTTTGGGGTTTTAGGCTGGGTTTCTGTACAGTACTTTGAGATATCAGCTGATGTAAGAAGGGCTATATAAATAAATTTGATTTGATCACACAGTCGTCCGGCGAGCTAATGCTCTCATGCATTGTTCAGTGTTGTTTGCCTCGAAGCGAGCATAGAAGTAATTTAGCTTGTCTGGTAGGCTCGTGTCACTGGGCAGCTCGCGACTGTGCTTCCCTTTGTAGTCTGTAATAGTTTACAAGCCCTGCCACATCCGATGAGCGTCAGAGCCGGTGTGGTACGATTCAATCTTAGTCCTGTATTGACGCTTTGCCTGTTTGATGGTTCGTCTGAGGGCATAGCGGAATGTCTTATAAGCGTCCGGGTTAGAGTCCCGCTCCTTGAAAGTGAAAGCTCTACCATTAGCTCAGTGCGGATGTTGCCTGTAATCCATGGCTTCTGTGGGGACATTTTCGATGCACTTATTGATGAAGCAAGTGACTGATGTGGTGTACTCCTCAATGCCATATATTCCAGTCTGTGCTAGCAAAACAGTCCTGTAGCTTAGCATCGGCATCATCTGACTACTTCTTTATTGACAGAGTCACTTTAGTTTTTGCTTGTAGGCAGGAATCAGGAGGATAGAATTATGGTCGGATTTGGCAAACGGAGGGCAAGGGAGAGCTTTGTACGTGGCTCTGTGTGTGGAGTAAAGGTGGTCTAAAGTTTTTTTTCCCTCTGGTTGCACATTTAACATGGTAGAAATGTAAAACGGATTTAAGTTTTCCCTTCATTAGTCCCTGGCCACTAGGAGCACCGCCTCTGGATGAACGTTTTTCTGTTTGCTTATGGCGGCATACAGCTCATTGAGTGCATTATTTTTGGTGGTAAATAGACAGCTATGAAAAATATAGATGAAAACTTTCTTGTTAAATAGTGTGATCTATAGCTTATCATGAAATATTCTACCTCAGGGAAGCAAAACCTTGAGATTTCCTTAATATTAGATTTCGTGCACCAGCTGTTGTTTACATAAATATACACAGACCGCCACCCCTTGTCTTAGCTGTTCTATCATGTCGATGCAGCGCAAACCCCGCCAGCTGTCTTTTATCCATGTCATCGTTCAGCCACGACTCGGTGAAACAAAATATATTTGTTTTTAATTTCCCATTGGTAGGGTATTCGTGATCGTAGCTTGTCTATTTTGTTATCCAATGATTGTACATTGGCTAATAGGACTGATGTTAAAGGCAGATTACCAACTCGCCGTCGGATCCTTACAAGGCAAAGTCCCCGATATCTCCATCTCTTTCTCCTGCGAATGACGTGGATGTTGGCCTTGTTGAGTGTCTGAAGTAAATCCTTCGTGTCCGACTCGTTAAAGAAAAAAAATATTCATCCAGTACGAGGTGAGTAATCGCTGTCCTGATATCCAGAAGTTCTTTTCGGTCATAAGAGACAGTGGCAGAAACATTATGAACAGAATAAGTTACAAATAACGCAACAAAAAAAACACACACAATAGCACAATTGATTAAGAGCCCGTAAAACGGCAGCCTTCTCACAGGAGGCTGGTGAGGGAAGGACAGCTCATAATAATGGCTGGAATGGACTGAATGGAATGGTGTCAATCACATGGAAACTAAATGTAATGTCAAACAGCAGCAGATTTTAAAAAAGACACACATAGAACAAAAAAAACGAATACAAAATCAGGACCCAAAAACATGCCAGACAAATAAAGACTACAACAGATACCACCAACAAACATAAGAGCTTCTCTACCTCCTCCTCCTGATCTCTGTCCATTGTCTCCTTTTCGTTGTTCTCCAGTACTCCTCTCTCCTTGGCTGTGATCTCATTGTCCATGCTGCGGCTCAGGCTGGGGCTGCTCTCCGCTTTCAGATCTCCACAGGGCTCATCTGAGGGTGATTGAAAAAATACAGAATTATAGATGGTTGAAACCCTATAGTTTATGGTAGAAACAAAACAACCTATTCAGATCACACAGCTATATATTCTCCAAGACCTTTTACTTCAAGAGTCACTTTCCCAGACACAGATTGGACTAAAAAGCCCTTTAAATTAAAAAACCTTTGCAAAAAAACACATGTCAAATGTGCAGGTTCACATGTGAAATACTGTAGCTGTTTTCATGGTGAGCTTACATTTTACTCATGAAATCATATTTCTAACTGTGAAAATCTCACTTTCACATGTGGAATTGCAGATTCACATGCAGGGTTGAAATAATAGTATTCTCCTCACAAGTGAAAAGATGGTTTAAACATGTTGCAGTAGCATGTTTCCACCAGTGGAATTATGGTGAAGACATCTAAAAAGCCCAAATGATTTTACGGGACATTCGCAGAGCAATGGACGAAATACATTTTGTTGGGGCAGGTAATGGATCACGTTCAAATGGCGACATACACTGAGTACACAAAACATTAAGAACACCTGCTCTTTCCACGACATAGACTGACCAGGTGAATCCAGGTGAAAGCTATGATCCCTTGCTGATGTTACTTGTTAAATCCACTTCAATCAGTGTAGTAGATGAAGGGGAGGAAAATAAAGATTTTTAAGCCTTGAGACAGATGAGACAGAAATTGTGTATGTGTGCCATTCAGAGGGTGAATGAGCAAGACAAAAACAGTAAGTGCCTTTGAACGTGGTATGGAAGCAGGTGCCAGGCGCACCGGTTTGTGTCAATGACTGCAACGCTAGGTTTTTCACACTGTGTATCAAGAATGGTCCACTACCCAAGTAACCTTTTGGTTACTAGAACGCTTTTGACACCTTGTAGAGTCCATGCCCCAACGAACAAATTCTTACTTTCAATGACGGCCTAGGAACAGTGGGTTAGCTGCCTTGTTCAGGGGCAGAACGACAGATTTGTACCTTGTCAGCTCTGGGATTCAAACTTGCAACCTTTTGGTTACTAGTCCAACGCTCTAACTACTAGGCTACATTTAAAAAACAGTGGAGTTATATTTTGGGTTCTGATGGGGTACGACAGTTGAACTAAGCTCCTGATGTATTTATACGTTATAATCTTCAAGAATCAATGGAAACATGTCATTAATATGTCCTAAAGTGGATGTAACAACTACGGATTGCCCCTTTAACTGTCAGTGACCATCATACAGCAAAACTACATTGAGTATACCAATTAGGAACACCTTCCTGATATTGCCCTCAGAAAACCCCAAATTCGTTGGGGCATGGACTCTACAAGGTGTCGAAAGCGTTCCACAGGGATGCTGGCTCCAATGCTTCCCACAGTTGTGTCAAGTTGG
Organism: Oncorhynchus gorbuscha; assembly: GCF_021184085.1. Taxonomy (NCBI): domain Eukaryota; kingdom Metazoa; phylum Chordata; class Actinopteri; order Salmoniformes; family Salmonidae; genus Oncorhynchus; species Oncorhynchus gorbuscha. The sequence goes on along the minus strand of NC_060174.1, from coordinate 55,519,654 downwards.
CTGGATGTCCTTTGGGTAGTGGACCATTCTTGATACACAGTGTGAAAAACCTAGCGTTGCAGTCATTGACACAAACCGGTGCGCCTGGCACCTGCTTCCATACCCCGTTGAAAGGCACGTACTGTTTTTGTCTTGCTCATTCACCCTCTGAATGGCACACATACACAATTTGTGTCTCATCTGTCTCAAGGCTTTAAAATCTTTATTTTGTACTTCTTTTTCCACATTTTGTTACAGACTCAAAAAAAATCTATTAAATTTAGATTTTGTGTCACTGGCCCACACACAATACCCCATAATTTCAAAGTGGAATTATGTTTTTAGAAATGTTTACAAATTAATTAAAGATACACTATTGAAGAAATTGCTACGCAATTTCCTGTTTGCTAAAATTCAAATTGTTCACCTAATTTCAATTTGTGACAAAACTAGCAAGTCTAGTGTAGACTTTTATCATACATGTGGTACACGGTCTGATATACCACGGCTGTCAGCCAATCAGCATTCAGGGCTGGAACCACCCAGTTTATAATTCTAATTATAAACCTGGGTGGTATGAGCCCTGAATGCTGATTGGCCACAGGTATGACAAAAAATGACATTTTACTGTTCTAATTACATTGGTAACCCGTTTATAATATCAATAAAGCACCATGCATAAGAACAGCTCTTAGGCGTGGTATTGTCCATATACAACACCCCCCAGGGCCTTACTGCTTGTCAATTTGTTCGATCTGCAGCCCACCACTCAGAATATATTTTGGCCCACCAAGCCCAAAAATTGGAGCATCCCTGACCTACAGACTTAATCTAACCTTGTTCCGGGAAACCAGCCCCAAGGCTATTATCTTATGTTTACTTCCATAAAAGCTGCTCCAGAGATGTCTCTTTCCTCTGGGCCTTTTAAACATTATATCCAACAGCGCCATCTAGTGATACAGCTCCTACAGTGCATCAGACATGGCCTACAGTCTGTAGTCAAAGAGCATGTATTGAAGTTTGTGCATATTGACACAGTTGTAGAATTAAACACATGTACATGGTGTATGAGCACAGAGCCCATATTTGATGTTGGTCAGGAACAAAAATCGCATTATTCAAGATGAAGCTTGATTGTAAATGCACTGACATTTTTTAAATGTAAATGTAAATGTACTAAACAAGACAACAGGTCAATCATTTAAACTCCATGTGCGCACAAAGCCGACAGCATACAAAGACACAGTGTTTTGGGTTTCTGAATGAATTCACATGGAATTAATTCACAAAGACATCCATCCATGGCAGTGTTGGTAAAATATTGCTAAAATATTCACTGTAGCTTAGCTAGCAAACATAAGATTTTTGACATTCTTCTTCTCCTTTTACTACAAATCAAACATCCATTTCTCATTTCTCCAGGTGGGGTGAGAGTAAGCTACTGTCCTCTGCTCCTTTCTTTCCTTCTTTCTAACCCCTCATTCACATTTCATGGTTGTGTTGTCGCTTTTTGTAGTACTGTTTTGTGCCTATTCCTATGTCCTTACAGGCCTGTTTGTTATGTAGTGCATTCTGTTAAGTGAAAAATAAAGTAAGCTACAGCCATTGGCTGGACAGCAGACGGCGAAATTAAGGGGCGAAGGGAGGGCGTGATGTCGCCGTTCTCTTTCTCTTAGTCTCGGTCTCTCTTCTCTTCCTCTTTGCTTCTGTTTCTCACTCTCACCTTGTGAACAATGTTTCCAATGTCTATCTTCAACAACGTTGGAGTACTTCCACACTGCTCTAAAACAAACGTCTATCCATTTAGTTTTGAAAATAGATCTGTTGTTGTGCTGAATTAATCCTGGTCCTGTGTGTGTGTGTGTGTGTGTGTGTGTGTGTGTGTGTGTGTGTGTGTGTGTGTGTGTGTGTGTGTGTGTGTGTGTGTGTGTGCGTGCGTGCGTGCGTGCGTGCGTGCGTGTGTGTGAGCGTCCGTGTGTTCGTGCATGCGTGTGTACCATGTGATATGTTGTCCTATTTTCCGATATATCCCAGACTGTCTGATGACTGGTGACAAAACAGATATGCTGAGAAAGAGAAATAGAAGAGAGACAGGGAAAGACAGAGACCGAGAAACAGAGACAGAAAGACAAAATCAAAGAGAAAGAGAAGAGCGACAGAATAAAGAGGGGAAAAAAGAGAGAGAAAGAACGATAGAGAGACGAAGAGAGAAAAAAGCAGCGAGGGACAGAGAGTAAAACATTAACTAACGGTGTGTGTTCGTGTTTCAACTGATACATTTTCCTATTTCCTGATATTAACCAGGCTGTCTAGTTAATGTGCTACAGTAGCCCAGAGGGTCCAATCGCAAAATCTCACAGCTCAGGGGAAACATGTACAGCACTGACAGAGGTAATTATTTCTGCCGCATGTACACATGTGCATGCACGTATACCCTGTACAATCACCTTTGTTTGAAAACACATTAAGGCCTGGAAGGGTTTGGGTGTGTGTCGTTGGATGAGAGTGTCTCATTAAAGTTTGATGCTGTTGTAATGAGTTAGCAATGAAGAGCATTGAGAGATCGGGGGGGGGGCATAGCCCTAAGAGGCTGCCTGCTAGGACATCAGGACACAAATTGAAGAAAGGGGAATACCTAGTCAGTTGTACAACTGAATGCCTTTAACTGAAATGTGTTTTCCGCATTTAACCCAACCCCTCTGAACCAGAGATCTTCGGCATCGAGGGAACAGTGGGCTAACTGCCTTGCTCAGGGCAGACCTTGTCAGCTCGGGGATTCGATCCAGCAACCTTTCGGTTACTGGCCCAATGCTCTAACCACTAAGAAGCATCAGTCATACAGTCGTCAAGTATATATACTGAACAAAAATATAAACACAACATGTAAACTGAGCTGAGATAAAAGATCCCATACATTTTCGCACAAAAAGCTTATTTCTCTGAATATATCAAGAAGCTGATTACACAGTAAGATCATTACACAGGTGCACCTTGTGCTGGGACAATAAAATGTCTAAGATGTCTCAAGTTTTGAGGGAGCCTGCAATTGGCATGCTGACTGCAGGAATGTCCACCAGAGCTGTTGCCAGAGAACTGAATGATAATTTCTTTCCCATAAGCCACCTCCAATATTGTTTTAGAGAATTTGAGAGTATGTCCAACCGGCCTCACAACCGCAGACCATGTGTAACCATGCCAGCCCAGGACCTCCACATCTGGCTTCCGGAGTCGCATGTATATTTTTGATCAGTAGATATGAAACTAGCTCTTGCTTTATGAAAACTTCCATTTACTCTGATTGTATCACACAACATATTTAACTTTCTGTTCATCAACTCTTATATCCTGCAATACCTAATTTAGAGTCAAGGAAGTAAGAATGAAACAGAAACAGAAAGTATGCCTGTGAGACGTGTAAAAGTGTAGAAGTCACTCCCCTCAACAGTCATCCTTACACATGACTGATTATATCACATCTCTCTTTAAAGATCTTTCCTTTGTTGACAGCTAATTGCTACACTCACTCCATTGACATTAATCGAACAGTACACCACACAACTTTAGCCTTCTGTTTACTAACTCTCATATCCTGCCCTATAGTGTCCATCTTGTACACACACACACACACACGCACACACACACACACACACACACACACACACACACACACACACACACACACACACACACACACACACACACACACACACACACACACACACACACACACACACACACACACACACACACACACACACACACACACACACACACACACACACACACACACACACACACACAGGACCAGGATTAATTCAGCACAACAATAGATACAGCTGTTGATACTTGAAGAATATAACCTATAAATGCTTCATGAGCATAGTTCAACAGTCAAACCTGTCTTCAAAGGGGAAAAATGCTTGGTTTATCTTCTGGGAACACATTTAGAGTGAAACACATTGCAATAAGTTGGAATTACAGTACCACTGCTCCACTTTCTGAGAACAGATATAAGACGCCGTTTATTTGCCAGGGACCATGCACAGATTTAGCAACGTAGGTCATTTCCATCTGCAATAGCAATCCCAAAGTAACTTGCTGAAATCAAAATATTATCAGACAAATTTATGAGACCATTTTTGGCATTATATCTGTCTTGTGTTTTGTGTCTTGGTCAGAACTCCAAATGTGGAGAGCAAAAAGAAAGGCTGCCAACGTTCTAACAGTGAGAAATAGTGAGAAATCAGTAGAGACAGCAGAAGAGTAGGAGAGAAACATAATGCCGATGCTGTTTTGACATCCGTTCATGCGCTAAAAAAAAATCAATTTCGCGGTCACAGCTAGTGCAGATCAGACATCACGTCATCTTGCTACTTATCATTAGAAACATCTGGAGTCACACAAGGTAATCCCACTCTACTGAATAACTATCGGCCCATAATCTAAATAGTCTGTTCTGGAAAAGGTATTGGGAGTCTCTAGTCAATAAGCGGCTTAAGGCCTACCTCCAGGAAAACAGTATTTTGAGTGTTATGCAATCAGGTTCCAGGTGTGACCACCGCACTGTCACAGCAACTTTGAAGGTTTGAATGATATTCACTGTGCCCTGGATAGAAAACTGCATGGTGAATTTGTATTCACAGTCTTGGTGCAGAGATGGAAGTGTATTGGGATTACTGGTCATGCTCTGGAGTGGTTCGTGAATTACCTGTCAAATCGAACCCAGTGTGTTAAGGTAGATGATTGTAAGTCGGACACCATAGAGTTGTCTTCAGGTGTGTTTCAAGGATCAATTTTAGGTCCCCTGCTGTTTATTATCTATATCAACAACATTGGGAGACATATTGAGAGGGGAGACAAACCTGCTCAATGGGTGACATGTCTGGTGAGTATGCAGGCCATAGAAGAACTGGGATATTTTCAGCTTCCAGGAATTGTGTACAGATCCTTACGACATAGGGCAGTGCATTATCATGCTGAAACATGAGGTGCTGGCCCAGGATGAATGGCACGACAATGGGCCTCATGATCTCATCACAGTATCTCTGTACATTCAAATTGCCATAGATAAAATGCAATTGTGTTCGTTGTCCGTAGCTTATGCATGCCCATACTATAACCCCACTGCCACCATGGGGCACTCTGTTCGCAACATTGACATCAGCAAACCTCTCACCCACACAACGCCATGTGGTCTGCGGTTGTGAGGCCGGTTGGACCTACTGCCAAATTTATGGTAGAGAAATGAACATTAAATTATCTGGCAACAGTTCTGGTGGACATTACTGCAGTCAGCATGCCAATTGCACGCTCCTTCAAAAACTGTGGCAATGTGTTGTGTGACAAAACTGCACATATTAGGGTGGCCATTTATTGTCCCCAGCACTAGGTTCACCTGTGTAATGATCATGCTGTTTAATTAATCAGCTTCTTGATATACCAAAACCGGTCAGCTGGATGGATTATCTTGACAAAGAAGAAATGCTCACTAACAGGGATGTAAACAAATTTGAGCATTAAAGTTTATCGTAATATGCTTTTTGTACAACACTTTGCATGTTACGTTCATATTTGCTCTACACTGAAGGCTTTCTCATTTGCCTAGTTGACACACACTACCTTTTCATCAAGGTCTATGCATGCTATGTATCATGCAGACCTTCGTTTTGTCACCAATCAGAGAGGTCTAACTCACCATTGAGATCTCTACAGTGCTGTCGAGTGGACATTACTAGCAACTTGCAGGCTCAAACATCAGTACATACTTATTTACAAGGCCATTTTAGGAAAACTGCAATTTTATCTATCCTCTCTTCTAGCTCTAAATGAAAACACATACACTACCAGTCAAAAGTTTGAACCCACCTACACGTTCAAAGGTTTTTGTTTATTTGTACTATTTTCAACACTGTAGAATAATAGTGAAGACATCAAAACTATAAAATAACACATATGGAATAATGTAGTAACCAAAAAAGTGTTAAACAAATCAAAATATATTTTACATGAGATATTCTTCAAAGTAGCCACCTGTTGCCTTGATGACAGCTTTGCACACTCCTGGCATTCTGTCAACCAGCTTCATGAGATAGTCACCTGGAATGCATTTCAATTAACAGGTGTGCCTTGTTAAAAGTACATTTGTGGAATTTCTTTCCATCTAAATGCATTTGAGCCAATCAGTTGTGTTGTAACAAGGTAGGGGTGGTATACAGAAGATGGCCCTACTTGGGAAAAAAACAAGTCTATATTATGGCAAGAACAGCTCAAATAAGCAAAGAGAAAAGACAGTCCATCATTACTTGAAGGTCAGTCAATCCGGAACAACTTTGAAAGTTTATTCAAGTGCAGTCGCAAAAACCATCAAGCGCAATGATGAAACTGGCTCTCAAGAGGACCACCTCTGGAAGACCCAGAGTTACCTCTGCTGCAAAGGATAAGTTCATTAGAGTGAACTGCACCTCAGATTGCAGCCCAAATGAATTCTTCACAGAGTTCAAGTAACAGACACATCTCAACATCAACTGTTCAGAGGAGACTGTGTGAATCAGGCCTTCATGGTCAAATTGCTACAAAGAAATCACTACTAAAGGACACCAATAAGAGGAAGAGACTTGCTTGGGCCAAGAAACACGAGCAATGGACATTAGACTGGTGGAAATCTGTCCCTTTTTCTGATGAGTCCAAATTTGAGATTTTTGATTACAGACGCTGTTTCTTTGTGAGACGCAGAGTAGGTGAACGGATGATCTCCGCATGTGTGGTTCCCACCGTGAAGCATGGAGGAGGACTTGTGATGATGCTTTGCTGCTGACACTGTCTGTGATTCATTTAGAATTCAAGGCACACTTAATCAGCATGGCTACCACAATAGTCTGCAGCGATACGCCATCCCATCTGGTTTGCACTTAGTGGGACTATCATTTGTTTTTCAACAGGACAATGACCCAAAACACACATCCAGCCTGTGTAAGGGCTATTTGACCAAGAAGGAGAGTGATGGAGTGCTGCATCAGATGACCTGGTCTCCACAAGCACCCGACCTCACCCGATTAAAGGAAAATCAACCAACAAGTGCTCAGCATATGTGGGAACTTTCAAGACTGTTGGACAAGCAATCCTCATGAAGATGGTTGCGAGAATGCGAAGAGTGTACAAAGCTGTCATCAAGGCAAAGGCTGGCTACTTTGAAGAATATAAAATATATATGTGCTTAACACTTTGTTTAGCTACTACATGATTTCATATGTGTTATTTCCTAGTTTTGATGTATTCACTATTATTCTACAATGTAGAAAATAGTACAAATAAAGAAAAACCCTTGAATGAGTAGGTGTGTCCAATCTTTGGACTTGTACTGTATGTGTATCTTTGCATGTACAGTATACATCTTTGTGGATGCCTGTGTAGGAGGCTTTGCATTATTCACCCCCCATTATGTCCCTGTTCTGAAGCTCTCTCTCTCTTTCTCGCTCTCTCATGGGCTGCACCATTGAGGCCATCTCCATTTTGAAGTAGTACATTTTAGTTTTGGCCACTAGAGGCCTTTATCATTCTCCTCCAAAATTATGCTTTGGTTCATTCAACCTATTAGAAGAGTTGGTGTGGCTTATTGGGGGCGTGGCTAACCAGTTGATGCAATTCTTGTAGTTGGCTACATTACAGAGGCACTGAAGAGAGAGCTTGAGGAGAAAGTTTGGCTGATTTAATGAGCCACTGTGTTATTTAAATGGATATTCCGTGTTTGCTCTTTCAATGGGAAGAAGGGAACGTAGATCAGAGGAATAGAAATAGTACAGAATGGGCCCACAGGCTTAGGGGTGTATGGAATATGAATATGCTAATGAGCCCACTATTTTTGTATACTATGTTTTTATTTCCTGTATAAAAAGGTTCCATCCTCATCTCATCTACCTTGAGAGGTGCCCAGGTGACCAAAGAGTGTCAGCGTCGATGGCAACCCGTCTCATCAGACACATATGGTTAGTTAGATCAACATCACAGGAGAGGAGGATCACTTCAAACATAAAACAGAGATGCTCTCAGATGAAATGAAGAGAATGAGAGAGCAATGGAGAGAGAGAGAGAGAGAGAGAGAGAGAGAGAGAGAGAGAGAGAGAGAGAGAGAGAGAGGGGGGGAAAAATTAAGAGAGATAGGGAGAGAGTGAGAGTAGAGAGAGAGAGCAAGAGAGAACGAGAGAGAGAGAGAGAGAGAGAGGTAAAAGAGAGCATGAGGGAGAGAAACAGAGAGAAATGGATAAAGAGGGAGAGAGGGAATGAGAGAGGGAGAGAGAGAGAGGAAGAGCGATATAAAATAAAACTAACGCCATAGTGTGTCATGGGATAATGTTATCCCATTGATACTTTGTGTTTGTGACCCAAGTCACTCAAACCCCAGAGGGGAGAAAAGCAGTAGAGAAAAATAGCAAAACAAAACTACAGAACTGAAGAGTGCAGTAACATTACAGAGGCAATGAAAGAGAGAATTGGGCTGATTTAATGAGCCACTGTGTTATTTAAATGGATAGTCTGTGTTTGCTCATTCAATGGGAAGAAGGGAAAGTGTATCAGAGGAATAGAAATAGTACAGAATGTGCCTCATTAGATGAGCATGAAGTGATGCTCTCGTATCATCACAATGGTGACCCCCCCCCCCGCCAGGCTTAGGGGTGTAAGGAATATGAATATGCTAATGAGCCCACTGTTTTTGTTTACTATGTTTTAATTTCCTGTATAAAAAGGTTCCATCCTCATCTCATCTACC